>NC_086286.1:18231246-18552788 GCF_963924245.1 Chroicocephalus ridibundus
GTATGTTACTTATCCAGACTCTGTCTTCAAGCTTGCTGGAATGCAGAAAACCTACTGAAGCATACTTCATGAAGTCAACTTTAATAGTGGCCAGTGAGGTGCTTTTAGACGCAAAGGTTAAAACAGGGTAGAAACATGCAGTAAACGTTTCTGTTTTACGTAATATGTAATATGAATGATATAGAGAACTACCTTCTCAGATTTTTAAGATAGTAAGAATTGAATGACTCTCACATCTACATATTAGCTCTTAAGGCTATCTGGATAACTTTTAACAAAACTAATGCTGATTCTGAATCTTCAGAATGCCATACCGTAGTAGACACGAAGCAGGAAGATGTTTGTTTGTAACAAATGGCTGACTTGAGTGGTTTTTTTCTCATCCAGCAGAACTTGGACGATGACCTAAAAACTCAGTGTAGCTTTTATTGAAAACTGTACATGGTGTAATAAGGGAACCATGGCTAGGACGGCTATAAAATATGATACCCATATACTGTTCATGTAACAGGCCTGTTCATGTAACAGGCCAACCCTTGGGCTTATGAGGGAATCTTTTTTTTTTCATGTTAAGGTTAGCTCATCTGAGGAAGTTAAATGCTGATAAACTTGCTTATAGAAACTTTCTGAACTTGGCTGCTTTGACTTACGTTCTTGGGTTACTTGGAATCTGTTTTTAAAGATGCAGACTTCCATGGTACCTCACTGTAGCCATGTTAAGGTTTTAAAATTAATATCCTTGGCACTTTATGTATTCAAGTAACTTTTTTTAGATTATTGTCTAGCTTGCAATTCTGCTACATCACATTGTTGCAGTTTTGTGTGTGCATGGACATTTGACTGTACCCCCTTTTAAGTGCTATTGGAAATTATCAGATACTGGAATTGTGGCTTCCCTACTTCAGAAGTGATTCTTAAAATCAGACTAATAGAAAGAGATTTAATTTTAGTCTTTTTACAAGTCCATAAATAACATTGGATGTTCTGTAGGGGTTTGTGATTACTCAAACCCCAAAGAGCATTCAAGCCAACTGCAAAGAACATGGTTTACTGAAGTTGGACTTAGCTGAAGCCAGATATAAAAGATAGTATATGCAACAAATCTGGACTTGAATGTCACCTGTCTGAATCTGTTTGCTGACATAAGTTTAGCCATAGGTGGTGTGTCTGGATTATTTTTTTTTTTCCACCTAATGTGGTACTTCCTAAACTTGCATATTTGGTATGTATACATACATACTCATGACTACTTTAATTTCAAAAAAAACCCACTTCAAAATAAAGGCTTCCATTCTGTCCTCAACTCAACCTATTGTACCTACCTATTGCAGGGGTCTGAGATCAGTATGTGGTGCGCTGTACGTGCTGCCATGCTTGGGCATAATGAGGTGAGTTAAAGACAGTGGAAGCCAAATTTTGATTAAACTGACAGAAGTAACAGTAGTCTAATAGCTTAGATGATTTAAGTTCTGTAATACTTAAATGGTAGAACACTGATAACTTTCCCTTTTTTATTTGGAACTAATCTGTTTTGGACTTCTGGCAATATTTTCATCAAGCATGCTTGCATTGCACTAATAGGTAAAATATTTAACTAAAACTTAATCACTTAATAAGAGTGGGAGATAAGAGGGAGAAACTGCTGGGAGTGAAGGTGAGGGATTTCATCTTATTGTGTGTGAGATTTTGATAATAAAGAATTGATGCTCTTGGGGGTGGTCTTTTTTTGTTTTGAGAGCCTTCAGCCTAGTTTCAGTTTGTTTGGGTACACTCTGCTTCCCCCCCCAAATTCTTTTGTCTTGCTTTCATGTAAATAAACTTTAGTCTGAGTTTAGAAACAGTGAAGCCCCAATGAGAGGTGAATGCTGATGCTTTCTAGGTACTAGCTTAATGTAGCATTTTTGAAAAAGAACCATTTTGGAAGTTGAGGAATAGATCTTCTGTTGTATGTACAAGGAATAAAAAAGTATCTCTTTGATGTTTTATTTATGATTTTGAACTTCTGTAAATACAACAGATAACTTTATTAGATACTTTGTTTCAGTACGTGAACAACATGATTCAAGTGTATTGTGCTGAACAGAACAATTTGTAATGAAACACTTCAAAAAAGAAAAAATTAAAAACCTCTGAGCTACAATACCTAATTACCAAAACCAGAAACTGGTAACAACTGGTTTTGATTTCTTGTTTCAAGGCTGCTGCTATTTCCTCCTGCAGAAGGTTTATTTAATGCATGCTTTGCTACCTGTGAAGTCAAACTTGCCGGATTGTATGTTTCATTAGTTAAGTGAAGAGAACTTTTTGTGAGAGCACTCTGATCTGACTGGATTGCAAATAGCATAGTTCAATACTGGGACATGTCTGCAGCAGCTGTATCGACTGTGCCTGTTACCTTTTTTAGGAACCTAAAGACCACCTTACTATGGAACTTGTGTACTCCAGCATTATGCTGCTTGCTTTTCATGTCTGCAAAACCTTGGCTGTTTTTCTTTATGCTTTAAAATACAAGAGCTATTGTTCTATAGGGTATTTTTTTTTTTTAAATGGAATATGCTGGAAAAGGCTCTTTTGGGACACAGTGTGCCCCTTGTACTTCGTATTATGGATAAAGACTCTTTCACCTTCTAGAACAAATTGCTGCTCTGAGGAAAAACATTAACTTATTACAATGTGACTAAATAATAATGAAATGCTCTTCCTGTAGGTGCACATATCTATATAAGGGCTTGCCTACTTCCCTCTAGACTTCAAGGAAAACAAAGTCTTCTTTCATGGGTGGGGCTTTTTACCTTGGGCTCAGTGTTGTTCTAGTGGCAACTAGACAGCTCTTGGTCAGCTTAAAGCGGGAGCGGAACAGACTTGTGTTTCTCTATAAACGAGTAAGTAGACATACCCAAGGAAGCCAACTACGGATATGTATATGTACATGTACACTTTGTCTGTCCTCCTCTACCATAAGACGGGAAGTGAGGGATGTATGGTTCTTAGTGCTGCTCAATAGTCTTTAAGCAGGGAGTATAGGAAGCATCTTCTAGTAAAAGAAAATGGATTGAGAATATATAGACGCTGTATTAAGCAGAAATTTTTCTAGCTTCTGGTAAGAAGTAGTTTTTTTGGTGTCTGTCAGCCTGGCTACCACCAAACTGTATTTTTAAATGCAAATTTACAGGAAGTAGGGTGTTGGGTTTTTAGGTTTCTTTTAGGCCAGTTTATGTCCAGGGATAAGTATGTTCACAGAGACCGTCGTTGTTACCTTAGTACTGCTGTGTCCCATTAGAGTTGTGTTGCCCTGTTGGCACTGAGCACCATAAAAACTCAATGTAAGACTAAACCGCTTCGGGATCCCTGCAGTTCAAGAAACAACGTCTATGGTTAGAGACTACCTTTTAGTGCCTCTGAACAATGAACTTGTAGTTAACTGGAGTACTACTTATAAAAGCAGTCATCTACTGTAAAAGCCTACATTGATTTTAGCTTAGCTCTAAAATTCTTGTACAGTGGGCAAGCTATAAATAAAATAAAATTTGTCTCTAGTGCTTGCCTAACTTCATATTTTGACTGTTAGCTTTTCCTCAGTATGTAACTAGAAGATTAAATATTAGCTCTGGAGAAATGTTTGACTCTTCTCCTTCAGTAGTTTATCATATAATACTTTGTTTGATAAACACTTAATGTTTTACAAAATAACATAGATTTTGTGAGGGAAAACAGTTCAACTTGAAAGCTCATAATGGTATCGTGTTAGTTATGCAAAGAAAGTGAAAAATGGCACAAAATGAAGGGAAGGAAACACCTAACTTACTGCAAGATCACGTTCAAGAAAAAGAAGACTTCTTTTACTCCACTTTTATGTAAGAATCACTCCTAAAGATTTGGCAAGATACAGCTAAGCGAGTTAGGTAGTTACAGAAACCTCACATGTAAACAAAACATTGCATGTAGGGTTCAAAGAGTTTGGACTCCAGTATTTTCCTTATACATCATAGAAGCGTATAGTAATTACTGTTACACTCCTAATGAGGTCAGTTTTCTTATGCTTTCATGTAATTTGGAATAAATTATGCAAGTGGAATAGGAGTAGTTCTAAGTTCTTAAAATTAGTTACGATCGCTTGGTGGTATCAGTTTTTTACCAGATAAGACACTTCATTCTGTGCTTATTTGAAGCAGCTGTTAATAGGGGATTTTTCCAAGTTGTCTGCTCTTACACTTAAATAAGTTTTTGTTTTAATTTTTGCTAGCTCAATTTTAAAAAAAATCTTAGTGCTTTCTTATTAATCTGTGAATACATCCTTTTCTTTTCCCAGGAAACAGTTCCCATGCTATACACAGCAGATACTAACGGAGCACTGTAATGAAGTGTGGTTCTGTAAATTCTCCAATGACGGCACTAAACTAGCAACGGGATCTAAGGACACAACTGT
Source organism: Chroicocephalus ridibundus (assembly GCF_963924245.1). Taxonomy (NCBI): domain Eukaryota; kingdom Metazoa; phylum Chordata; class Aves; order Charadriiformes; family Laridae; genus Chroicocephalus; species Chroicocephalus ridibundus. The sequence goes on from NC_086286.1 coordinate 18,235,673, forward strand.
TATTATATGGCAGGTTGATCCAGTAAGTGTGCAGCATCTTAAATGTGTATGATTTGTCTTTCACTTCCCTCTTTTTTTCTCTTTCTAGGATTCTTTGATTTTTTTTTTTTGTATGACAGGCTAACATGTATTGTAGCTGCCGACTAGGGTATTTCTCTAGGGTGTAAAAGACTGAAGATCACAGTCAGTGTGAGTTGGTGAAGGAGGACATTGAAAACTCACAAGCCTGAGTGTAACAGGCTTGAACTGTTGGCTGCTTTGGGGCAGGAGCTTTGTGTGCCCCTAGCTGGTACCACATGGTAGAGCCTGCTGATGCCCTCCAGGGGAGCTTCTCAGCTGGAAGGGCTCGAGAAGCATTGGGTGAGAGTGGAAGGGGCATGGCAGTGAGGAATCTTTCTCCTAGTCACTCTTACTAGCAGTACTTCTAATCTGTGTATGTGCCTAACCCCTTTCTGTTCCCTTGTTATTACTACTAGTACACTTGGATCTAACTACTCTATCCATTTCACCATTTATTAACTTAGTTCTGAGTAACAAAATGGTATGTGCTAAACTGAAGTTGTATCATTATACCACTCCATGCTAGTTGCTGTTGTAAGATTTGCCTTGGCTTGAGGCGAGGATTTAAACACTTGTCAGAATTCACTGACATGTGGAAGTATACCCATCCGTTTTCTTACAGACTGTGGTTTTAGGATTTGATACTAATATGTGGCACTGTTTCTCTTATATGAAATATCCTACATCTACAAGATTTATGTATTGTTACGTAAATAAAAAGATTGAGCAGTGAATCTAAGACTGTTTTAATTGATTTGTGGAAGTGATATGAAAGTATGTCCATGTATTTCATAACACTTGAAAACTGAATAAACTCGAACATACGCACACAGTATTTGAAGTTGTTAACGCTTGTAAAACACTATCAGAAGTAAGAATCGTACAGTTTTTAACCTACCAACTGGTATGCTAAGTGGAAGATGAAACGTTTTTGCAATTCCATACTGGCTTTCAGTAGGATTTGAGAGCTGAATTTAATCCATTCCTTCCACTACAGGTTAGGAAGCCATATAATTTGGGTCCTTTTTGCTGTTAAGAAGATGGGAGAACTTAAAACCCTGTTCTGTGTGCATAGCTGTTACATAGCCTGTGAGCAAGTGCTATGGATTTTCAGGCATAAACCGTTGCGGTTTGTTTGTTACTGGGGCCAGTGTGCTCTGGGCCAAGAGATGCATAATGGCATAATCTGACTTCTGTTATTTAGTTAGGAAATGATCTGTATTTTTTGTGGGGTTGTTTTTGTTTGTTTTTTACCAAAGTAATTCTCTAAGTAAATTAAGGATCAAATCTTTTTTGCAGTTGACTTGTCACTTGATTGTAGAGGCCCATCTTCCTTTTATATTGGTGGGTTTTAATACCCAACATCTTGATTAGCACATTTTATAGTGAATTGTTAGCAAATATCTGGTGAGTGTTTAGACTAACCTTCTTGGCCGAGGGTTACTAAAGGAACAAAATCTCTAATAAATAGTGGGAAAGCAGCTTTCTATAGAGTTTTATCTTCTGTATTTGAGTACTTTAAAAAAAAAAAAGTAAACCCTTTCAAGGAACTAGATACCTCAATAACATTATGCCACATAACTTAAATAGTTCATTTTCATATTTGCCAGAGCACGCTTCTCACATTTCCTGTAGCAGTTGACAGTGCCTTTTGAACCATAAGTTTAATCAGGTTTTCAAAGTTTTAGGTATATAGAATTATTCTAGTCTATATGTATAAACTACAGGGAAACATCCATCCAACTCTGTGTGGACAAGCCATGGGAGAACACTGTTTTAAATTAACAGTGTTATATTTCTTTTTCCACGCATACTTCATGTGTGTGAGAACCCTTCATTTCTCCCTTTCTTTTCTTCATCACCCCTCTTGATGTGTAATGACATTGCTTCCATGTCTCTTCTTCGTTTCATACCATGAATTTCTTATTTCTTTTCTAAGACACAGCTACATGTCTGAGCTGCCTTAACCCATGCTTCTGTTTTTCATTTTCATTTGTTCGTTTTGAAGTTCTTACGCAGACTGAGCAGCATTACTTAATGTCTTGAGTGAACTAGGATGTCTGTGTGGAAGACATTATTTGACTGTTACTAAGCATGGCAGAATCTCTAGAGCACAAAGGATAAGCACAGTAGGCGCATCACCTTGTCTGGCACACGTCTTCTTGGATAGAGCTCTCCAACTTGTTCGTTACAGAAACCTTCCTTTTTTTTCTGCACTTCCTAAAAACTGTTGACAGGTTTTTGGCTTTTCAGCCAGGGATCTCAACTACTACAGAGTTAAGTTGATACCTGAATAGTTCGTTCTTCTACATAACAAAAATCTGGGAAGCTAGATGTAAGGGACAGAAGTGCTGGTATTTCTTTTGGTGGTGGGTGGGAAGCAGATTGACTAAACTTGGGGCTGTTTTCCTGAAATATCATTGACTGCTGGTCTAGAGCAAAACATGATATAGCAGTTTTGCTGTATTTGCAGAGAAGTATGAGAGATAGCAATAGCCACAAAGTACTATCATTAGAAGAGGAATAGCAAACGTGATACAGAAGTGACAGGCTACTTAATCCTGATGTAAAAAGAAACACATCAGTTGCAGGCGCGCTCCAGGATGTGAGATGATGTCAGACATGACTCTGTTTCCTTGCAGATCAGTTTAGCTACAGACACAGCAGTGTCTAATGCATTCCAGGAATAATAATTAGAATGGAAAAGGGGACTTGAGGAGGTCCATTTGTTTGCCTCTTTTTCAGTGTGCTTTGAAGATTATTCTTAGCCTGCTTTCTTTTGAAGAATTTAGCTTTTCTAGCTAACAGAACCTTCAAAGCTGCAGGCTGGCTGAGAGTCACCAAATCCCTTGCAGCTGATCCCAGGAAACAGTTCTTGGTGTCACTCTGTTGACCGTGTTCTTTCTCTTTAGAACCAGGAGGTGCTCTGCTGTTTAATACTAAAACAAAAGAAAGAGAGGGGACAATAAGAGACATCAAGGTAGATTTTCAAAGAAGTCACTCGTTTTAAAGATAAGTGGGAGGTATAAACATGGCCCATGCAGGACCCGAGGAGTGGGGGGAAGAAGGGGTGAGGGAGGAAAATCCACTTGCCCTTTTCCAACAGGCTTCACAAAAACTACTGTCAGCAGTTTAACAAGCTCAGTTCTACTTTCTGTATATGCACGTTGCTGTCAAGAGTCAGTGCTAATACTGTATTGAAGCAGGTTTCTGTATTTAGGAAGCCAGTGTATGGTGGTTTCACAGTATCCAGCTGTACTATTTATTTTGATAAGCTGCTTGAAAGTCAAGTTCCTCTGACAAGGCAGCAGTAGAAGAGTTGTAGCATAAAGGTGATACAAGGTACTCTGTGTGAGCCAAGTATGCTTCATTCACTAAATCTGGCAGAAAAGATAGAACAGCTTGCTGTAGGCAGCACTAAGAACACCTCTCAAGGAAGCTTTTAAAAATATCTTTCTGTAAAACTTTTCCTGAGCAGCACACATAAAATATACTCAAGTTTATAAAAACATTGGCACTTGGAGGTTTTTCCCTTCTCAGCATGCATAAAGGTTTTGGTTCTCTGTTTAACCGTAAGAGAGTCCCGGCATGTCTTTTACTTTTATGAAAGTAACTTAATTATGTAAAATATGGATAATGGTACTTTTGTATACAAGCAGATGTAGAGAGACTTGACACTACAGAAATCTTCTGTACTAAACCAAGTGTAATGTAACGTGCAACTCTGTGTGCAACAGTATTTTGGGAGTTTCATGTTCGGAATCATGGAAGACTAGAACAAAATTATCTACAAGTGTTCTTGTTTTGCACGTTGAAACTTAGAAGCTTTCTCTTTGTTTCTACTCTGTAAACTAGCAGCTGCTTTTCCAATAGGAACCTATTCATATGCCTTGTAAAATGCAGGTGCCAAGTTGCGTCAAGCAAACTTGCCGTGCTGTGCTTGGACACGCTGTATACGTGAAATCTAGTAGGAGTTTATTTGCATTATCTTAACAGAATCTCTCTTGTTTCAGGATACTCACCAGCTAAAACTACTTAAGACGTTAGAAGGTCATGCATATGGTGTCTCTTATATTGCTTGGAGTCCAGATGACAACTATCTTGTTGCCTGTGGCCCAGATGATTGTTCTGAGCTTTGGCTCTGGAATGTACAAGTAAGTGGTGACTAAGAGTAAAAAACAAGACTTTGTGGTCAGCCTACTGCTTTTGTTTCAATATGTAAATATGCTAAGCATGAAGGAAGTCGCTTCTACAGACTTGTACAAAGGTGTGATTGTGTAAAGAAGAGAGACTGATCTTTTTTGGTTTTTTTTCCCTAATTTGAAATACTATGTTGGCCTACAAATTCTGTACTCCGTTTGTACAGAAATGAAATTAGAGTTCAAGTTTAAGTGTCCAGGACTGTGCATCAATTTTAGTGTATCTGGTTACAGATCACTTCTGAGAAGGGATGGTGTAAATCCATAGGACCTTAGAGGGCTACTGAAGAGATGAGCAGAGTAAATTAATCAAGAGAAACACAGGGCAGAATTATCATCTAAGGGGAGCAATTGCTCGCTGAAGATTTTGATAAGTAGCAGAAGTAAAAGATACAAGTTATTTTTATTTTGTGTAACCCTCCCAGTGATATTGGTGGAAGGTCCACAAAGGCTTAAATGTATGATTTCAGAACTTTGTTTTTCAGTCAGACACTAGATTATTTAGCTGTTTCCTCCATGAGTTGAAACACATTTTCTGCTATTGATTTTTTTTTTTTAACGGACACTTGAATTGATGTAAAAGCTTCCCCTACCTTGGTTGTGGTTTATATAGTCTTTCTTTTACTGTCTTGGACTCCAAACTAATTTAGTTTCCTAAAACAAAAACGCTTCCTTTTTTTTCACCCTTGGAATACTTCTGTTGTGTTCAATTGATTAAATTGGCACAGTGAAGGCCACTAGAGCTGGCACAAGGGAATAGAGAGAAGCCTTTACTGTTTTGACAACGGTAAGCCATTTACTGGCTCTCTGTCGTGTGAAACAGTAGTATTATAAGCTGTGGATGAAAGCTAAATTTTGGCATGGAGAGCTACAGCTCAGGGAGGAAAATGTTCTAAACGCTCTGATACTCCAGCTTTTTACTAAAATGTATTTTGTCATCTCCATTTTCTTTTGGTCTCCTCCTGCGTCCTTGCTTTCTATGTTTGTTTTCATTTCATATTGCTCGTCTCTTATGCGTTCTTCCAACTTCTTTCAATTCCTCTCTTTACTTATAATCTTCCAGTTGTCTGACACACCAACTAGTCCATCTCTCCTGATTTGAGGGACAAAAGAAATTGTCCCAAATCAAGTCCAGGCTTACTGGAGATGTTGAAGTAGTTCTGCCTTTTTATTGCATTATTCATAGGTTTGTGTTGCTTTTTAATAAACTTGTTGAAATAATGCATTTCCAAACACTACACATGTCAGATAAAATTATCAATGCTTTTTTGGGAAAGGGCTCTGGCCTTATAAGGCCTTGCTGCCTTTGTTTATTTTCCAGACTGGGGAGCTGAGGACAAAGATGAGCCAATCTCACGAAGACAGTTTAACAAGTGTGGCCTGGAATCCTGATGGGAAGCGTTTTGTAACGGGAGGTCAGCGTGGGCAGTTCTATCAGTGTGTAAGTTCTCTGCATCTGTCCCATTGAAAAGAAAGCAAGAAGTGAAAGTTCTGTCACAGTCAAATCTGAGGCTCATGTTTTTTCGTATGTGCACACGCTAAAGCTTCTGATCCTTCGTAATTCAAAGAAGCAATACAGTAATGCAAGTATTTCAGCAGCACTTCTGTTTGTATGTAGCAATCAGAGGGGTTCAAGCATCTTTTGTAGATGCCTAAAGGAGAGTTTGTGGGCTGGGAATTTCTTTCTTATCTGCTTTTGTCCACAAATGTTGTTTATTCCACAGGTTTTTTTTACTATGTCTGTCTTAATTTTTTGCATGCTGTCTTTGCTTAGTGTGAACAGAAATTTGAAACCCTCATTACTTGACAAGTGTTGATTTTGGGTGGTGGTCCACAGTCTCACCCTACTTTATTTGTCATCTGAATTGGTGCCCAGAATAATAGTGCAATATGCAAACCTCACCCATTGCAAAGGTGAGCTCTGTGACGTGACGTAGATTGCACATGTCACGCACAAGAAAATAAGTGATGAAAGGCATTCTTAGCTCTCCAGGACAGTTAGATACCTACAAAAGCTCTTGGTTAAGACAACCAAGGCCTAATTCATTAAGTCCTCTCTTTTACAGGGTGAGATTGCTTTCTGTAGCAATTGTCTGAACAGAAGGTGGAAAAGATGCTTTTGTCACAACTCCTCAGAAATTTGAGACTAACAGTTTTGTTCTGTTTTTTGTTTTTCTCTTTGTGATTAGGATTTAGATGGTAATCTGCTTGACTCCTGGGAAGGGGTGAGAGTACAATGCCTTTGGTGCTTGAGTGATGGGAAAACTGTTCTAGCGTCGGACACACACCAGCGAATTCGGGGTTATAACTTTGAGGATCTTACAGACAGGAACATGTAACTACCTCTTTCTTTGGTTTTTGAACTCCTGGTTCTTGCTGTCAGAAGAAGATTGAGGAAGGGTTTGTGGAGCAGGATGGGAAATAAATTCTTAAAATACTCTCAGTATTAAAAGAGGAGGAGGACAACATGGGATAAGAATTAATGACTTCCAGTTGCAGCAAGAAGCATTAGATCGAGTATTAGAAATAACTTCATATAAGCATTGGAGTGGGTTTCTGGTGGATGTTTTGACACTTCTGTTATCAAGAGTTGTCTTCATCTCGATTCCTGACATATTTTAGTAGATCCTGCCTTGAAGTTAGGAGTTGGATTTGAGGTCTGAAATCCCTTTTGGTCTTGGGATTTGTCATAAGTGTAAGCAAACTATCGCGGACCTGACTTGTACTGACATAGAGAGACATACCTAATTTCAAATTCAGAACTATCCTTCCCTGATAATATTGCAGAGACAGGACGTGCCTTTTGTCTTGGTGTTGCATCATTGTTTGGTTAAGCGGACTCTTAACACCAATGTGTCTTATCATTTCAGAGTGCAAGAAGATCACCCTATTATGTCGTTTACTATTTCAAAAAATGGCCGTTTAGCTTTGTTAAATGTAGCAACTCAGGTGAGTTGGTGATAAGTGGAAATGCAAATAAATCTGCTTGCAACTGCTACCCATTTTTAAATATTTAGATGCGAATTGGAATATTTGATATTAAACAATTGCATTTCATGTAATACGAAGGCCTTAATATTCATAAGCATAGCATGGCATTCTCTGACAAGAAGGCAGTCTCATTTTTGAGACTCGCTTTTTTTGACTGATTTACAGTCGAGTTTCATACTGTGAAATATGTACCATTAAATGCTAATATGTGGTTATTGCATTAAGAAGCCAGGTACAGCAAGAATTGTGGCAGGTTGACATGTCTGGGGATGTGAGAATTAGATTTTATTTATTTATTTCTACTTTTGGAGCCTTGGGTAAGAATAGGAGCTTTCGGAATAGAAGGGACCACAGACTGGAAGTTTAATCTAGTAATTTGGTATATCTTTATGCTTTTGATTTAGTAATAGTACTGAAGTTGGCTGAAGTAATGTACTTTCATGTTTAATTTTTTATAGTGTTTCAAAAGAATGCAGTGAATAATGTTTAATGGTAAAATAACATTCTTTATACTTACTCCCAGGGAGTTCACTTATGGGACTTACAAGACAGAGTTTTAGTGAGAAAGTATCAAGGTGTTACACAAGGATTTTACACAATTCACTCATGTTTTGGAGGTCATAATGAAGATTTCATTGCGAGTGGCAGTGAAGGTAACGTCATTCCCCTTTGTGAAGAAAACTGGAACGCTGTATCCTTCCTATACCTTACTTTTATAATGTTGTTGTTAGCAACTGTCATCTATAAAAGCAAGCAGCTGATTCATTAAATAAGTTTGAGGAGCACTGAGATTGTGGCATACTTGAAGAAATAATTGTGTGCTAGCAGAAAGAATCTTTTCAGAGGATGGTGGTAGTAGTAGAAAGCATTAATGACACTTTTTTGTGTTGCTCCTCTAAAGCAAAAGCACCTGCACAGTTTTAATTAGAAGTGGGTGGGGTGTTCTTGAGGCTTTTTCTTTTTGTGGTATGGTACTTAGGTCTATGGCTTGACTCAAAAATACTTCTGGGTGGTAACAGCATCATTTGCCTGTTGAAGATATAGGTGTGGTGAGGTTATTTTAATTTCAATAGATTCATCATCTTAATTATGGACAGAGTAGTTTCAAATTAAGCATAGTCTCAAATTAAGCAGTTGTTGACATAGTCTGGTAGGGTTTCTTGGTGATCAAAAGCTTTGTGGTATGTTTTTACTCAACTGTCTGTGGCAAGGATAGAAATTAGTTAATGGTTTGTATCTTAAATTGGTTCGGTTCTGTCACTGATGTATTGCCATCACCTCCTATGGAGGTCACTTAAGATTCTAGTCTATGTAGGGCTAAGAATTACACTTGGAACATGTAAGCAATCACTGGTAGTACTACATAACTCACAGCTGTTAGGAAATAAGGTTGGCCAGGATATTTACTACTGTCCTTTCCTGGAAAATAACAAATATGTCTAAAATAAAAACAAATTTTACCCTGTGACCAGACCCAGTGGAATAGAAGGACTGAAGGACAGCATCTCCAGCCCTCCAATCTGGTGTGAACCTCTTCATGCTGGAACAAAGTTCTTGGTTTGGGACCCGAGTACTTGAAAGCTCAGGATTTGTGTTGAGCCATATTGATGTGTAGGTGTAGATACTACGGTGCATCGGTCCTTCCTGCACCCCCCCCTCCCTTATTTATTCTTTATTATTTAATTGTCTAAGAACTACTGAGCAGTAATTGAAACTGATGGCACTCTATTTGGATTTGGACTGTCTGAAGCTGTTGCCTCTTTGCACTGAATTGTTGTAAATGTGGCTACTGAGAAAGTGGCCACAAAAAACAAGTGAACAAAACAAAAATGACATCACTTTGTTGTAGCCTTTTTTAAAAAAAAAAAAAAAAAATATTGATTACACTGTCATAACCTCTTAAACTTTAACGTATGTTGTCAGCTAGGTAGGCTTTTTTCTAACACATCCCTAGGAAGAAAATGGAGGTCTCTTTCTGAGAGGGGAAATTTGCTGCCTTAATCTAGTTAACTTGTTTTTTCCAAAAGAAAATACAGGCATTCTGACAAGCACCAAAGTACTGGTTTGTGTTTAGGCTCTGATTCTCCCAGACAGCAGAGGCTTGCGTGTCCAGTGTTTAAGCAGAGAGTGAATTGTGTTGTTTGATTAATAGCATGGATATGTAGTCTCTTGAAGTCCTAAGTGGAATGTAAACACAACCAGAACATTTGCATCAAAGCAAGTATATATAAAGGTGATACACTCAAATGAGCTGATTAAGCAGAAGACAAGGGAGTTATCACATGGTTCCATGATGATATTCTAGCAGGTAGGTCAGAGAGAAAGTTTGTTTTGTAAGGGCTTGGGAGGAGGAATAGAGGAAAACTGGTTTGTTTGCTAAGCCTTCAGGATGACATCTACATTAAAACCTTTCAAATAGATTAAAATACTTTCATTTGATATGCTAGACCTAAATACTAGGCTTTTGTGTAATACTAGTAACACGTACTTGTTCAGTTTGTGTAGCTCTCTTTGGAATATTCCAAAGACATTCCTAGAGAGGTCAACCCACAGGCTTGTTAAAGGCTGCTAGTCTACAGTTGGGAGGAGAAAAACAAAACAAAACCCCAAACAACTGGTCTTTTATTCTTAAATACGGTTAGTTATAAAGCAGTACCACTTCTCTAAAAATTGCAGTGGAGTGTCTGACCAGTTTACTATTCTATTTCTAGCATGTTCTTAGAAGTAATTAAAAGCTTCCTATCACAAAATAAGATCTGTAGGGCTATTGCATCTACTTTAATATGTACAAATTCATATCTTTAAATGATTAAGATACAAGAATTAATTGTTGTCAAAGACAGTAATAGCTCACAATCTGAGACATTAAGCTGCTTTGTCCTCCCTCATTTGCCCTGTTTGCTCTTTCACTGGAATGTTTTAGGTCTTCAGTATTAAGATGTATTTCGTAAACTATAGAGTGATCTTATCTAGTACTCATCAACAGGTGGTGGTTGTAAATATTCTGCGTTAGTACTCATGACTTTATAATGCATGTACTAATCTGTAAATATGAGTGAGGGGAAAAAAATTATCTGCAAGACTTCCTTTTGAATAAGGTTAAAACTTCACATCTTTAACTTAGGAGTAGCTTGGTTTCTCTTTAGCTGTGTATTGGCGTATGTGCATTGTAGTGTTGAAGGCGAACATGCCTTTTAATGGAAGAGTTTTACCCATATTATTTTGATCACTTTTAGTAGAAAAAATTTGTTAGTGCTGTTGCACGTTCAACAGACAAGCTTTAGACATGGGTTTTGCAACACGAATGGGGTGTTTTAGTTGCGGAGAGCTTGTGTGGAAGTGCTGTTTGGTATGGCAAATCGGTCTGCGCAGAGCAGTGTTTCTCATTATTTTTTAAAATGTGTATTTTATTTAGATCACAAAGTATATATTTGGCACAAGCGTAGCGAGCTGCCAATTGCGGAGCTGACAGGGCACACGCGTACTGTTAATTGTGTGAGCTGGAACCCACAGATTCCATCCATGATGGCCAGCGCCTCTGATGATGGCACTGTTAGAATATGGGGACCAGCGCCTTTCGTAGACAACCAGGATATTGAAGGTAAAAAAACTGTGTGTTTGTCTGTATTCTCTAATCACTAAAAGCTTACATCAAAGGCAGTTGGTTCTGTGGATTTTCTTTACCATAAATAGGATCGAAAAATGCTTTTAACTCTTGGGTTAGAATTGTTACTTTTACTAAAAAAAAAAAAGTTACTGAGTTACTGATTTATTTTTTTTAATGTATGGCTGTTGATTTTTGTCTAATTACTTGTTTGTGGAATAAAAAGGAAGCAACTGGTATTTCCAAAATGATACTCAAATTTCTGACATGGCCCTATAGAAAACCATGGTGTCACTAAGACCTCAGGATTATATTATCTTATTTATGTAGAATTCTAAGAAAAAAAAAAAGCCTCCGATGCTTGAGATTTAATAACATACAATGTTATTAAAATTTAAAGAATGCATTCTCACCACACTGCAAACTGAATAATGGTATTACAATGCTTACAAAAGGAATCTCTAAAGTCTAGAGAGAGTGAAGTTTCCCCACCATAAAATACATGCACAATTGATTCTTTCCTACCCATCAGCAATCATCTGTGTCCAGGAGAGAGACACAACACAATACAAACACCCCCCCCCCCCCCCCCCCCCCCCCGAATTGTTAACGAGATGACCACCGCGGGGGTTGTTCTGCATTTTATCGGCTTCTGTCATTACACATTCAACCTTGTGGTAAAAATTTACAGTAGACATTAAAATGAAACACAGTGTCCCATTGCCACAGGACCTCATGGATACTAGGTGTGGACCTAGTTCAAGGGGAACCCAGACAAAGTAATCAGAGAAATCCATTGAGTGCTACTAGATAAGTAAACACCTCTAGTTCAGAGTGTCCCTTAAGCGAAAATGAATGAAAGTTGGAAGGATATCAGGAGGAAAAATTACCTCCCCTCCCTGCTCCTGTGGTTTCTGACGCATCTGCTTCTGGTCTTGGATTAGGTGGACCAGCCTGGCCAATCTTCTGTTTATAACACCTTCAGTGCACCCATAAGGACTCAGAGCCTCTACCCTCCAGTTGGTTTTACTCGTGGTTTTGTTTGCTTTCTCCAGTTAACTGCTTGCTCTCTTTCTTAGTCCCTCCAGAAAATGGGCTAGTAAACGCCATAAAAATCAAAACAATAGAAAATGGATTTCTCACTGCAGTGCTTCCACAAGAGGTGTAGCTGCATGGAATAATACCTAACAACTTAGGAATCTTAAATGGATGACAGACAGTTTTGTAATTAGCACGCTGCCCTGGAACTGGAATGCAAATGTGTGTTTTCTTCTTTTTGGAAGAGATGCCTTTTGTGTACCAACATCTAACACGCTAAATTACTCTCTAAATTAATACAAATAATGGTATCTAAATAAGTAACTTTTAGCATGGGATTTGGCTACAGTATAAGATCCATTAACTAATGTGTGTTCAGTAAAACTTATGTCAATACACTGTATTAATGACTTTATAATAGAAATATTAACTATTGATAAGATCATCGAGGTGTGATTTCTTTCTCTTATGTTTTTGTTTTTGCTCAGAGGAATGCAGTAGCATGGATAGTTGATGGCGAATTTGGAGCAGACGACTTCAGTTTAACTTAATTAGTCGTATTTTAAATGGCTTGGGATTTGGTGCAAACAAACATGATTGATAGCTGGACAGACATGCTCGTCATGAAAAAGAACCATTTCTGAAGCCCGGTTGGGGCCAAACATTTACCACCTTGCTTCATAGTAACCAGTCGAGATGAAGCACGTCGTTAGAACGTTGTTGGACACCGTGTTGAAATTACCCCCCCATCGGTTGTGAAGAACTGTGCTACATTCAGGCTAACCATTGAACTCAATATATATATTTTTCCCTCCTGCCTTTTTGTCTGGCAGGCTACTGTTCTTGTTGCTCTTCTGTGTAATGAAGTTTAAATGCTTGTTTGGAACACTTTATTTAACAGTTTAGAAGGCTTGATAGAAAGAGTGCTTTAGTCTGAAGAGTATACATTGGATAGGAAAGTATTTCCTTCTCTTGTTTCTCAAGTCTCTCTCCGCCTTACTTAGCTTGAGATCTTTGCAGCTTGGTTCATGGATTCTAGCCTTGCCCGTTGCGCAGTATATATCAATTGAGATGATAAACCAATGAACTATGTCAAAAGCACTCTCAGTATCACATTTGACAAAAAGTTTTGTACTTTTCACATAGCTCGTTGCCCTGCAAAAGGGGTTAACAGCACAATTTTTTAAAAATAAATTATTTATAGGATTAAAATGACTTCATTTGTATACATTTGGAATTAAAACAATGCAAGAAGTGTCGTGAAACATGGTATCACGGATGCTTTTCTGGAGTGTCTTGAGACCCAATCAAAAGCAGTGGCTGGAAGGAGCTTTACGTAGGCAGTGAAGCTTGTTTTGGAAGGAGAAACTCACTGTCCATCTTTAGAGATATTTAGGAAAAAAGCATTCAGAGTGCAGCACCAGGCTAAGAGTTTAAACAAGACAAGGTCTTTTGGGTTTTTTTAATTACATAAATGTGTGTAACAATGCTGGTAAAAGGTAGACTACACCTCGAGGGAAGAACGTGTTGAATCCTTTCTTCACAAAGTCAACATTTTGTAAAAGTAATTAACATACAGATCGTAATTAAACACTTGTATTATGGTGGAGATCTTTCTTTGTTTGATAAACAAAGGTGTATAGATTATTTTCTTTTTGAGATTATACTTTTAAGTTTGCAGATTTAAATGCCTCTCCCAGGCCTTGTTGCGAGTTGGTGCTGTGAACATCTTGACACATCTAGGAATAGTTCCACTAATATCCCATGTCAAGAAAAGAGAAAGACATTTATAATTTAAGTATTTATTCTTTTTGACATAAACAGATGGCCTCTGTGCTTCTGCACTACACAAAAATTCATTATGGGATGGCACTGGATTCCCTTTTGCCACCTTGGGTGGAAAGGTAGTGTTGGTACTGCTGTGGAGTAAAGAGGGAGCAGGGAAAGGCATGCCACCGAGAACTGATGTGAACAGGAGTGTGGACTTCATCCTTTAATGAGATAATGATCTAGTGTCCTTATTAGTCATGTGTGGAAGAAGGGTGGGGGAAGGTTTGCTGGAGTTCCTGGGAAGAGAAGTGTAGCCACTTTGACGAATGGGAATGTGGTGCTTAACATAAACAGTCCCTTTTTTCTTTCCCAAACAAAGTGAAGCTTAGCAGGTTAGACTTTTTTTTTTTTTGTTTTCTTGCCTTGTGTGTAAACTTAATTCTGATACTTTGGTTAAGACCAGCCCTGAATCTGACACACTGCTCTTTTAGTACCTCCAAAATGAAGTAGGAACTTAACATTCTTAGCAAACTATACATTTGCCTTAAAATTAAGGTGAATTTCTTGGGTGGCAGTTGCTGTTCCACAGTACTGGGAATACCTGCGTCAACTTAAAACTACAGATTGGTTCCTTCTTCCGTTGGCTAGTTCTGGAGGAAGCTCTTTGTTTCTCTTCCTAGTTGAGACAGCGTAAGAGTAGTCAGTCTTGTTCCTGTGGCATCAGGGTTGTAGGGAAACAGACAATTTCCTAAGTTCAAATTTGAGTAAGCTGAACCTTTGGGTTTTAAATAAAAATTGAGTACCTAAATTGTAAACAGTGTTTTACGTGTTCAAAACATGGTATAATTCATAAGCAATGCCAGTATGTGAATCTTTGGAAGTTACCCTAGTGTTGTCTTACTCTGGAACTTACGTTTCCAAACAAAACATTGTTTAGGGAGAGTCAGGAGCATCATCCTGGTTTTGATGTCTCTTAACAATGTCTCATACGATGGTCTGGTGCTCCTTGCTTACCTCGTGCTCATGGGACTTCAGTGGGAGCGTTAGGCAGGTGGTGAAGGCTGGATCAAATCTCTCAAGTTTAGACTTAAAGCCTCATACGCACTTCAACAGGCATTTTTAACGTGGTGGCCGTATCTAACCAAAGTGAGACTCCTTCCCTGGTACAAGCTGTGTCGGGGCGTGGATGGGCTGATGCCTACGTTCCACGGCAATATGTTCTAATTAGAAATCTAAGCTTATTACTTTTTGCCAAAATACCGCCCCTCCGTTCTGGGGTTTCCCTTCTGGACTTGGTTTGCACCTCTCAAATACGACTCAGATATTTAGAAGCAGAGTTAGGGGGAAGCACGTGTTCTGATATCTTCACTTTAGTTTCATGGTGCAATTATGCAACGAGAAGGAAAGCTCCGTTTCCGGAGCGTGTCAGTAAGAGCATGTTTTATAGCTGTCTGCTGCTCGCAGGGGATGAGCAGAGAGGAAAGAAAGGTGAGAGGAATCTTCATTTGCCCACACTACTTGGTCACTGACGTGTTAGATCTAGCGGTAACAACTGCCATTCCAACCTCTAGATTAAAGGAGGAACCTAAACTATTGCTAACGTGTCACGTATTCACAATATGTGAATTGAAAAGTACCAATACTTTTTGTGCACAGACTATAAAATGAGACTATGGGGGGGGGGGGGGGGGGGACCAAGTTTGCTCATTTGCAACACGTTGATTTCCATGTGCTTAAAAATGTTCATAGGCTGGAGCCTAAGGCTGGAACAAGTACACACCCGCAATAAATCGCTGTATTTCTAGTCAACAGACCCATGGTTTTAGAGGAAAATACTGTAAGCGTGTACTCCTTTTGTAACTTTTCTCTGGTTGGCTGTTGGCTTAAAATATTCACAGTGGCCCCAGGTTATTGTTGAGGCAGATCTTTGAGAGGGGAAAAAAAAAAAAAAATTATGCCGAAGCATTTTATTATCAGAATGTTCTTTAGCCGTTCAGGTAAGTAATTTTCAAGGCACAATGGAGCATAAAAGGGAAAATGCTAGATTTGTCCTTGTTTTGGAGGGGAGGGTAGTGGGGGGGAAATGACACCTTTGTTTTAAATTCCCTCTATCTTTTCTAAAGTTCTCCAACTTTTAAAGTTAACTTCTTTTTATGATTAGAGCAAAGATGCAACCTAGAAATCTATCCAGATCTTGCCAGTTACTTCTCAACTTGCCTTCAAACAGGTAACGTTTAATAAAACTCAGTACGTTCTTGGGAGTTTGTGTCTAGTTGGATAATCTTACACTGCTAAGCGATACTCCCAGCCCAAATCAGTCTTGAAGGCTTCCTTAGCAGGAAAGCGGGACTCGTACAGTTAGCTGTAGTTTGAGGGGAGATGTTGTAGACCCAAACGGGGAGGGGACATAGAGAATGAGGAATGGACGTAAAAAGCAGGATTTACTGACCAACAGATAAACTACTGTAACTCAAGGGGGAGGAGGAAAAAATGCACTTTCAATAGTTTGTCCGTATTTTTAGCTACAAAATACGCTTCTATCTAATTTTTTTTTTTATTTGAGACAACTATTAAGAGGAACACCCATCCCATAAATGGCTAATCCTCTTTTTGACCTCCTCCTGACTTTTCCACGTTGGCTTGAGCCCATTTTCAGCTGCCGTACTTAATTTTGAAAACTGCTACTTTTAACTATGTTTAGAAAGGAAAAAAAAAAAAAAAAATCCAAATCATTAACTCCGACACTTTTTTCTAAACAGGGTGGACTTAATTGAAGTGTGCAGTGTTGAACTACTGCTGCAGTAGCTGCCTCTAGTTGTTGAAATAAACTGTAGACAAGTTTTCTGTCTATTAATCCAGATAATCTGGATTCAATACAATGCCTGTGCGCGTGTTCCTCCCGCCTGGTATGAATGTGCGTGTGCGTGTGTTCCGTGAACAGACAGAGAACCAAATGTTCTAGGTACTTGTCATGTTTTATTGCATACTTTTAAGTCGTGTGTATGTGAAGTGTCCTTTGACCAGAAGGTTTTTGGTTAATATCAGTATATTTTTATAAATTTGAAATTCATCGTGCCCCATCTTTTTTTTTTTCTTTTTTTTTTTCTTAAAACACTTTTTTTTTCATTGTTAGGGTATATGTGCTAGATTGGAATCTTTAACATTTTTAGGCACAGATGGAAAAAGTTATTGGCTCCTTGAAAACATATGGGACAAAATGGATCCTCAAAGCATGTATGTACTTACAAACCAAGCTGTAGAGATCACGAAAAGAAGTTTTATTGTTGATCTCAAGATTTCTAAATTGTCAAGATTTATATGGAGTTGTGGTGGAACTAGTTAACACTTAGAGCTTTTGGTATGTAATGACTATTTGCTATGGACTGATATTAAATGTTTCAAAGGATTGCGTTCTTAAACTTTCTGGATTTTTGTTACTCTCCTCGGATTATATTAAGTAGTTAAAAATTTCTTTGCTATATTACATTAAAAACATAAGAACTTTGGGTCTCGTATTTATTTTCACTTGTTTTACTAATTATTTACAGAACACCATTTTAACTTTTTTATTTTATAAATGTGTAGTATTTTAAACATATCTTTAAAAATTGTTCAATTGGAACTACATTAACTTCTGATTTGTTTTTATTAGGATTTTTAAAAAAAAAAATACACTTTTTCCATGTTGGTGCACAGCACTTAACAGAAATGTTTGTATTCCCTTTCTTTCAATTCAATAAACAGAATAAATAACTGGAATGAATAGTTCTTAGTTTCCCTAACTTCACTTATATGACTGACTTTGGATGTTAATTTCTTGACCATTAATTATAGATTTCTTCTGCATTTGTAGTATTTCACTTTCTTGCTAGGAAAATTAATTTTTGGCAGTTTAGCTGAAGATGAATTCACTCGGTGTTGTCTGCAGGCTTTCCAGTTTCTGGTGTTTGGCTCTAATCTACCTCCCGCTTGCTTCTTCACTGGGTATTTAGCAGTAAAATTGCCTGCGTCCCGTTCTGTGCTTATCTAATTCATTGAACATCTGCCCCTTTGTGGCTCTGTGAAAGCCTCGGTTCCTTAACGCTGGAGCTTGCTTAAATACCACACACAGGTTGCTTTAGGTGGTCGGTGGGTTTTGTGGGGTTTTTTTGATACCTTCAAGTACCTGCATCTCCTGCTTAGACTTCTCTTGAACTGGAGATCGGGGACCTCCAGACCCTTAGATCTGAAGTCGATCTAAGGACCCTTTGTGGCTGAGGGCTCTTGAAGCTACTTCTCAGCTCTTGCCTTTGTTCCCTCCGACTAATGCTGTGTTCTTGTTCCCCTTCCCTGTGCCTTAAAACAGAACCTCATCTTTGTCCTGCATTTGAGGCATTTTTCTTCAGCTCTAGCTAATGTCCTGTTCGATACAAAGCTGTGCCTAAATTTGCCCTCCCCTTCCTGTAGCTCTTACAAACTCAAACCGTTTGCTGGAGTGCATTCAATTTTTTAATTCTTTGAGCTTCTATATTGATGAGAAAAGGTCTTCACTTTCTCTAGCAGCACCTTCGTATTAACTTTGTTTCCTGCCTTACAGTTTAGGCAGTGTATAGATAGTTATGGCTTGGATGCAGCTGCAAACAGAAGGGGGATGCTGTACTCCTTTCCAGCTGCTGCTTTGTGCCACTTCCCTTGGGTACTAGTATTTAGAATCATCAAATGGCTTGGGTTGGAAAGGACCTTAAAGATCATCTCGTTCCCACCCCCTGCCATGGGCAGGGACACCTCCCACCAGACCAGGCTGCTCACAGCCCCATTTGCAGGAGGGTTATTCGATTGCAGACCCACTTCAGCCATAATTTAATTGGTGAGAAGAAGAATGCAAGAGAAACCAGTATATGATTTCTATAGAACTGTGAAATTTAACATATGTAAGATTTAAATTTAATTGTAACTTTTATTTTTTTTTAAACCCTTCAGATTATTTACAAGAAATTACATGAGGAACCTGTAGTAGATGAGCATTTCGTAATTAGCTGAAAGCCAAACTCCGCCTGAGGCAGGGTGCTTCTCCAGAGGGACAGGTTCTGTCTTACTCTCACTTTACACCTTGGCCCGCACTTTCTGTGCTGCTGGAGTAGAGTAACTACTGAAGTTTGTATGCCTCTAATGTTTCTGCCAAAGATAAGGTGGTTAATGTACTGATAACTGCATGAGGGTACACATACCCCAATTTTTTTCTACCACCGCCTCCAATCTCATCATTGCCGTAATATCCTTAGAGGTAAAAATGGTCTTTCGTTACCATTTGTACAAAATCCTAAAGAGCACCTTGTGAGAAAAAGAATTAGGTTAAAACTGTGTCAATACTGAACAGATAAAAGGTTTGCTTTTATGGGTTTATCAGCATTTCAGGTTAATTGTTAATCTGCATGTAGAACTGTTTTTAGGACTACTGGTCGTACCATTAATCCCACTGATTTACTATGTTCCATAATACAGAACTATTTTAGAATAAAATTAGAATGAGATCAGTATGTTCTTTAATAAAGCAAGATGAATAACCAATGGTCTGTGATTAATTAGGGGGAAATACGCCATCAGACATATTTTCACTAATCCCCCGCCCCGAGGTGCAGTACTATAACAGCTACCTGATCTCCCCGAAAACTGTTGACTAGTATCTTAGCAAGATACCAGGCTCTAGACTGTGGGTAAGGAAAAGAGCTTAATAACCTCCGTTAGAAGTTAGACTCCCTGTAGGCCAACTTCAGATTTATTTTCATGGATTAAGAGCTTTCTATAAATTGTAACTAACCATTTGAAGGCTAAGCTAACGGTCCCCTCACGAAGGTTATACTGGGATACCTCGGCCCCAAAGGGAAATATATTCTGTCAGTGAACAGGAGGGAATCTGTGTTTTGGTCTCACACTGATCCATAGTGGTAAAGGTAGGTGAATTTTTATTTAAAATCAGTCTAGAGTTTGTAATTGTCTTGAATTCTGTATAGTAAGCTTGGATTTAAATTACCCTGTCCTGCCCCAATAGAGACCCAGAATATAGGGAGTTTTTGGTTTTTACTACTACTGTAAAATTTCTTTGCTCCTTGGATCTCCCATGAGATAGATGACTGTAGGATCCCCATTACCAGCTAATGAACTACACTTTTTAGCAATTACATTTTTACTATTGCTGATGCTGATCTGTTAAGGCAGGAAATGACCCTGGACAGTAAGGATGGCTTGAAAATGACCAGTGTAATTACACTGTAGAACTGTAGTCTCTCGAGCCTGCTGCTGAGCTTTTTACAACTACTACAAGTTGTTGTTAGATATGAATGAAGAGGTAATTTATTTATATTAAAAAAAAAAAAACGGGGTGGGAAGTTTGCATTCATGTAAAAGTATAGCCTGTCTAGTATTTGACAACCACCACTTAGGAAACCAATCTGTTTTTCTGTTGGTTAATAATTCACTCTTGAGGAAGGAAGTAGGGAGGAATCCACAATAACATCCCTCTCAGTCAGGGATATAAATTAAGACACGTGCTACTTTTTTTTATTTTTCCAGATATGTTGTTCTTTTCCCTTATCCTTCCCTGTCCTGCTCCCATCTCTGAAGAAACACTTCCTTCAGTAGAGGAGAATAGAAGATTTTCATAGCAAGTGATAAATTTGACCAATTCCATTAGAGAATAACGTACCCTATCTACTGTCATCACTGTAATTCTGAGGTGCCAGTAGTTAGAAATTATTGAAGAATATGTATCTTACAAACACTTCGATTATGAAAGCAGCTCATATCTCAGAATCATTTCTTTTGAATAAGATATAAAACTGCTAGTTTAAGTGGTGGACTTACAGTTTAATGACCATGTTTCTCAGTGTGAAACACCATTAATGAAATTCACCAACTATTAGCACTGTAACAAGGACTTAACTCAAGCAGCTTACTAACACTGCCCTTCCTTCTAATAGATAAAACCCATACTGTGTAGTATGGTTTTTTCACGTACACATAAGATAGCAGCTTATAGGGTAGGCAATTAAGCTGTCTACAAGTTACTGACTTTCCTCTCTTTAAAAGAGTTTTATTTGCTCTCCTTTTTCCAGACCTATATCCTGTCTGGGTTTCAGCTTTATAAGGCAGTACTTTCTGTAGTTTGATTTTTGTGGCATCAAGGAGTCCGTGGCATGCAGCTGTGGTAGCTATTTGTGTAGTTATTTTTTAATGAGCGTAATTTTCAGCAGTTTTTCATCTTTGCAACAGCTGAACTTGGACTCCATCCATCATGAATTTAAAGCTAAACTTTTCCTAGAACAAACACTGAACACAAGGTACGTAGAGAAATCAAGCTTCAGTGTTGTCTTTTCACTGCTGGCCATGAAAACAATCTGCTAACTATACACCAAAGAACAAGTACTTAAGAAGGAGAAGCTCATAAATTTTAGGACTTAATTACGGAATTGTCATGTTTGTTTCAAAAAACCCTCTTTCGATGCACATATAAAAAAAAAAAAATCTAAAGACAGTGAGGGTACAAACACAGGTTTATATGCTTATCACTGATGCAAGAGCCACACACCCCTGGTGTCTTTGAAGCAGAGTTACATCAGAATTGGGATAACTGGGTTATGGTTTACCAGACCACCTCCCCAAGCTAGACATACTCTTGATTCACCTCACTGGATGTGGAAAGAGCAGGTTTATGGAGCAGTGACTGCAGATGGGTCTTTTGCCTTGTGACCAACTCCAATGCTGGTGCAATATGATGTTTACTTTGCATGGAGGCCTATGATACATTTCAATGACAAAATAAGAGTTGAAGTAAAAAAAGAAATATTAATCATGTTTCTTAGTTATCTGTTTTTCACTCAAACACAAGTGTCACTTCACCAAAGGGACCTTAATCCATCCAAAGACAAGATTTCATATAGGTTGTTGGAGGGTGGGGTGGAAAGGGAGAAAAGCATACCTTTTATTCCATTGCTTTTTAGCTGGAAAAAACACTGACACAAGGATGCAAGCTGGGCTACTGTTCCACTTTGAAATCTGTGTTCCAAGCGCTGCTTCAAACTAGGCTCTAACAGGACAGCTTGACAGCCAGAGGCACATCTTGACACCTTTCACTAAGAAGCAGGCACCAGAGCTGCACTTAAATTTGTTCTGGAACTACCACTGTTATCAGCCCATGCTGCTGAAATGAGTTTCCTTCTCACCATTTAATTCCTATGAGATCAGTTCTGTAAGCAAGGATTTCATCTTACAGAAGCAGCAGCTCCAGCAGATTGGCTTGTAAAGGAACAAAAACAACCGCTACACAAATCCAATGTCTTTTGAAAATATTTTATGTTAAAAATACAGAAAAATATTTCTTGTTCAAAGAGCAAAAATATACTGCATGACGACACTGATCTAGGTACGTTCGGAAGGTGTCTGTGGCTCCACAACCAGTCACTGGAGTGATGACCCAATTTGGCAGCTAACGGTTCTTTTTCAATGCCTCAATCATTTATCAAAGCCAGAATCATACTGTGACAAAACAGAAAACATGATACCAGTGGATTACTGAAGCACGCACAAGTAGGACCAGCTATCGCTTTCATGAGAGAACTGTGCTTGATTCTGAAATAGAAAGTCAAGGCAACTATGCCACGTGCTTTGCTTCTGAAGGCAAGGACTGCAGAGGTAACACTGCAGTAGAAGAACAGTAGTTCTTCCACCTTCTAGTAAGAGGCCCCATCACAGAAGTCATCCGTTTGGAACTTAGCCAGATCAACTCTATTTTCTAAAACAGAGCTTGTAAAATAAACTTGGTCCTCGAGTTGATTTCCATTCTAAATAGGGCACTTATTCTAGGTGCCGAAATCATGTAACTCTCTATATTGTACTCATAGTGGGTTTGAGATTAAGGAGTAGTCCGAGTTTCCAAACAATGTTTGATCAGAAAGAATAAAGGCATATAATGAGCCTGGAGATAGCTGTCAAAATATATTATTGAGGCTTAGCAGGATGCAAAAAGATAAGACACTTATGAGTACCAGCAATTACACTAGCAGAACAGAGGAGATAAAAATAGCTGGCAGACAATTCCTTTGTTTCTTGGGAGCAATTCTTGAAACTAACCTGTAAAGGTACATGAAGAAACAGAGCAGATGAAAGCCTAGTTTAATCATGGCTTCCTTCATGTGTGATTTCAGTTGTCCTCGGTTATGGATCTCTGTGGGATCAAATACCCCCATGTTTCCACTTGGAACCATGATGTACCTGAAAGTTTAAGGAGAAGAAAAAAAACCAAACAACAAAAGTATAGTTATCAAAACATGAGGGAATGTCAGAAGAAGGGGCGGAGAAGAGCTTGCACAGAAGTGACTTTCATCTAAAGAGTTGTTTCACAATTCAACATAAGGGAGCTCTTTAATTCCATTTCAGTTTCAGGATATTGCATGTACCCTCTGACACTCCAAATAAAGAACAAGAGGACAAGAAGTACTAAAAGCATCACCCCAGCTTCTCATGTATAAATGGGAGAGTTTACAGGCAATAACTGATTCCAGTTCATTTTAATTGGTGTGCGTGGTTACTTGGTGTTACGAAGGAAGTACACATCCACAGTGGAAAGATACATTAGATGAAAGGGATTGGAAAATAATTAATTTAGCTAAGAATTAGAGATGTATTTACACAAAAACAAACCCACATAAAAAACCCACAAACTCTGGTGGTCAAAATAAGATAGCATAAGACAAGAGATCAGTGTATTATTCCCATCTTTGTCACAACCATCTAAGCAGAGACACTGAGGCTGACGCTGAGGATGAGAGACTGGGCAGACCTGAGGAAGTACTGCTGCCCAAATTCACATAAGAACGAAAGCTGAGTGAAACAGTGAAATGTAAGAAAAAGGAAGAATAAAACCAGCAAAACAAATCTTTATGTCCTGTGAAAATTCAACAAGCAGCATGTTCTTTTGTCATGAGCATTTCTCAAGAGAGCAAATGCAAGCAAATGAAGTTCTCACTCCAGCTGAGCTCAGTCTAGAACAATATTATTATTTCACTTAAATGTCATACAGGCTCTACCTTCCTGGAATAATACTCTTTTTACACAAGAATTTAACTCTTGGTCTTACAACCTGGAGAAAAATCAAGGTCTCAGAACAGAACACTTTTTGATTTTCTTTATATACTTGGAAGAATGGCACCAATTGTACTCCAAAATGCACTCCCCCACCTCTTACAACATTCATTTCAATAATAGGAGGGGAAGAAAGGGAACAAGAAACAAGGATGTTTTCTAGCAGCAGTGGGAGAACAAAAATAAAAAAAAAAAGTTAACAGTATTTGTCTTTTTTCACAGAGGCACTAAAAAGCACTGCAGCATATTTGACTAATAACAAAGACAATTACGTCCCATTAAAAATAGTTCATGTGAAATAATTACACTTTGAAAGTCTCCTCTAAATTTGAATTTTTAAGTGACAGGTCTATTTTTAGTATTATAACAAAAATTATTGTCCATTTACTGGATGTTTATTCAAATAAAATGCATTACAAGGAAGAACACAAGTTTCCTGTACCAATTTATCCAGAAATAGAGATAGTGTGCACAATTTTCTTATATCTCTAGGATTTATTAATTTTGCTTCTTATTAAGAGTGACACTACACTATTAACAAGACACTACAGAATCGAGAAAAAAAAAATTATGAAGTAAATGAGCATCTGAGCATGCTGAACAAGAAGGGCCAGTAGGATGTTACAATAAACACGCTGCACTTTGAAAGTCTCCCCGATGCTGTTTTTGACCAATTTATTTTCCCCAAGATTTGTTTCTGATGCCCCTTTCACACAAACCCTCTTCACTCTCACTGAAATCATTGAGACAATTAGTAAATTAAGCCAGTACTGCCTGTAACTGTACCATTTACTCATCAAGATTAAGCAGGTTTTGAAGGAAAGAGAGTAAGTGCAACGGATTATTATCCTACCTTTCTCTCTCTATTATCACTTAGATATACAACAAAGCACAAACTTCTTCAGTCTCAACACAATTACTTTGATATTTGTACTCATCTTGGAGTAAATTATAATCTTAAACTTTTCCGAATTCATGTGCAGTGACATTCACTCGAGAAATTGGTTCCTAAAATACTATAACATACGAAGAAGATTCAAACACATTCAGCCGATGCTAGAAGTTTGCATCTTATGATAACAGGTTCACACTTCATCTGTTTCCTCTTAATCCTAGTTTAGTAATTGACACCTTCCCCTCTCTTCAGTGTACTCAAACTACTTTACAGTCCACCATTTTTCTGACCACTATATCTTTTGTCCACTGAACACTGGGTCAAGTGTAAATTTTAATCCCAAATCATTACATTTCCTTTATAATGCAACACACTTTGCAGACCTCTAACTCCTTCCAGGCTATTAATGTGGTGAAACACCTCGATCCTCAGAAAGAAGCAGGATTAGCAATACAGGCTTAACATTTTGACTTTTTGTGGCAGCGCAGGCAAAGTATCATGTTGTCATATTCATTTATTGCCTACACTGGACATCTAACATTGATGAAACAATCATGGATTTTAGGATATTCAGAATGTCTACCCCGTGCATGACAAATATAAAATGAGAGCTTTCAATTCAAAACACAAGTCAAAGCTTACTACCTGAAGTGTGGAAATAGAAATAATTGTAGCTTTTAAAATTCTCTTTGACCAGGACTAAAAGGGAAAGCAAGTGGCTACTTCAAACATTAACATAAGGAAGCAGCAAAGGGGTAACAGTACAAGAAATCTTCAAAGCTTTAAAGAAAATGCATTCTCTCTGTAGTGTCTCTGTAGAAACAGTTTAGCATAAATGAAAAACCAAATGCAAACTCCATACTTGCCAGCAGATACCAAAGGGAATACTGGTCATTTTGTGCAACAGTACATAATACAGTTGTACATACAAGTAGCCAAATAAAACTATCCCTATGTGTGCGCATTTAGGCAAAATTTGTTTATTTAGTACACAAGTTATACTGTGACATGTTAACTCCAGCTTAGAAACACCTGAAGGCTTTGCTAGCAGCTTTGTAGAAAACAGCGGTGATGAATGCATGGTTATTTTGCTGAAGAACAACAAGGTTATCAGTAAAGGTATCCTCAGCTTCATTTTAATGAGGGAGATGAAACTTCCTGTTTGATTTTACCAACAACTTGACCTATCCCTGCAAACAGTTAGCCCTAGCAGGCTCAGGCAAACAAGAATGACAGCCAGCTTTTCATACCTCTATCTTAAACTTTTGGACTTCACATAATACAGCGATTAAGATATTTTGCGACAAGTTCACACCCAGTTTTCATTAGCGTAACACCTGTAATGGTTCAATTCTCTGCTCATCAAGTGATACAAAATAAGAAGAACATTTTTGAACTGACAGTAGTCTCAAATTTGCCACATGGAAACCTCTAGACAAGTAAACCATTTCAAAGTGGTGGGCGGCCCAGTGTACAAAGACTAGTAACATTGACAGTTGTTGTATGATAAAAAGCTGCAAAGCTTTCCAAATACAAAGAGGCAAGATGGGGGACCAAAAACAATGCAAATGAGGGGGAGAGACAGGACAGTAAAGGAAAGAGGGTGTGCAGGATAACACCACAGCCCAATGGTTTTACAACCATCAACCATGCTGACCTAAGTACTTTCATGCTGATATCACTATCAGGCAGATAGGCACAGCATGAAAAACATTAACAACCATGTTTGCAGTACTACTTCATAAGCCCAATTAACATGCTATTACTTCCTACAAACTTGGGAATGATTTACAAATCAAGATTCCTGGGCACTACAGTGAATGCAAGGAAAGGCCAAAAGCTTCCTATCCTTTATGCTGTTGGCTTTTTTGTAATTTTAGTTGCAAGCAGAGGAGCGTTTTATGTTAGGTAGATCCACAAAGATTGTTAGCAGGTCAAGAACACAACTGAAACATCTCAGCATGACATATGACTTATCTTCATACTACACGTAAAGATAAACTAAGTAACAATGAAAAAAAAAAGCACCCAAACCCCTTTGCACTTACCTATATATATTCCATGTTGCTACTGGCAAATTAAGGAGAAAGATGAACCAGTGCAATGAAATAAGCATTAATACAGTTACAACAGCATGGCCAATCACCTCAGGGACCACCCACTGTAAAAAGGGAAGAACAGAAAAAAGTTATATGCAGAAATGTAAATTCCTTTTTGAAAAGGAGATCTATATGGAGCTATCATCTGATTCTAATAATATCAAAACTCAGACACAAAATTAATGGAAGAAGAAAATTCATGTGATTTTATCACAGTATGGGGAAATTAATGCCTCGAGACAGATTCCACATGAGTAAGTCAGAAATCAGGCCATAAGATATTATTACAGAGGTACTTTATCTTAAGTATTACAAAACTTTCTAGAGAGAAGTTGTGTTTGAATGCAATGATATTACACAAACATTTAAGAAAGCAAGTTAAGAAAGTATAAAGTGCTCATTTGATATCACTGCAGAGAATATTTGATTTAGGAATTAGAGAAGCAGCTAATTAAAATTTGCACAGACAAAGGACATACAAACAACCTCAGGCTTGGAACAGATGAGAAAATTGATCAATATGAAAACTGGAATAAATAAATTGGGTCAGCTGCTGGCAATAACACATTTTTGGCTTGATAGTATCCTGTAGCATTCTCTATTACATTAAGAAAATACTTTTAAATCAAAGCGAACACCCAAGGCCACACTGATTTAATTAAATCAGTTTTAAGCAATTTGGTTAAAACTGTATTTTTCCTTATCACTTTAAATCTCTCTACTGTTCAAGAGAGGTTAGAAGCTATACAGAAGCATCATAGAAAGTCGCTACAAAGATGCCAGAGTTCAGTCATGAGCAAACATCCTCAGTGTGGCACCCCTACAAGAATGAAAGCACAGAACTCAAGAGCTCTGCAGAGTTAAATCTCAGCCCCACGAATTCAGAGTAGCAGCCCACCTCAGAGCACCAAGGGTCACAACAGCCTTTCATGACTGAATTTGCTGAAAGACGGGCATCCAAAAGAGGCAATCAGACTGAAATAAAGGATACATGCAAAATATTGCCAATAAAGTCTCTTCAGATATACATTATACCCCCATTATTTGTGATGCTAAGATGAAAGATCATTTTCTTAAACCACGTTAAAGGCAAAGAAGCATAATTTACTTTATTGAGTTTTGAGCAGCATGATCTAGCGTTAATGTAGTCACATTCCAAATCTGACAGTGTAATTATCTGAAGTCCAAGATAAGGAAAAATTGTACGATAACTCACAATACACAAAGCTTTCTTTTTATCCAGTAAGGTGGGGAGAGCACTCTGCTCGCAGCATAGACTGTCTTGTTCTACAGCTGATCTGCCAAAGGCGTTCAATTAGTTACAACTCATTCCTACTTTAGGTAGAAAGTAAGGCCACCTTTCATCATCAGGCCAAATGATTTTATTATGTTTTTCCAACGGCAACTGTTGCACAAGTGCTAAAGTTCAGTTCAACATTTTAAAAAGACCAAGGAGGCAAACTCAATCTTTTTAGTATCAGAATTATTATTACAACACTTGAAACCAGAACTTAAAAGGAAGAAAAAGCTCGTGCATTTTTTAAACTCTCCTCACAATAAAGCCTCATAGTGCAGTTTTAGGAAGTTGATCTACTTTTTTTACGTTTACAGCAACATTGGATTAATTCATCCTTTGCTATGAAATAAGAGGCTAACATCATTATCAAATGAACTTTCAGCAATTGAAATATGAAGATTTCAGGCAGAAAAGTACTCTCCAAAAAGGCTTAGCACGTGTGCACATCATCATGCTATGTCCTGTAAACCTCATGCTCCTTTTTTCCAAGAAAATGATAAAAAGCACGACATGTTTTTTTCTATCCCTAAAGAATAGGTGAAGTCTTCATTTTTCAACAACTAACCTATCCTTCTAGGATGAATTTCTCTCAAGTGCTTCTGTACTTTTTTCTGTTAGGAGAACTGGATAGATTCTTAAATAGCACCAGGATTTAAAAGACTATTCAAGAGACAATTCTCTTGTACTCAAAAAAAAAAAAAAAAAAAAGTCAAATCAGTGCTTTAACATTCTAACAACACCAGACAGCAAAAACTGCAGGCAAGAATATGGAAATACTGTTTGTTGAGCAACTCGCAGCCCCCCAGCTACGAGCTCCCATCTAAAATAGAGTAAGGTATCCCTACAATTAAGATACTATCGTCTGGCCGTATTTTCCTTAGGCCCGGCTAGTTTTTGAGGGCGTGAAATATGCTTCCAGCACCCTTTTCTCCTCACCACCGCCAAACCCATGCCCCTGCAGCCCAGACACGATGGATTTACCCCCACCACCGGCCGCACACGCCCGCGGCCGCCTGCAGCCCCCGCAGCTCCAGCACCCGAAGGAGCCAACACATTCCGGGCACTGAATCACTCGCCCTTTCCCCTCAGCGAAACGCTCCCGCCTCCCCAAAACCATCCCCCGCCAGCGGCCATTACCCAGCACAGGCCCTCAGGCCCCGCCGCCCTCAACCCACCGCCGGCCCCGCTCGCCCTCAGCGGCGCCTCGGCGGGGCGGGCCCGACCCACACTTCGGTCCCGCCGGGCGTGGGGGCAGCCCCAACCCGACCCGACCCACGGAGGTGAAGGATACGAAGTAGACAGAGAGGAAGATGAGGGCACAGCAATCAATCAGCGAGAAGATGAAGACCACCGACTCCATCCCGCCGCGGCCGCCGCCCTCCCGGCCGCCGTACGCCACGCCCCCCCTCCCCGCCCGGGCCGGGCCGCGCCCCGCCGCGCCGCACGGCATGCTGGGAAATGGAGTCCGCGCCTCAGGGTTGGCGGCCGGGCCGCGACCGGGAACCTGGCCTATTTTGAAACTTAATTAGCCGCCCAGCGGGTGAATTGGCGCCCGGAGGGAGGCCCCGCCGCCGGGCTGGTCTACCGGTACAGGCGGGCTTGCGGTGGCGCGGCTGAGGCGCCCGGCTGCCCCCGCGCAGGCGAGGCGCTGAGACAGGCCCCTGGGCCGGCGTGGAGGCCCTCAGGCGGGAAGGGCGGCGGGCGGCCATGCGGAGCCGGCCGGGACATTTCGTGGACTTGCGGCTGAAGCAGCGCGTTAAGCAGGTACACGCCGGGGCGGGCAGCGGGCTGCCTCCTCCTCCTCCCCGCGGGCCGGGTGGGCTCCCTGCCGCCGGCACGGCGCGCTTCGCCGGCCCCCTGCTCGCTGGCAGCGGCCTTGAGTATCCGGCCCGCTCAGGTGCCGGAGGGAGCGGCAGCGAGCGCCAAACCAGGCCTTGTCTCTCAGGGCTTTAAATAGACCTTTAAAAAGGTCTCTTTCCACACGCCCCCCTTTTATTTTCTTTTGGGTTTGTTTTTTGTTGCTTTCTTCCATCCTCTTCAGTACTTCTGATCCTGAAGCTGAAATGAATCCTGAAATGTGAAATGAATAATCAAAAAAAACCAAAACACTTGGGGTAGATATACATAAATTGGAAGCATCGATTATATTAAATGAATGAAGAAAGGGGAAAAAAAGTTATTACTTCCATAATGCACAGGTCAAGAGTGGGAAGAACAGTGATTCCTTCAGGTGGCATAGTGCTGTGTTATATTTTATGACTATTTGTGGTGACTTTGCAAATTAAACACCATTTTTCTGCGTTTGTGTATAAGTGTACTCAGCTTCTAATTCCTTAAAATGTGAGTGGGTGCTTGAGGGAGGTTGCTTATTTTCCTTTACAAGATCACAGTGAATATGTCTTGTCTATTCTGAAATGAAAGAGCTGGCTTGATTTATGGTAGGCTTGATATTTTCTGCAGGTCAGTAGCTGCCCAGGCGTGATGTGAAGTGTAACATGATTTTTGAAAATAATTTTGTATTCAAATATAAGGAATTTGATTGTATTAAGTAGATATATTAATTTAAAAGAGATTTTTAAATTCTCCTTGCTGTGATATTTGTGGTACCATATCTTTTAGGGAGATTCTCTGTCTCCTTTTTTTTTTTTTTTTAAGAAGGAATCCACTATTACAGTTTTGAAACTCCTTCTCACTCCGAATTTGGAGAGTGGGTGAAGAAAGCAAATGGAGTACAGTTGTACCTGAAATTTTGTACATTTTCTCACACTTCCACAATTGTGGTTTGAAAATGGGTTGGATCAGCTGCTGTCAGGAAAAAAAAAAAGGCTTGATGGAATTAACTTTCATTTATATACTTTTCTGTAGCATTCTTTGAAACATCTTGTAAAGATTAAAGTTCTTATTGTGACAGTATCCATACTAACTGATGTAGATTTTTTCATTTTTAAGGTCAGATATCTAAACCAAAAGGTTAACTGAGAGAAAGCAATAAATTTAGAAGGATTGACAATACTAATGGGTGTGGGTTACAAAGTCATCTTTCTTACTAAATATGAACAATGGGGTTGCACCAGCAGAAGTCACCAAAGCATCAAAATACAGTATGCTGCGTTTCCCTGGGAAACGTAGCTAGCTAGTTAGCTATGTCTTAATAAGCATTTCCTACTTCATTGGGAAATACTGTCTGGTCTGTTCCAAGGCAGTTCAAAGCTGTTTCTGATTTTCATTTTGGCTTCTAAGAAGAGTAGAGTTTGAAATAAACATATTTGATCTAGCTGTTCTGGTGAAGTGATTAACAATGATTTTATTTGCTGCTTAAAATTCTTCATTTTAGTATCTTGCAAGTAGTAAATGTGGCCAGTATGTTGACATTGGAATTCTAGCATCAGATTTGCAGAAAACCTACAGGTGAGCAAAGATTTGTATTCTTATATCCTACACTCAAAATATGGAATATATATTTTTTTTATTTTGCATTTGTGTATTTTTAATTATTTTTTTTAATTTTAATTTTATTACCAGTTGTTGAGGTTGATTGAAACAGCAAGAGCATTTCTACTCCAGTGTTCTCCTCTGCCAATATATTTAGTAACTTATATTTTATTAATGCATTGGCATTAGTTATGCATCTAGTGCATCATTGTGCATCTAGTTGTGGTTTGTGGGTTTTGTTTTGTTTTAATTAAAAAGCTACAGATGCATTACAGCATTTTGGTCCTTACCCCAGTGAACTTAAAATATGAGGGAAAATAACACTTCAGTGCAGGCAGATGGGGGAGATACAGGATTCAGTAAGACACTGAATCTTCTTCAGTTCCTCAGTGGGACAGTCAGTCTTGCCTAGTTATTTTTAAGCTGTTGCGCTTTTCTGGGTGAGGAGGAAGGTTGTCTTTCAGCATATCATTGGTGAGTGCGGGTGTTAATGAAGATGGAGAAATACGCTTATAAATACTTAAAGGGTGGGTGTCAGGAGGATGGGGCCAGGCTCTTTTCAGTGGTGCCCGGGGACAGGACAAGAGGCAATGGGCACAAACTGGAACATAGGAAGTTCCACCTAAACATGAGGAGGAACTTCTTTACCCTGAGGGTGGCAGAGCACTGGAACAGGCTGCCCAGAGAGGTGGTGGAGTCTCCATCTCTGGAGACATTCAAAACCCACCTGGACGTGTTCCTGTGTAACCTGCTCTAGGTGACCCTGCTCTGGCAGGGGGGTTGGACTAGATGATCTCCAGAGGTCCCTTCCAACCCTATGATTCTATGATTCTATGACTCTATGACTCTATGACTATGACATTAATTCATGTTTGCACAGTCTATTTATTTGTGCCTTGTTAGCGAAAGGGAGCCAAACACCTTGCTTAGGGTGCTTACAGGTCTTGGGGTTTTTGGTTTGGTTTGGTTTTCCTCTGTCAGCTATTGTATAAAAGCAAATAAATAAAATATACTCTTAGTAAGTGAAGATAAAAGGTTGATGATGATTGCTTGCAGTTAAGGATGTTCATTGAATCAGATTTTCTCATAGTGACTGTTGTTAATTATCACAGTTATTGCTTGCTGGACTGTCCTTTGTAGGCTGTAGTCCTGTGTCCATATGTTCTTTTTTGAATTAAAATTAAAAAATCAATAATGTTGTGAAGTAGAATCCAGCATGCTCATTTGTACATTGCTGCTTCTCTATATCTACAGTTAAAGGGGATCTTGATAGTTTTTACTAAATATTCCTTTAGAGACCGGTATAGGTTAGTGAGTTTATCTCATACCAGTGATTGAGCTATTCCAGGCTTAAGAAAAAACAATCACTTTTTCCACATAGTTGGTTTTTAATAGGAACTTGTGTAGAAGCTTGGGTATCAACTTACAATGTATTTTTTCCACTGAGAATGACAGTATGTTAGGTGGAAAAGCAGTTGGTGTAACCTATTTATTTTGTGTTTTTTCAGTGCAGAATATGGACGAAGAAAAAGAAATGCTTTTAGAATACAAGTTGAAAAAGGTAGTTCTGTTAGTATTATGTCAAAGACACCAAATTCTTTGATTACAATTTAGCTGTTTTCTTATCGTGTTTGAACTTTTTCTTTCAGTGTTTGGAATAATCAGTAATGAAAAAGAACGTGAAGATTTGGCAGTTTTAGAAGCTGAACATGTGGCAAAAAGAGCAAGACAACATGAGAAAAATGAGTAAGAAGAATTTTTACCATTAGATTACTTTCATTATGCCATTAGTATTATCATTTCTTTAAAGCTTTCTGTCTTTATGTTATTAAATTTTGGTAGTATAAAGGTTACTGATAGATCCTTGATTTCCTATAGGCTTGTCTTCATCAGAAGGTACCTGTAGTTAATGGAAGCACTTTTTTCACCGAAGACAAGATACTAGAGCCAATCATGATTTCTCTGTTATGGGGAACATACAGCCCTGAATTAGTCGTTATCCTTGGGGCTTCCTTGATAGTTTTCCACGTAAGGCCCCAGTCCTTTTGTTCT
This sequence comes from Chroicocephalus ridibundus, assembly GCF_963924245.1. NCBI lineage: Eukaryota > Metazoa > Chordata > Aves > Charadriiformes > Laridae > Chroicocephalus > Chroicocephalus ridibundus. The sequence continues at coordinate 18,269,226 of NC_086286.1, forward strand.
TAATCTTTCTTGGGTGTGAGAGATACTAGCTAAATCTGAGCGATAAGACTACAAGACAGGCTATTCAGAGTAAATCACCACTGGTTATGAGGTTGGAATTCAGATTTCCTAACTCTTAACCCTGGGTATAATCTCATGGACCATTCTGGTTTCTCTAACCTGTGACAGATATTGAAGGTCTCATGGGAAATTAAGACATTGTAATCAGAAGGACTAGTCTAGTTCGGCAGTGATTAGTTACTACTTCCCTTGTGCCAGCATTGGTGATTGTGTGATCTCTTGGAGAACTGAATCTGATTTATGTGACATCACTTTTTGTTTTAGAACTGTCTTTCAGCCAGGTTAACCAAGTTGATCCAATTCATCACAGGCTTGGAAAGGATGCATTTTTTAACACTTCCTCATAGTAAATTTAGAACATGCTAGTCAGGAGTTTTTCTCCAGTCTCTACATATCATGATTGTGGGGAATCATGTTGTAGAAATTGCATTTGTTCTGTTTTGTGGGTGTCTCACGTGCAGTTCTGCTCTGATACATTAATAGTTTTTGTCTTCCTTCCATGTAAAGGACTGCAGGAAGTGCCACAGATGTCTCTGATGATGATGATTATCCAGAAGATCTAGTAAGTTGTATTTTATTATGATAGTTTGTATTTGCATAACACTTGGTTCTATGTTGTGAAATTGCAACACGCTTGGAGAGTTTAAAAGTGGAGATTAAGATGAGGTATAGCCAGAGTTGGCAATTAAAACTGACAATCTATAGGGCTAAAAGGAGGCTATTTTCTGAAGAAAAAGGAAAAACCTGTGCTGGGGAATCACTTTTGAGGAAAGCACACTGGGAACCCAAAAGACTTGGATATCAAATGAATGAAATGATTGAAAGAACTGACACGTGTGACTATTACTCACAAAGGCTGTTGTCTCTTCAACCAGAAGGTGCAGTTTTGTATGCAGTCCTTCGATTTGCAGAGGAGTAGGTTGGAAGGTGCAGGACTGCTTTCCCCAGTGAGGATGCTAACTGAGGTTTATGAAAGTTTTCATTGGTCTCTTAATATAAACAATCCAAATTATAACTTGTATGTTTTCTTTTAAAATACACGAATCTGCAGTCTACAAATCACATGAACAGTTCCCTGCTGAGCTTATACAAGAAAGGAAATCCCGATTCTGTTCCAACGACGCCAAAAAATGAACCAATGGAAACCCCTCATCCTGTGCGAACAGCTCCTCAAACAAGCACCTGCTCGCCAGGAACACGAGTTAAAACACGCATCTCCGAAGGTGGCTGGTTCATTGATAAAACTCCATGTGGAAAAGACTTTTTCATTGACCTTTCTGAGGACGGAGAAGGAGATGCAAAGAAACTGATTTCTGAGGTATTGTGTTTTACAAACTCAATGTGATTTTAAGTAGCGAGTATGAATATAATTTCCTGTGTGATATGACAGGCTTTTGAAGGGTGATACTAAGACCAAAAAGACTGTCTGTCTTTCTGGATTTTTAAAATATATTCTTCGTATTACAAAAATGCATTCTGTGTTTAAAGATAATGAACATGTTAAATAAAAGGGAAAGATTGGCTTAAGGCCAGTGGAGTACTTGTTTTTAGCTTGGTTTCTGAAGAAGAAAGAGCTTAGCCCATTTTTCTGCTGTGTCAAAAGTGATTTTGAACCTTCTGGCCCATTTCAAGCATGTTTGCGGGGGAGGTAAAAAGTAAAAAAAATGTGAATTTCCTCCATATTTTCTGAGGAAAATGTAGTGATCAGTACTGGGGAGACTGAGAGAAAGGTAAGAGGAATTTAGCTGGTATTTATTCCATTTGCCAGTGATCAGCCTAACTAGTCAGGAAGCACATGGCTTGCTGTAGTCATAGCATGTAATTTCCCTTAGACAGTAGTTAAGTCTTAGTTAGCCTGGGGAAAGCTGAAGTTTTTTTGGATGGACGAGTTTGGGAAGTTGAAAGGAAATTGCATTGATTTGTAAAATAGTTAAAAATAGGTCCTACTATCCAGACATATTGCCCACTTTGTGATTCCCTTTTTTTTTTCTTATTTAGAAAAAACCAACCCTGTTTAGCTATTGAAAACTTTACATTTTTTTAAGGTAGATAACATTTATGTTGTTTGGCTGACCAGGCATTTTGGCAGGATGCTCTTTTTTATGTGAAGGAAGAACTACATTTACATCTACCTTTCTGATTATACAAAATGCTTGCTAAATAGGCAGATTTGAGAAATCATCCCTTTATCCTAGTAGTACTGCATCTTCTTGTATAGAGAAATTGAATAAAAGGGAGATATTCAAATTGTAAAATGTTTGCAATACTGTATTCTAAAAAAAAAAACCAAAACCCAACTTTCATTGAACTTTTTGTTTTTCTCATGCATTAGTCCGTTTCTTACACGCATTAACTTGTGTCAGCACTAAATAATATTTTCGTACAACCACTTATGACTTACTAGTAAATAAAATTGTTTTTTACAATGAGTAAATACATTGATATAGTTTTATTCATTCCCAAAGTGGATTGCTCTACGATATGCAAATAACTGGTGTCTGATTTTGGTTAGTGATTTGGGGGGTTTTTTTGTGGTGTTTGTTTGCGGTTTTTTGCTTATAAGTACATACTCTTAGCAAAAAAGTGACTGGTGCAATTAACCCTTTAAAAAAGGTAAAAAACTATGGGGAAAAAAAAGGATTTTCTACAAAAAGGTGTTAAATTCCTGCCTTGCTTGTCTTTATTCATATAATATGTGTAAGTTCAGCGTCATAGACCCTTATACATTTTGTTCTTTTAAGTATTTGCAGAAATTCACTGACTTGGAAGGTTTTGTATATAATTCTGGTTTTATGCCCTAGAAATCAACAGAATTTTCTGCCTTGGAGAGTGAAAGAAAGAAATCAAAGGGTAAGAGAACAAAAAGAAAAAAAGAAGAAATGCCAGATGTAGATGAAGAAATTAATGCCATCTTACTTAAAGACAAAGGTGAGAAGTTATTTTTGGCATGCTGCTCCAAACAGAGAGATGGTATTTTTCTGTGGAATCCCATTACCAGAGTGTTTTTACACTAAGGCACAGAGAAGTGACCTTGGGTGTTTTGTTGAGAAATTTAGCCTTAATGTTGGTACTAAACAAGATTTCATTCCTGTGTACTACCAAAAAATAATACTACTCCATGTACTTAGCTAAATGTTTAGGCTGAGTTCTTTCTTGTTCACTGTTAGCAACTACTATGATGCCATGTCTAAATTTGTGTGACTTCTCTTCCTTTACAGTTAGAAGTAAGGGACCAGAGCTTTACCACCCCTCAGTGAAGTTTGAGGATGTAGGAGGCAATGATGAAACTTTAAAGGTTAGTTAAAATTTTAATTCTGAGACACAGAATGCTCTGAATAAAATGAAAATGACGAACCAGAAATGCAGCAGAATGCATGGCACTGAGAACAGCTGCTTATATCAACAGCAGCAAAGTTTTGGGTGTGTTTTTTCTTTGACTCACCTTTCTGAAAGCAGTGACTGAAATTATATTAATAAAGATTGCTAATATTATAAACAGGCCAAAATAAAAGTTATCTATAATACTAATTTCCTCAATTTAAATGGAGGTCTCTCTTGTCCTTAACAGGAAATTTGCAAAATGCTCATTCATGTCCATCATCCTGAAGTCTATAACCACTTAGGTGTGGTTCCACCTCGTGGTTTTCTTTTACATGGACCACCAGGATGTGGAAAGACACTGCTTGCGCAGGCAATTGCTGGGGTGAGATAGCTTTACATCTACAATTTCTTCTGTTTCTGAATCATATTTAGAGAGAAATGAAATAATACTCCTTTACGATAGACTACATGGTTTTTCTCTTTTTTTATCTCTTTTCTCTCTGTCCTGTCTTAGTCTAAAATATATTTATTTTCACTTCCTATGTTTAAATTCCATCTGAATCTGTACTTAATAGAACCTCATATGGAGAGGGGACGTAGTGACAGGCTTTATGTTTGACTTAATTGTTTTGAGGCATTCCCGGGACAGCAATATAGGCATGGGTATTGCGGAGGCTATAAATGGAAGATACTTTTAGTTAAATTTACCAGCGTGTTTTGTTTTAAGTCTGGACTCAACCTTACCATCTTTTATGAGGGATTACATTCATTCTATTGGGTGGCATCCGTTAAACAGTGATTTCTGAATTCCAAAACTGGATGTTAGCTTGCCTATGTCAAGCTAATGATTTCACTGCATATGATGTTATTGGTAGCTTGGTGTATGGTGGGGCTGCTGTGCTGCTCTGGGTCTGTCTTGCATATAAATCTAGGGTCTATTTAGGGCTATTCAGTGATAACCATGGACATTTCTTTGTCTTAAATATAGTTGTTCCTTAAATGTCACATTGTAGCCTTAAATTTAGATATGCGTAAGTTATGAACTTTTGTAGTACAGCTTTTATCTTTGAAATAAAATACTGATGTTTATTTCTTAAAGGTTGGTTATACCCTTCTGACACTGTTTGTCAAATGTTTTTATTCAAAAGATTTGGGTTTTTTCTTTTTAATGCCTTACTGTAAAAAGGTACCTGTTGAATGAATCTGTGATATTTAATACTTCACTGGCTCTTTGTATCCTGCAAGGTTACTAAATTTAGGGGAAGAAACATGACACGAGTGAAAAATTTTCAGAGATGAGATAAATCTAAGACTACTTCTTAAATCATTTTCTTAAATAAGATATTGTCAATAGTTATTCAAGGCAAATTGTGTCCTCCAAGCGCCAGGTAGTGCCTGTGGTGGCTGCGATTTGTATAAATTAGGATTTTTTTTTTTAATATGTAGTTCAAAGAGCTTGAAATAGGCTGCAACTACCTGTAGCACTACTGTGCTACAGTCTATTAAGGTTACAATTTTATTTATATATTTGTAATGGCACAAAACCTTGACTGTGAGTTTTACAGGTATCTTAACGTACAATCCTGCTCAGATATTTCTGGAGCATGATTAGGGGAACCAAACCTGGTGGGGATCTCTTCCACACTACTAAGTAATGTTTTGTTACAGATGAAAATAGACAATTTTCTCAAGAAGGGAGCTCAAGGACAAACTGTAATATATGCGTTGTGAAGGATTGGGCAGGGGACCAAGGTGCAGAGCTATTTCACAGTGCAGTCATTTTCTAACTGAGTTGGGGAAACCTGTTTTTTGTATCCATTGCTGTTCGCTTGGCCAAATGGCTCAGACCCATTTTAAATTAGAGGGTGCTACTCATGTTTTTTAAGAGCTCTGTAAGATCTAGTGTTGATTATGTAATCTTTGGGTGTAGAAAGATGTCATATTGGAAAATATTTGTCTTCTAGGAAAGCCAACATTTCTAACCTCTGGATGTATCATACAATGTTCCTTGTCTCCTTCAGGAGCTTGAGCTCCCGATGCTGAAAGTGGCTGCAACGGAGATGGTGTCTGGAGTGTCAGGGGAATCTGAGCAGAAACTGAGAGAATTGTTTGAGCAGGCTGTGGTGAGATGCCCATTGGAAATAACACTGTGAATTATTTGTCCTTTTCTTTGTAAAGATTCATACTTTGTTGCTGCGGTTTGAATTTGAGTGAATATTAGTGAGTGAATCTTTATATTGCTGCACACACGTCATAGTGTCTCCTCTTCTGTGACCAGAATTCCATTGTACTAAGTGTCATGCTGTCATAGAGCACAAAGATTACTATTCTGAAATCTTGACAAAAGATAATTCATCATATCAATGTAAAGGGAGCAACATAAATTATTTACCTATTGGAGCTGCTTGGCTTGATATATAAAAACCAAAGTGACGTAAGAGCAGTCTACTGTGCTTTTTTGTTACAAGTTTTTTTGTTGTTTTTTTTATAAAGCAGGGAATTTGAGAGATTTAAGACTTTGGGGGTTTAGGTGTAAGATAAGAAATCTGGGACAAATATCATAAGAGCAGGAGTCAAGTTGAAGTCTTGCTTTGGTGTGACTTCCAGATTTAGTAAGAAGCAGAGAGAACCAGACAGGTTGAGATAATTTTAATTTTAAAAAATAGAGTTTTCTGGGTTTAGTATGTGACTAATGCTTTATTTCCTGAGCGCAGTTTTCTGTTCCTGACCTCTGAGAATGTTCTGGTTTTCCAACTTTATTCCATTTTTATGCTCTTACCCCACAACATACTCTAAACAAGGTGTTTAGAGTATGTTCCCGTAAAAAGGAATACTAAACAGGGCAAAAAGATTTATTGTGTAGCTGTTAGATTATTATGTTTCCAGTTCATATTACACTTATATTTTTAGAAAGCCTTTTTAAGATGTAGTTTAGAATAAAATTAAATAAGTGATGGCACAGGGTTTTTAGAAATTATGTATCTTTTGTATGTATAGTGTTTGAGGGGAGGTTGCTATAAAAGTTATTTTTGAAGAAATTAAATGCATTGCATAAAATAGGTTTAAAAATAAAATTTGTTGCCTTTCTTATAGTCCCTCACATTCAATTAAGTAGCTTTTCCACTTAGTTTTTGTCCCAATTTTTGTGTAGGGAAAGACGACATAGTTCCACTGTACATTGTGCGTGTACTGTGGAATCTTTGTATAACTTGGTTGCGTTTTTTCCCTTTATCAGATAGCGGAAAAGTGAATGACAACTAGATGGCGCAGTTGCTACCTGATAACACAGAATGCATGGGTTTTAAAATACTTTTTTATATGATTCCCGTATTTTTAAGGTGATTCTAGTATTTTCTTTTAGTATTCTTTTTCACTAGTAGTGCTTTTTGAGAATATTAATAATGTTTTTTCAGTTAAACACTATTCTATTAGTTACCGTAGTAGTTGTTCTACGTTAGTGTTGGCTTTTTATGAGCATGAAGTATATGGAATTTTAGAACACTTCTAGGAGTTTCTCATTGCACATTTTTCCTCTTTGAACGTGGTCAGGCTCTGTAGTAATCTTGACATTGACAGATCATTTTTCGTGACCACCTACTGCTCTTTTTGTTTCATTATGTGTGCCAGTAATACTAGCCCTTGAAATTCCACAGCTCTAATGTCACTAACAAAACAAACAAACAAAACAAATCAGACCTTTCTTGTCTGATTTTCTTTTCTGGACTTAAGCAAGTAAGCAGTCACAATGGAATATTTGTGGAAAACATAAAGCAACAGAGAGGTACATTTAAATTTTAAACAGTATATAGACACATTTTGAATCTCATGCCTATATAGAGAGGCATTTTGAATCTCATGCCTTAATTATTTCATAGCCTCAGCTCAGCACAGTTTCATAGTCCGGTGGCTCTCCAGATAGTAAGAACAATAGAATTGTTCTGGGACAGATTTATTGTGCAGCAGACTTAGAGTAATAATTATAAAACAGAAAATCTGAAAAAAAAAATCTTTCTTTTTCATAATGCACTATGTCAGTGTAGTTTTGTAATTATTACTATTTCTTCTTCCTAGTCCAGTGCACCGTGTGTCCTTTTCATCGATGAAATTGATGCGATCACCCCAAAAAGAGAAGTTGCTTCGAAGGACATGGAGCGGAGAATTGTTGCTCAGTTCCTAACTTGTATGGATGGTCGGTTTCAGAAACAGCTGTACTAAGCTAAACTTTGTAATTATCAGCCTCACTGTCTGCTCTAGTTCAGTAATGACTTGTGGTTACTTTTGTGGAGATAGTGGTAATAATTTTTCATATTTTGGCACAGTTTACCAGAGGATGGTGGGAAGATTCTAATAAATTTGAGGGGATGTTACTACATTATTTTCACAGTGGTCTGTACAGCATTATATAAGCCTGTCTGTTGTATAAACAGATGTAATGGGAAAATGTGTCAAATGTCAATTGAAATGCTTATTGTTGCTTGATTGTGCAAAATGCAAATTCTGGGTAGGATGAACAGCAGTTCAGTATGACTTGGTTAGTTTATCTCTGCTGTTCTGAGTATTATTGTGTGCTGCAGAAACAGAGTCACACCGATAGCAGAGCAAAGTTGAGACGGTGAGTATGAGTACTAAGTACCTTCCTTCCTTCCTTTAGACTTGAATAATGTGGCTGCCACTACTCAAGTCCTAGTTATTGGAGCAACTAACAGACCTGACTCACTGGACCCTGCACTGAGGCGAGCTGGAAGATTTGATCGAGAAATTTGTTTAGGGATCCCAGATGAAGCAGCAAGAGAAAAGTATGTGTTATAAAGTTTAAGCTTCTTTTTGATTAATTAATAAATAAGAAAATAATGTGTAAGTTAACATACAAGTTAAGGAAAAGTACTTTATTATGTTTAGTCCTATTTGTGCCTGTACACACCCATGGATCAGCTCACACTGAAAAGTGCAAAAGCCATTAAGTGTGCATCTGCTTCTTGTCTTGGTAGCTGTGGCTACATTTGGGGTGGTTTCCTTTCTTGTGTGCAAATCTGCTTTTAGCATTATGTTAATGGGTTTTCAAGTGCCTTAACAGTATAGATGATGGAATTAAATATATCTTTTCTGTTTTCAGGAAGATAACATGCTGGTTTTGGTGCTCCCTATGTAGCTATTAAATTAGGAACATAAGTATAGCTCATTTGTTAGTCCTCTCAAGCACATACCTTAAGCAACAGGCCTGGATTCTTCAATTCCATTCCTTGTGGAAATGCACCGGTCCAGGCATCAAGCTGAGCTGCAGTCATCCTGTTTTGTATAAATTGCTCTTTTTACTCCAAAGATCTGTGACTGTCAGACTAGATTTAAAAAAATATATATTTTTTTGCTTTTTTAAATGAAAAGGAACTGCTACTCACTTCAACAACAGCAGAAAACACAGGAAGGGAAGCGCAAAAACAGATGTGGCTTATCTTGTTATGGGAAGGAAAGAAAGGTTAAAGGATAAGTTCCTTCTAGCTCAACTAATTGTATTTCTAGATTGAAAAAGCTAACTGTTCTGCTTACAGCATTGCTCACTTTGTGTTGTTAGCACTACTGTCTGTTATTCCACCCTTTTCCCCCCACACCCCACTCTTGGCCATGCCTCCACTTTTTTTTTTTTTTTTTTTTTTTCCTTTCTCCAGATCTACAACCCTGTAGTAATTATTTTCCTCTTGGTTGTGGAAAAACATGCAAGTGATGAGAGGTAGAACTAGAGTTGACTGATGAGAGTTATGATTCTATGATATTTCTTAGGCTCACATTAAAAATATGATGTTCACAGAAATAGCACTGTTTCAAAGGATAGGACTTGTGAATGGGAAAGCCATCGTAGTGTGCGGGGATTGCCCATAAGTTAGAGTATAGTCACATTTGTTCATATTGTTTTGTACAATTATTTGTATTTTTGTTCCTGGAGGTGTAGGCTTACAGGAACTGTTGATTTTATTTTCTTTTTTAAATTATCCCCTCCACCATGCTCTTCTGTTTTGTTTTGGGTTTGGAGTGGTTTTTGCTGGGGACGTTTGTTCTTTTTTTTTTTTTTTTTTTTTTTTTTTTTTTTTTTTTTTTTTGAAATAAAAGGGTCACATAGAAACAGAAGTCCTTATAGCATGCTGATTTACCACATAATGAATCAGTCTTGCTGAAGGCATGATTTGAACTGCTTAGCTGTGGTTCTACACCCTTAGGGGGGTGGAGTGGGATGAGGAGGTGTACCTAGAGATCTTGCTATACTTGTAGTGTTTTCTTGTGCGTGTATGAAGTATATGAAGGAAAATAATACATATAGGACACAGATTCAGAATAAGCCATTTACAGTTCTTAACTTTTTACACTTTGAGTCACTTGATTAGATACAGCTGTTGTCAGACAGGTTGAAAAATTCTTGAGAACCAAGCTAATACCACTCATAAAGATTTAAATGAGAGATGATGGAACTTGCTAGTGGGGGAGGTAAACAGATGAAACTTATTATTTCAGAATTTTGAATAGTTTAATAACTCATTCATTTCATAACTTTTCTGTAGGTACATTACTTGATTTGGAAATAAACTAATTTTCATTGGAACTAGGAAGTATGTTAATGATCATCATCTTTGGTTTGTGCTGTCTTTTTAAAATATTTTCCCAATAAGGTGATGTTTTTCTTGTTTAAACAAGTTGATTTGATACCTCAGAGTTCTTCATCACCAGTATTTGTGTGGTGGCATTGGCTTTTGTCTTTTTTTTTTGACTATTCATGTAGTTTTCAGTTGTCCTTGGCCTACAGGAACAGCAGGAAGTCTTGGTGGACCTTGAAGGGGTATTTTAAAGCTTCAGCCTTGATACAGAGTGAAAAAACTCCCACTATAAAAATATAAAGTGTAAGGCATAAGCACTTCGCTATCAGCTTCAGAGAGCTGTTTTGTATCAGTGGTGGAACAGCATAGGCAGGTGTAACTTTAGCTTTCAAGTGAGGATGAGGTAACACATGAGGTGTACACATAAGCTGAAAACTTTACTGGGGACGTAGGAAATATCTGCAGTTGTATGTGACTGACAATGGTAGGGGAAAGATACTGAAAATTAAAAGACAGCGCTCCTCACACAGTCTGATTTTGTTTCCTTCTTGCAGAGTAGTTTGTTGTGGATGTTCTTCAATAAATAAATAAAAGTGGGATGGAACAGACAATACAAACTAAGGTGGTTAGGAATACAGGATGAAATATCCCAATGGATAACTTGTGTGCATCTCTGATACAGTCTGAGATCTACTCTGTCAATTTAAAATCACAAACTAAGGTTTAAAGCATCTATAATATTTAGATTCAGCAAAACTAGCTTTTACCCACTGATTGACATTGCCCGGTTGATGTTCTTGGGTTTTGTTTAAGAACTGAAAGGAAATATATAGCATAGTTTTGTGGGTTTCAGTCTTGGTTACTCCCTAGTTGAGTGAAAACTGTTCCCACAGTACTACTTCAGTTCACGTGGACTGAAAGAGACCTTAAATCAGCGCTGTTTGTTTTCATATGAAAATAAAAAAAACACAGCTTCATCTTTATTTTATTGTTCTTTTTTCTCCCTATTTGATTAGAATTCTTCGGACTTTGTGTCGAAAACTTAAACTCCCAGAGTCCTTTGAATTTCATCATTTAGCACGGCTCACTCCGGGTTATGTCGGTGCTGATCTGATGGCACTTTGTCGTGAGGCAGCTATGTGCACAGTGAACAGGATCCTGATAAAATCTGAGGAGCAGAAAAGCAAACATATACACGCTGGAGGAAACACAGCTGAAGAAAGCATGGGAATAGGAACAGACGTCCTGGTGGAGGAGGATACCAAGCAACCAGAACTTCCTCCTAAGGTATTTGTTCCTTGAAGCATGTGCCTCTAATATCTTAAGAATTGAGCCATTTTATAGTTGTGAAAGTCATTGCTCATAAATCTTTAAACATCTGTGGCCAACTTAATAATAAATTTAGATTTAGAAATATCACCACCTAAGTCAGAAGCTTAACTTCTAATGACCCATATAATAGGTCTGAATAAGTGTCTCCCAAACCCGCATCTTCTAAAAATAGTATTAATATTTTACATGAGGTGTCTTATTTTCCTTGGATTTTTCGTCATTGTTGTTTGTGTTGTATTGTTTTGTTTTCTAGCAGACCAGATGTTAAAATAGTGGCTATATCTCTTTTCAAAAGTGTATTGACTGCAAGAGAATCATAAAAATACCAGACTTCCACTGAGTTTTTACCAAGCTGTTTGCTGTGCCCTTAGTGAAATATCTATTGTGATGCCTGGGGCTCTTCCCTGACCTGGTGTAGTTACAGTTAGCCAAAGTCTAGCAGTATTTATGCAGTCTACGTTTTACATCTAGCTATGTGATTACCTGGGGCAAATTGCACGTGGTGTCTAGTGCCTATAGCAAATTTGAGGAAGAGTGTTTTCTACTATCCAGTAGAAAAGTTTGGTTAGCAATGCGACTTAAGCTGCAGAGAAGGTATCTGCTAATGTGCAATACAGATGGAATTCTGCTGCAGAAAATAGCATTTCCAGTGCCAGAATTATTCTGTGGTCCAAGTAATGTGCTGTGGTCAGTGAAGCAGAACATCTTCATATAGAAATTCTTGGTCCTACTTCTCAAAATTTTGAGTGTGTGTGTGTTTTCATTATGTGTAGGCTTTCTGAAGATCTGTCTGGAGAAGTAAAACAAAGTGGTTTTAAATCCACATTGTACTCAGATTCTGGTTTTAGAAGGACTGTCAAAGAAAACTCTTACTGTAATTAATAAAAAAACAGTGTAAAAAGCTGTAATAAGCCTTTGTATAAGAGTAACATAATCATGCTGCATACCTCCCAGTGTTTCCTGGGGCCTGATGTAGCCAAAAGAAAGCGGGGAGGGGCAGGTAGTTGCAGCTTTTATCAACATCACCATGATCAAAGGGGTTATTGAGGATGAGGAAGTCTAATGCTAACAGAGCCATGTTTTGATAGCTGGCAGGAGGTTGACATAGTCTAATACAGGCTATTGTCATTAAAACCATTATATTATGTTTATAATGGAAAAATAAACATACAAAACCTTTAAAAGTCATTCACACAATTCAAGTAAACAAACCCAGTGGTCTCGGCTATTTCAGAGTTTCTGTAAACGGCTCTGTTAAGAAGAGGAGGGAGGGCTTAAAAGGAATATCAGGCACCAAAACCACTTCTGTTTCTTTGTGGTCAGTTGTAGAGCTATCTTAGTTGCAACAAATAGGAGGTGATACTTTTCCCATATACTGCTGTCGGAAAAATGTGGAAACTTAACAGAGTTTTTACAAATCATCTTTTTTTCTCCCTCTGTCTTATAATGAAAATCCTGGTATAATTTTACTTATGGTGCAGTGTCAATTGGCTTTGATACAGCCTTTCCGTATTAGAATTGGGATGTATTTATGTTGTGAAGGTATAAAGTCTTTTGATCAAGTATTTTCTCAAATAGTTTCCCCAATAAGGAACTGATTGGGGAAATTGGAACGTATGTGCCTGGGGTGCTGTGGTCTGCAAGATGGGACAGTGTTGAAAAGCATTACCTTATATCTGTATTCCGTTTGCCCAAAATTTATCAGGGCCTGGTTACAAACCCAGTTCGAATCAGCCTGAGGAAATGAGTTACGACTTGAAATCAAATTATGTTAAATAAAAGTGTATAATCTAAGAATGTGTTAAGAGTAACTGAATATTCTGCAAATTGTTGAAATTGTGCTGTTCAGCAGAGTTGTTCACTTTCTCTTGAGAGCAATTTCTTATTAAAATAATACATATAATGAATAGATATTTTAGAAACTTCATCATGGAAAGAACTTTCTCCTAGTCATTGTGGGAGAAGCAGTAGGGAGAATTTGAAGACAAAAATACATGTGCTAGCTCTGTTTCTGTAGTATCTAAATCAAGGTTGTAGTCCATCAGACTTTCACAAGTGTTAAATGTACGTAGTGCTTTCCTGGAACATTTTTATAATTAATGTTAATGTTTAATGTTATTTTGCATATTTTGTGTGTATTGTACATAATAATTTATTTTATAGTAATTAATATTACAGTTGAAGAAAGTATTGCTTTGAAAAAGCCCTTTAAAAAAAGGGTTCTTAAAATCTAATCCAGTGCCTAATCTTTTTCTCTGTTTCTGTGTACCCTAAGGATGAATTGCACAGACTTCTGGATTTGCTGAAGAAGCAAGACCCTTTGCCTGAGGAACAGCTGCAGAAGCTGTGCATTGAGATGAATGATTTTATTGTTGCACTGTCATCAGTGCAACCCTCTGCCAAGAGAGAAGGCTTTGTCACAATTCCTGATGTGACATGGGCAGATATCGGAGCCCTGGAGGATGTTCGGGAGGAGCTGACTATGGCAATATTGGTATGTCTTAACCTTACTTTCAAAGATTTTTTGCACTTCCCCCTATGCAGGAAATAAAACTATGCTTGTTTGGTTTTTAATATTTATTTAAGGTATAATGTGCTGCCCATGAGTTCTAATGTTCTACAAACCAGAAATTTTGCAACATCTTAATTTAAAATAGTCAGACTTCTGTAATTTGCTTTCAAATTTCTTACAAGTCTGGTGCATGTATTTAACATTTCACTTACTGAAAACTGAAAGCATGAATACAATATGTTCATTCTTGCTGAATCTTAAGTATTCTAAAAGCTTTGTACCGATAACCTTAGTTATGCAACTGCCACACGAAGAATTGGAGACTACTTAGCTGGAAGGTTAGCAGAAGGAAGTCAGAGGAATACTTAACACTAACACCTTAAGATGAGAACTTAGGTAAATAAAATCTTTGCCTCTGAATAATGATACTTCTCCCATTTTGGGGTACTTATCAGTGTGAGCTAATAAGATGCTGATCGACTATTTATTCTTTAAGCCTATAAAGAATTGGAATAAAGTACTTGCTTATGAATGATTTTTCATCCAACTGTAACTGAAATGAAAAGTTTAATGTTAGCTTTTTGTCACAGATAACTATGACAATTTCTTTTATAGGCACCTGTGCGAAACCCAGAGCAGTTTAAAGCTCTGGGCCTGACTACTCCAGCTGGTGTCCTGCTTGCAGGGCCTCCTGGGTGCGGCAAAACACTGTTAGCTAAGGTAATGCATTTTGTAAACATGTTTAAAAATACTGGAAAACCTTTTTGAAGTGGATGTTTTTGTAGGAATGACTGAGTCTGTATGATACTGCCAGAAGTTGATGTTTTGTACCACTTCTCATCAGAAAATTAAATTTGGGCCTCTGTGCTAAAATTACTTGATTTTTCTTGTCATGAAGTTACAATTTTCCTTGAATTGAGAGGGAGTTACTGCAAAGCTTGAAGGAATGAAGTTGGTTAAGAACAAAGTAGCAAAGATGGGGAGAAACTCTGTTAGATACCCACTTCTATGGAATATTTCACTGTAAATAAATTATATATTTGGAAGTAGTCTACACTATTATATTTATGTATTTTTATTTATTATATTTACCTTTTCTGCAAATACTTCTGTTTTCCTTCTCGAGCATTTCAGTTCTTATGGCCTCCCCATGTAAATGCAGATAATCATGCAAATGTCCAGGTTGTCACTCGTCTTTGTCTTCAAGTGCTCTTATGTAGTTGAGTATCTCTTTAACTCCAACTAATTATTAAGAATTCTTCAGCTAATATGGGAGAGGGAAGTGGGGTGTGAATCTGGAACACTGTCTCATTAAACACAGAGAACACCTGGCTAAATTCCCCACCCCCCTCCCACTCTTAATTGCATATAATTATACTTTGTTCTGTTTTCTATATTTTACAAACAGTTGATAACTGTGCTCCTTCCCTTAAGTTTGTTTATTACTCCATGGACAGAACAAAAGAAAACATGAAAAATATGTGTTTTATATATACATCTGTATTTTCCTTTTTGATAGGCTGTGGCAAATGAGTCTGGACTGAACTTCATATCTGTGAAAGGTCCTGAACTACTAAATATGGTATGCACTAACTTTTTGTTATTTATGGAATCCTTGTCTATAGCATGGGGCAAGCAAAATTCCTGATAATTACACAACTGATACTGGTGCAGTTGAAGTTGCCTCATTTAAACTCTGCTTAAAGTTTTTAGCAGTGAAGTTGTTCATGTGAAATGGAAAAAGCTATCTGGGTAGTTCAAGTATATACCTTGGTTTAAATTACCTAGCAGATGGGGCCTTGACTGAAGTAGGATTTCTAAATGACCAACTACATACATCATTGCTTTTATGTAGATTAGGAAAAAGAACAAAGATTCCAATCTACAGTGAGAGAACATGGTGATCAGTAACTGCAAATCAGCAGCTTTCACTAAGCAAAATAAACTTTTCAACTTTCAAGTTTGGAAATATGTTCTGCCAGCCATTCTTAATGGACATTTGAAATCTTGGAAAGCCATGTGGTTTTTCAGTTGATCAAAGTGATTTTTTTTTTAAAAAGATTTTAAAGTGTTAACGGATAAAAGTGCTTTAGTCTGAGTTTTTGAAGCACTGGACTTAGAAGTGTTGCGATACAACTTCAATCCCATATAACATAGGGACCTCTAACATATAACATGTTAGAGTTAAGAGAATGTGTTGAGCTGGGCAAGACAGCTGCAGCCCACATCTCGGAAGACCATGGCAGTTACCCGTTTATCAATAAAGTGGAATCTTTGCCCAAACGTTTTTTTTTATGTGTACTTCAAGTACTGATACAGGCAGGAAATAAACTCTTAAGTTAATGAGGAGCCCTGCTTCCTTCTAGAGTAAGGAGAGAATGTCTGGCTGTGATTCAGAGACTATGTTAAGACATAAATTGTATCAAAACATGTTTGTTTGGAAAAAATGACGTGTTTGAATTTACAAATTGGCAACCCCCATGCCTGCAATTTGCCATTCAAAGTGAAATCCTGGCTTACTTTTTGGTTTCCTACCACTAACCCTGCTGTCTTCAGGCAACACTATATGAACTTCATGTGTTTATTGTGTTCATATTGCTCACTGGGTTTGTTTACGAACAGCTGAAGAACAACAGGGTCCTTAATTAAATTTGTATTTGTTAATGCTCATCAGCACAAGGATGGCAAGTTAGATTTATTCTCCAGAAAGTAGGACTTCTGTTAAAGGGTAAACTGTCCAAAGTGAGCTAGTGACAACTAGTTCCCATGTAAATCTTGGTCAGTCAGGAAATAGAGAAACAGACTGTTGTCAGAAGAAAACTGGTTATCAGGTTGCACTTCTCCCTTGCAAAACACATCAAATAGTGTTGGAAGTTGTGATTCTTTATTTTTCAAGCAAAATCTTCATGTCTTAACATTGTTTCACCGTGAGTTGTCATTTGTTTTAGTATGTTGGTGAAAGTGAACGTGCTGTACGTCAGGTATTCCAGCGTGCCAGGAATTCAGCCCCGTGTGTTATATTTTTTGATGAAGTTGATGCTTTGTGCCCTCGGAGGTCTGACCATGAAGTGAGTCTGTCTTAAAATATCTCTGTAAATAGATTATCTCAGTTGCAGCTTTTGTGGCATTGTCCTAGCAACAGAAATACCTGGAAGGGTACTACATTCAGTGTCTCACAAGAAAAACAATCCAATAGGCTTTCTCATATTTGAGGAAAAACTTGTTTGTGAAATTCTATAAAGCTTAATACTTTTTGTAGTATGCATATATAGAAAAAAATATCTTCAGAATGTGTGTATTTCCACCAATGGCTGTGTAGAGCCATAGGAAAAGATGGAGTGCAGTTTAATATCATGTTTAATTTATGACCAAATCCTGACAGCTGTATGCAGCTGTAATGCTTGCATGAAGTATGTATTTAGTTGAATAACATGAACTGGGTCATGAAAATATTTGAGGCAGGAGCATAAGTGGAATGCGTTAGATTTCAAAGCTATTCCACTTGTGAAGTTTTCTCTGTCTTGATTTTTTTTTTTTTTTTTTTTTTTTTGGTCATTGTTGTTTTGGAGTAGGAGCTACCTACACCTAGGATTAACTTCTACACTGGGGGCGGTGGTGTTAGTGCAAACTGTCAGTGTGTTGAAAGGAAAGCTGCTCTGTCTTTTATGCAAAGGAAGTGCATCTTTTTTTATGGTACTGTACGGGTATATGTATGTCGATGGCTGAAAGAAAAGATATGCTCTTTTTTCAACAGACAAGTTGCGTACAGTACTGTTTAGATATTGCCATCAATGACTTTAGCAGAAGGACTGTTGTAGTTCCAGTTCATAGGAGAGAGGAAGTTTGATCAGTTGTTTCTGAATGGTACCTTTTCTTCTGAATTTGCATGCCACCTCCCATGAAAGATAGCCAAGCTGAAAAATTCAGACTTGGCTTCTTGAATGTCATGAAGTGGTGGTACCCAAAGAGCCATAAAAGGTGTCCAGTACTAGGCAGCACAGTAGGCATAGATGGTAGCTAAGGAGGGGGAACAAGTGTGCTTTGCCCTCACTATATTTCACTTCTGTGGAGGCAACAGCAGGCAGCAACTTGGTGCCTAGAAGCGCATCCCTGCTCTTCGCAGCCTCCTTCAACCATGTAGAGGTAGTGTCTGTGCAGGAGACCGGTGACTTTAGTACTTAGGCTGTGATACTGATGACAATCCTTGGGATTCATAATTGAAACTCAGGGGTACTTGATGTTTCCATTGGCTTCTTGAGACCTATGTGCAGTTTCACCACACATAAATCCACCTATGGATAATTATAATATTTTTGTATGTTTAAAAGAACACAGTTACACTTAGAACAACATTCTTCAGAATCGTCAAGCAGTTTTACTGCATAATTGAACTTGTTCTCCAGCTCCCTGTGCTTTCTCTCTCTGTCTCCCCAGCTCTAGAAAGAAATTCAGATTAAGCTATTGAGTTTGGTTACGGGAAGTCACTACTATGGTGTTAACTTTCAGAGGTTTAAATATTTGGAGTGTATTGGTTTTGTGTTTTTCTTTTTCCTCCCCAAAACCATAATATTGAGAAGTTTTGGGTTTTATTGTTGAGGTAGATGTGAGAACGATTAGTATAAACATCTATATGTACTTCAAGTGACTGCTTCATTTTTAATGTGAAGTAAAAGGTTTGCCACATGTTAAAATGTGTGGCAGGTGTATAGGTAGCATGAATTTGCAGAGGAAAAATGCTAAGAACATGATAGTAGAAATCCAGAATGCAACTACATTGAAAGTGTGAAAAAGAAACTTTTTATTTGAATAGCATGTGAGGGCAGGGAGCTAGTAGATCTTTTGTTTCTTTTACTTTGAAATATTCTCATTCCCACTGTTTCCTCAATTTTGTTGACAAATTTCTCCTTTTAAAGTCAGGAGCCAGTGTCCGAGTAGTTAACCAGTTACTTACGGAGATGGATGGTCTGGAGAATCGTCAGCAGGTTTTCATTATGGCTGCCACAAACAGGCCAGGTAAGGACCCAAAAATCATAAACAAGAGAAATCAGTTGTCCTTGGTTCTCTTCTAATTAAATCATGTGTTCTTACATATTTGAATTGTATAACTAACCTTGTTTTGTACTTAAAATTACAGTGTCTCCTCAAATCCAAACCTTTTGTGATCAATTAATCTATTCCATATTCTTGTGACAGTGTGAGATGAAGCAACCTCTTTAAAATGTGTCTTAATTAGCACCTGATACCATTGCTGTAAAATGCTTTGAAAGGCCTTTGACGTAATTGGACTTTGGATTATCTCCTTGGAACATAAAAGAACAAAAGGGAACTAAAACATAATTTTTTTTTTTTTTTTGTTGCTTCCATTGATTTTTCTGTTCAAAGCAACCTTATAGTTTACCGCTATTTTTAATTCTTTTTTCCTTGAGGCACCTATCTCATGTTAAATCATTTTTCCATTTGCTTATCTTTTGCTTCCTGGGCTTCGTGTTCCGAACTCACTCCCTCAGCCTGAACTTACTCTGCTGTTCCCTCATGTTCTGCCAAGCTTTGACAGTGACAGCTGTCTCTGCTCCCTCACCGGCTCTTCAATTTTTAGTAGCTTTTGCAATTCCTGCAGCATCTTCTCAGTTAATAAGCTAAGCACTGACATCTACTTTACAAACATCATGTGTTTTATAACCAACTTTTTGCCTCTTTTTTTTGTATTGTGGAGAAGTCTTGTGTTTTACAGACAGCAAGAAACTTGCCTTTTCCTGAATTTGAACTCCATCTAGGTGCTGAGAGTTAGAAGTAAAGGAATTTGCTGTTGGTAGAGAAAAAAAATATATGCATGAAGATGTCGCACTTTCTGGGTTATGAACTTTTTTCTGAATATTGCATGTATTTGGCAAGTTACTGGTAATGACAAGACAAGTTAGTTGTTTCATACATGCCTGTATTAAGTAAGATGTAGAATTCTGATGACAAGTGGCTTAACAGGGAAAAACAGTAGCATAGCTACTTTCAATATAAATTGGAAGATAAGAAAGTTAAAATACTTGACAGATTGCTTGTGTCCTATAGATCAATGAAAATTTCATCTGGAATCACCTAAAATAGGCAACCATGAAGTGGTTTTGGTTTACAATGGTTAAAAAATTCAAAAAATTTGAGGAAAATTTTCCTCTTTCTTGAATTTTTTGCACTATGACAGACTATCAAGCCTTCGACATGGTGAAGTATGAGCAGTAGATGCTTAAATCTAAATCTACTTGTAGAAATTCATTGATTTAAAGTTGTAAGGTTTCTTGGCATGAGCTTAATGATTATGACCTATCTAATCCAATGTAGAAAAGAGAATAAGGTTATACAATGTAGCACATCTATATATAGATACAGTTGGATGTACCAAGGGTGTTAGTACTAATGTCATCAACTTGCCTTAGGAAAGAGATCTCTCACTAAAGTAATTATGCTAGTGCAAGTATTTATATCAAGCAGCCTTATTGGTCAGTGTTTCTCAAGGGCTTCATATCTAATTGCTGATGACAGTATACTCTGTCATTATCTCTGACTGGTAGCTTGGGGTGTGAATTCCAACACTTTGGAAGTTGAGGAAATATCTGTCTTGACTTCTTGCAGTGCCACCTCAGGTGTACCACAGGTATACATGGGGCGAGTATTTTTTGGGCCAGTGTGTGTACATGGCCCTGTTCTGAGCTAATGACTCCTTTCCCAGAGGCAGCTGACTGGGAATAGTTTCATAGCTTTACAAGGGCCGGTTTAGAGTAAATGTTGCGCAGATGTTAATTTGAAGATATGAATACTTGTGCGTGGCAGGTTTCTCCTAATTCCCAGCTTTGCTGGGTTTAGGTTTACACTGATTCAGTACTTGCTTATGGGTCTCATTTTTATGCAGTGTGAAGTAGTCATCTGTGCAATTGTTAATCCATCCCTTTATAAGCCTTATACTGGAGGCAGTTTTACCATTATGTTGGTATAAAGTACCTCTGTGTTTGGGGATTATTTTTGTTTGTTTGTTTTAAAAAGTCACTGTTGTCTTGTTCAGCTGCAGTGCTAGATGTACTGTTTTATTATACCAGAGTAGTTTAAATTACAAAACTTTCCTAAGTAATGAGGGTTGAACTAATATTTGAAGGAAGCTGTGAAATTTGTTAGGCATGAACTCAGCGGTGTATTACCAGCCAGTGGCATTGATGAAAAAAGTGAATTTGAGGTAAAAATGCCAAACGTAAAGAAAAGGCAAAGGCAGGGATAACAACTACCATCTTCAAATTGAAGGGTATAAATATGTCTGCAAATTCTGTAAATGGAAGTGATGGGTTCACCCTGGCTGGATGCCAGGTGCCCACCAAAGCCACTCTGTCACTCCTCTCCTCAGCTGGATAGGAGAGAAAATATATTGTGCCAAAAGAAAAGTCTTCTCTCATAAATATATTATTATTATTAATAAGAATAATAGTACTAGCAGTAGGGTGGCAGTAGCTTAACCAGTTTCGCCATCAAGGTATATTCCTGGCACAGTTGTTCCAGTGAGGTCTTAGCACTCGTGACAAGGTTTTATTATGAAATGGTGGTGGTTTATATACCCCATTGCCAAAAACTACCAAATTCTTTTTTTGTAATAGCCTTTAAGCACTTGGAACACTCTAATTTCCTTTTTGCCAAAAGGGCAGGCACAATAGATTGGTTCTTTTGTTTATCACGTACAATATGCAAGTGGTAATTCTTACTCTGTCAGTGCTGAAGTAAGCCTTTGATCTGTCCTTAAAAGGAGGGTATTTTAAGGTTTTTTTGTGCTTACTCAATGACTTTGAAAGTCCTCTGTAGGTCTTTCTTGACTAGTGCTAAATTAGCAGGGATCCAGTATTCCCAGCTCAGTCTCTTTCCACCTAAATGCAGAAGTAATTTCAAACTTTGTCTGAAGAGGATTAAACTTTTAAAGCACTCAATGTCATTAAAAAGAGAGAGAGGGGAAAAAAAAAAAGAGGCAGAAATGTCATGTCCTGTTAGAAACTTTATGGATCAGAATAATTGTATTTGTTTTCAGTCTACTTCCTTCCCAAAATCCAAGGCTAAATACTTAAAAACCATCAAGCACTACTGTTAACTAAGGTCTATAATTTCCCACAATTTCCTAGTTACCAGTGTGAGTTTCAGTATTGGATATTGCTACTTTCTGCTCTTTTCTTACTTCCCCAGGCTTTGAACATTTATAAACTCTTTAGAGAAATGCTGACCAAGGCATCAGCAGCATTTATGGTGGGATCGAAGGAACTGTATGTAACCTGAGGAAGCAGACCAGAAATCAGTGAAACACTGCAAACTGATAGTGATTTAAGCTTGACATAAATTGTGATGATATCTTTGCTTTCATTTATGGTGTTTTTCTCTAGCTTTTTAAAATTAAGTTTTGCAAAATTCCCCTGTTCTGTTTTTCTGAGTTCTGTTTCTCTTTAGCAAGTTTATGTTAATTTTCTAGAGCTATTCACCTGAACCACATGTTTTGAAACACCATAAAAAAATAATCTTCAGTCTCTGACAATAGTTACAGTTTTGGTTTGGGTATTTTGTTTGTTATGTTTATACCTGTTTATACATGTTGCTGAATTAAAGGCAAGATAAGATCTAAGAAAAGCAGCTAATACGTTAAGGCATCAAACAGTTTCTTTCATGATAGTTCTAATTCACACAAATTGTATTTCTGCATTTCACCAGCCCTTGAATGTTACGTATCTTTCACAGAAACTTGAGTGGAGTTCGCTTGTTGCGTAGGAGCAAAGTTGTTAACTGCAGTGTTCATCTGGAGTCTCAGAAAACCTTTTAGGGCTCCTAAAATTTTGCAATAGTTTGGAGAGCAGTGTAGCAAACTGAAATACTACATGATTCTCTAGAGGCTAGTGCCTGTTTTAACCTTTAAAAACAAAGCAAGGAACGGATGTAGTCTAAATGTCATCTTATGTGATTTTGCCAAATTATCTGGAAAACGGTACTGCTGTCTTCTAAAAACATAGTCAACACCATTGATTACATCAGAAAACCAAGACAGGAAATTATTAATTAGATTTCTCTTAATAGAAGTATATTCTCTCTGTGAGACAGCTGCTTGGAAAAGAAGTGGTGTGTGTGTTACCACGTTTCCATGTTTCACTTTCAAACTTGAGAGATAATAATAGGCTTTGAAAGAGGTATCTATGATGACTACCTTGATTTCATTAAAATGTTAAATGTATCTAAAATTAGTTGACTCTCTTTTGTTTAGATAAGTTTCAAGATAATAGATAGGGAGAGAACATTATGATTTATCAGGATGGAATGCTTTGAAATTCCTGAAAGGGGGACATTATTCAATTCTTTAAACAGATATGAAGTGCATCCAATGAGTGAGTTTGACCAATGAGTAAATACTGATCTTCTGTGTTACATGACTTGAATTTTCAAGAACTTTAGGCCCAGGTCTGAACCAGCAGAGTGAAGTGAATTGACTCATTGGGAGATGGGGAGCGTAGATCCGTGTTTTAAACTTTCGTGTGGTCTTGTTGTAAACTACCATTACTGCAGCTTATTGAGTTAGTATGAGTTGTGGTAACTCTTTGAATGCAGACAATTTAATAATTAAGTACAAATGGATGACTGCATCTTTAGACTGTATCGCTAACTTTGTATTGTTGGACAAAGAGCATGGCAAGTGCCATGTTCTCAGCATGCAAAATGGAAACGGCATTTTCCATATGTTTAAAGAGTTTTTGGAACTTTGGAATGGGGAAGTTACAAGTGCACAGTGTTGTAATGCAATCCTTATTGAGATTTGTTTTGATGTTTGTAATTGATCTGTTGAGTGAACTTTGTCATCTCATTTTAATAATGTGGCAAGACTTCTGTACACCGAGACACAAAAACAGGAAAGTGCACTTGTGCCAAAAGCAAGACCAAGTATTATACAGCACTCACGTGTAAGAAGGATGTTTTTGTTTGGGCCTGCCATGGCAGGCATTCTGTTTAACCCTTGTTTCATCTAGTCTGGATATTAAATTAATACATCAAGTATTTTCAAGTATTTTTTTTCTTAAGAGATTCTTGTCACATCTACAGTAGCTGATTTTTGCCTGCATAGGTGCCTCTGGCCATGACTGTCATATCTTGGGGGGGAAAAAAATGTTTTTGTCCAAGAAAAAGGTGGCGGAGCAATTCCTAATGTATGCATCTCATTCTAATTTTTATCCTTTAAGCATAGGTGAGACAGGAAGTTGAACAAAACTATGCACATCTTTCTTTAAAAAGTTAATCAAGACTACATTGTGGTAGGATCAGGTAGTTGGAATCTTGACAGAGTTACGCAATTTTTTTCATTTGCAAAAAAGGTACAGCTGTGCTTCCATGCTACTGTTTTGGGGTTTGGGTGGTGGAATTTTTGTTTTGTTGTGGTTTTGTTTGTTTTTTTTTTTTCTTTTAAACATCTGTACAGTAAGGAATAACAGCTTAATTTTTCCCAATTCTTTACCTTTAATATACATGAATGCTTGTAGTTAGTCTGTTGGCTACATTTTGTCAAGAGGATGTAACAATCGTAAGGGTGTTGGCAGCTTCATTTGGAGTACTTGATAGTTTGCAGCCTAAGACTTAGGTGTAACTTTCAGCTGTTACTTTTGGAAGAGGTTCTTGCCATAGCTACCTAACACATCTCTATAACTTACAGACTTCAAAAAAGTCCGTTATACTAAAAATACAGTTTTCTTTGTATATTCCATGGATACTTTTGTGACTTTGCTGTTTGCATTACCGTAGTATGTAGGATATAAACAAGGAGCTCCTGGACAAGCTCAAAAGCATAAAGGAGGCCTACAGAGGGTGGAAGTAAGGACAGGTAGACTGGG
Organism: Chroicocephalus ridibundus; assembly: GCF_963924245.1. Classification (NCBI taxonomy): domain Eukaryota; kingdom Metazoa; phylum Chordata; class Aves; order Charadriiformes; family Laridae; genus Chroicocephalus; species Chroicocephalus ridibundus. Next base: position 18,293,906 of record NC_086286.1, read on the forward strand.
AAGAATACAGAGAAACTGTCTGAGTGGCCAGGAACCAGATTAGGCAAGGTAAAGCCCAGCTAGAATTAAATCTGGCCAGAGACATCACGGACAACAGGAAAAACTTCTGTAAGTATGTCAAGAGGTAAAGGCCTAGGGAAGATGTGGGCCCTCTCCAGAAGGAAACAGGAGGCCTGGCCACCCTGGATATGGAGAAAGCTGAGGTACTGAATAACTTTTTCGCCTTAGTCCTCATCAGCAAGGGCTCTGACCACACTGCCAGAGTTGCAGATGGCAAAAGCAGGGGCTACGAGAATGACAAACCATCCACTATAGGAGAAGATCAGGTTTGAGACCATCTAAGGAACCTGAAGGTACATAGGTCCATGGGACCTGATGAAATCCATCCACAGGTCCTGAGGGAGCTTGCGGATGAAGTTGCTGAGCCACTTTCCATTATATTTGAAAAGTCGTGGCAGTCTGGTGAAGTTCCCACTGACTGGAAAAGGGGAAATGTAACCCCCCTTTTCAAAAAGGGAAAAAAGGAAGACCCAAGGAACTACAGGCCAGTCAGTCTCACCTCTGTGCCCGGCAAGGTCATGGAGCAGATCCTCCTGGAATCTCTGCTAAAGCACATGGAAAATAAGAACATGATTGATGACAGGCAACATGGCTTCACCAAGGGTAAGTCATGCCTGACAAATCTGGTGGCATTCTACCATGGTGCTACAGTGTTGGTAGATAAGGGGAGAGCAACAGATGTCATTTACCTGTACTTACGCAAAGCATTTGACACTGTCCCTCATGACGTCCTGGTCTCTAAATTGGAAAGGCATGGATTTGATGGATGGACCACTCGATGGATAAGGAACTGGCTAGATGGCTGCACTCAAAGGGTTGCAGTGAATGGCTCAATGTCCAAGTGTAACCGACTGACAAGTGGCTTTTCTCAGGGGTCAGTACTGGGACCAGTGCTGTTTAACATCTTTGTCGGCAACATGGACATTGGGATTGAGTGCACCCTCATCAAGTTTGCCAATGACACCAAGCTGTGTGGCATGGTCAATACGCCAGAAGGAAGGGATGGCATCCAGCGGGATCTGGACAGGCTTGAGAGGTGGGCCTGTGCAAACCTCATGAAGTTCAACCAGGCCAAGTGCAAGGTCATGTTCCTGGGTCACAGCAATCCCAAGCACAAATACAGGCTGGGTGGAGAATGGCTTGAGAACAGCCCTGAGGAGAAGGAGTTGAGGATGTTGGTGGTTGAGAAGCTCAACATGAGCTGGCAATGTGAGCTTGCAGCCCAGAAAGCCAAGCCCATCCTGGGCTGAATCACAAGAAGCGTGGCCAGCAGGTCGAGGGAGGTGATTCTGTCCCTCTGCTCTGCTCTCCTGAGACCCCACCTGGAGTACTGTGTCCAGCTTCGGAGTCCCCAACATAAGAAGGACATGGACCTGTTGGAATGGGTCCAGAGGAGGGCCATGAAGATGATCACAGGGCTGCAGCACCTCTCCTATGAAGACAGGCTGAGAGAGTTGGGGTTGTTCAGCCACGAGAAGAGAAAGCTCCAGGGAGACCTTATAGTGGCCTTCCGGTACCTAAAGGGGGCTTATAGGAGAGATGGGGAGGGACTCTTCATGAGGGAGTGTAGCCTTAGGACGAGGGGTAACGGTTTTAAACTGAAAGAGGAGAGATTTAGATGAGCTATTAGGAAGAAATTCTTTATTGTGAGGTTGGTGAGACACTGGCCCAGGTTGCCCAGAGAAGCTGTGGCTGCCCCATCCCTGGAAGTGTTCCGGGCCGGGCTGGATGGGGCTTTGAGCAGCCTGGTCTGGTGGGAGGTGTCCCTGCCCAGGGCAGGGGGGTTAGAAATAGATGATCTTTAAAGTCCCTTCCAACCCAAACCATTCTGTGATGTAATAAACCTAACACTGCCAAGTCCACCATGAAACCATGTCCCTAAGTGACATATCTATATGTCTTTTAAGTACCTCCAGGGATGGTGACTACAGAAAATTCCTTCGTGAAATAGAGCAAGTAATACCATCATCGTTTTTGGTAAATGGGGAAATGGGACATCAAGAAGCATTTAAAAACATCATCCAGGCAGTTTTTGCTGAAATACAGACAGGAATTGAGGTCTTCCCCAGATTATATGCTCTGCTTGTATCTCTTGTTATGCTAATAGTCCTTAGTATTCGTATCCTGACTTACTGTTTATATCCTAACTTACCTGGAAGTTCAGTATTGAAGCTTGTGGTGCTAAAAGGCTGATAGGCATTTCTGTTACATTTAAGCTTTGAATGGTTTTCTAGAAACATTTGTGTTGATTTTTGGTTTCTTACTTCTCCACACATAATAAAATTTGGAGTCTAGTTCTTTTTGGGAAACAAATTCCGTACTTTGCAGTTCTATTTGTGTTTTCGTGGGTTTCCTATTTTACCATTCAGAAAATTAATACGCAGTAGAAATGCAAACGACCAGTAAAATTAAGTTTACATATGGGTGCTTATGATTTGCCCTGTGTACTTGTTATTCTTAATTTATCCCTGTGCCTTTCAAGTGGATTTTTAATGGTTAACTTGGGTAGAGTTCCTTCCAATATAGCAAACTGGAAGCATTTTTTTTCCCTTGATATGAATTAATGTGGAATTCCTCACTTGATCATGCTAGGTACGACAGTAGAAATACACACTTATACTACTGTACTGCCAAAGATAGATTTGTCTTCATTTGTGAAGAGACGAAACTGGTATTTATGAGCCATCTTTGAGCAGATGCAGCTTAACTGTACTCGGTAATAGAGGCTCCTACTCGACAGAGATTAAACTATTTCAATCAGCTGTTTTAACGCTTAGAGCTTCACATCATGGCACAAAAGATTCTTTGAATCTTGGTACAAGTATGCATGTATTCCTTCTCATGTGTGTACTGTCCTAAGGCTGTATGTTATATCTGGATAATTTTTTTCTTTTTTTTTCTTTTTTTTACCCTCCCTAAGATATAATTGACCCAGCTATCCTGCGTCCTGGTAGACTGGATAAAACGCTCTATGTGGGTTTGCCACCACCTGAAGATCGACTTGCTATTTTAAAGACCATCACCAAAGTGAGTATTTGGAAATAAATCTTTATCTCAAAGCTTGGCAGAATGATTTAAGACAAATTAAGTTTTACAGAGAGTTGCAGGATCCTGTCTCATGAAATACTTTCAGATATTACATGAGGTCATAAAAAAATCCCCAACATCAGCCATATCTGCTGTTAAATTTGCTCTGAGACTGCAAGGGGTTGATAAATCTTGAGCAAAGCAAACCTGTTAAACATAGAAGCTGCTACCTTTATAGTCACAGTTTGAACAGATTTAATTAAAAGATTACTATCTGTGTGAGTAATGGGCCTGGAAGTGTTTTGTAAGCTTTTTTGGAGGGGGTTCCACACATTCACCAAAATGATTCACAAGCTCCGTCTGTATTTGCTCAACAGTAATTGTCACACTTAATTGCCTTTAGGACTAAAGGAAGCTTGTGATGATAGAGGCTGTGGGTCAAAGTAAATATGAAAATGCAAAATACCTGCCTTCATGGGTTCTCCCTGTGGTTAATGGCACCTTCTGCCACTTCAGAGATATGGATTATAGAATTCTGAGTATTTCTCTAAGTACGGTACAGCAGTAATGAAGGCCTTAAAAAAGCCACACAAAGCATTATGAATTACTCAGATATTTCCTACTTTTTCCAGTAGATCAGCATTGATTGTTAAGAGCAGGTGTTCTCTCAGACTTTTTTTTGAGTTGCAAAGGAGACCCAAGTCTCCACGATAGAGAAAAGATAGCACTGTGCTATGAAAAGTGTGGCAAAAATTATTTAGTAAATTTGTAAAGATGATAATTGACTTATGTAAGCATAAAGCTGTGGTGTAGGCAATAGTTAATCCCATAGGAGAATTCAGAAAGCGGTAACTCATTCAAGCATGTTCTTTCATGCCAAAATGATTGTTCAGAAGTCAGACTCGCATTACGAATTTAGGATGTTAGACTTGCCTTCCTTTGTTCTGTGCATTACTTCATGGAGGGAAAAAAAGTAAGTATGCCCCCATTTGTTATTAAAAAAAACATTTATAATAAAATTATTTCTATTTATAAAAAGTTTTATAAAAACATTTCAGTTAAAACTTTTTACATCCTTGTTCTTAAAGATGGCTACCTTTTAAAAGACCTAGAGAGAATTTGAGTGTAACATCCATAAATCGTTTTTCAAATATACTGTAAGGAATTATGGTTTTTATTTTACCAGTTTATTTTTAAAGGTAACTCAAAGCGTTCTTTAAAAATTGGGGTTATATGATTGTTCTGAGTTAATACAACCAGCCTTCTTCTTCTGAAAGAGGTGGGTAGTCAGGGTCAGTCCCTAGACTGTCTGAACAGAGCAGGAGGATTCTGGTACAGAGTTTACATCTGCCCTGTTTTTTAACATACAGGTATTGAGCCTTGCTCTCCCTAATTTTTGCTGGAGAATCTTTGGAGACCTGTAACTGTCTCAAGTGCTCTCACTGTAGTGGTGTAGCAAAATAGTGCAGCAGAGCTTGGTGGAAGACTTCATGGAGGGAAAGGTGGTATTAAACAAAGCTGATTTCTCTCACACTCTGATAGATTTCACTTGCTCACACTCTGGCAGCCACACAGGGTCACCAAGATGCCTGCCTGCAAGTGGTAGGGCTGTCCAAGTGATATGATCACTTGTGTGCAACACAGAGGATAAGGAACTCTGTGTTGAGTCCTAACTTCACTTCTCCACTCCTGACTGGTGATGACAAACTTCTTGTTGGAGAGATCTGTTTTCTAGATTGCCTTTAAGAATCAAACAGTTCAGAATCATACTTACTTCAGCTGCCATAAATCTTGGGTGAGGTTGCTGAAAAACGTCTTTGCTCCCTCCTTCTGGGAATCTTTCTGGCTACGGTCTATCATTCTGTTGGGATAGCAGCAAGAGGAGTGGCACATGTGATGTGGTAACCTTGTCACTATCCTGTTATCAGAGCATATTTGTCTTCTGCTGACAAACCATCTTTGCTGTTGCCTTGCCTGATTATGGGCCTTCTTGTGATGTAAGCAACGCATTGCATAGTGTTTACCAGCTTGGTTCCTGTGGATCCTGTCCTTGGTTATCACGGCATGTTATTTTTGGAATGCCAGATACTTCCATGCACACTTAATTCATACTAGTCTTAATATTTTGGTTCCAGTCTTTGTAGTGAATGAGGTGTTAAGTCTTTGATGGATTTTTTTTTTTTTTTTTTTCTGAGGTCTTAATTGAGAGCCCAGCAGAAGTGAGATACAAACACTCTCTGAATGGGTCTTTTCCTTGCACGTTTTCGTGATCGTTCCATGAGGAGGCTGGTGCTGTTCTCACTTATTATTTCTGCAGTCACCAGAGTTCTTGTAGAGCTAGGCAAAGATTTGTATTTCTAGTGTTAGGAACAAGAAATAGGTTGTTATTTTCTTCAAATATGTTTAGGAGTTATCTGCAAGAAGAACATGGAATATGGAGAGAGGAAAATATCTTAAATTAACTGAAATAAGACCTTACTTTTTGTCAGACTTCATCCATGCATTCTGGATAAGGAAATTTGAAAAATCTGTCTAGAGGAACACTTGCTTAAATACGCGCTCGGGGTAGATAAAGCAAAACATTTGGTGCAGATGTGGGTGGCATCTGGGTGACAGTATGCATTCCCAGAAATCCCCGAGGAATACACGCACAGGATGTGGAAGCTGAGAATAGTTGCTGAGGGAAAACCGGGATGCTTACAAAAGCAGTGTGAGGAATAGAAAAGGGAGTTACGGGGAGGAAGAGGTTGTAGGGAAGACAGACAGCATAAATGTAGGTTGAAGATTGTTGTGAAAGAGTTTTATTTCAGTTAACTTGTACAAATCGATCATTTTCAAATTGCATGTTAATTATGCAAGAGAAGCATGTCTCCGCATGTTTAAGTTGCCAGTGTACTTACGTTGCTGCTGGCTTATCAAGCTGCCCTGGTGCACATACTGCTGAGCCTGTCTCCAGAGTAGGCAGATCATCCCACTCAAAAAATGCAATTGGTAAAACATTTCTTGTTAGCAGAGCAGGCATCTCTCTGGCTTGCAGTCTTGTACAACAATCACTGAAGAACCCCATATGAAACCATATGAGGTTTCCTTGTTTCCAGGTTAAAGTCTGTTCTTTCAAGAAGTTTCAAAATCAGGCTGTTCCTTTGTCTTTCTGTTGGGTTGGTTTGGGTTTTTTTCCCCTTTCTAACTGGTATTCTAGAAAGATTCATTCAAGATTGCTCCCTTACTCTACCTAGTCCTTGATTATTCTACTGTCTGTTAAGGAGTCATGGGTTTTAACTTGTCAGTTACTATACATTTTATTTTTTTCTCTTGAAGGTATTGTAGGTCTGTGGTATACTAGTTCACTTGAAGAAGTCAGAAAAGAATTACATGAGGTTGTGCCTTTCTATCAAATGAGTTTTGGGCAGAAATATATTAATTGTATCAAAAAGTGTCCTTTCGTGTCCAAACTCGGGTATTGTTTGATACTAAAGACATCTAGAATCTCTGTACTACCATGGCGCTGCTTTGCTGTTGTCTAAGGTTAATAGAGAGATGCTTAGTGTTTGAAAACTTTGTTGGCTAGTTTCAAGTATAATTTATAATGTTGTCCAATATCTTTTGCTTGTTGGAGATACAAGATTAATAACAAAAGAAACCACTTCTGGGATCTTTGTGGAGGAAGCAGTAATAACGTGGAAGGGTAGTGTCAAAAAGTCCACAGGGATGTCTACAGTGTATGTCAACTTTTATGAAATCCAGAATGGAAAACTTCTAAGTTTGAAAATGTATGTCTAGAACATAAAAGAGGTACAATTAATTCAGCCTTAAAGGTGATAAGACTAAATCTACGTGCTTATTGCTTAGCTACTTGATTTCAACACAGAGTAAAACTAGGGGAAGTTCAGCTAAACAATGCTGTTGATGTAACCACCTACTCGAGGCATGTCCGCATACGGAATAGCGTCAGTGTTACATTGCCCTGTCGCAGGCTGGCCATCTTTTGTTAGAGAAAAGCTAATCTGTTGGTGGGAAGTTAAAATTTAGCATTACTTATTATTTCATAATTAAATGATTTAAGGATGGTTGTCCTTCCTGTTGCCTTGAAATTAAAAACGTTCATATTTGTGGATATTTCAAGGAATTTGTCAGCCCCCTATATGATTCCTGATTGATGAAACTTAATCACTTTGGGGATGGCATGTTTAAAAAAAAATAAAAGGTTTTTTTTATCTTCCTCTTTTTATTATCTCTGCTCCCTTAGAATGGCACCCGGCCTCCACTAGATATTGATGTAAGCCTTGAAGAAATTGCTTACAATCAACATTGTGATTGTTACACGTGAGTAGCTTCTAGTTTTGACTTTAATGTGCAGCGCCAACAGTCTTCTGATGCGTGATAATGTGTCTTATGTTGTTATTATTAAGAGGATTTCTTTAGCTTTCAGGGTCTATAAGCCTTATGCTGTTTTTCTTGCTTTCACTTGTGCTTTTTTCCAAGGAGTTGGTAGGAATAAATGGATGCTAAAGTCTTTTTCATCTGGAATAGTCCTCTTCATGGTGTAAATACAAATCAGTAGAGGCCTTTTGGTTTTATTTTATAATTCTTGCATAATCTGAGGATAAAAGAGCCCTCTAAGTTGTGGACCCATATACAATGATGATGAAAGCAAATTGGTTAAGCAAACATAACCAACTTGTTCTGTCACGCAGCTGAAAGCAATGGGTTTGACAGAGTAATGAGGACTTTGGGAATACCAAGGTGTGTTTTTTAGGAAAGCTTGATAGCCCTATCTTTCAGAATAATTTGCAACTGCGTTCTACTAAACTTCAAAAAGCTTTAATCTATTAAATAATTTATTAATAGCTAATGATTTTCTGGAATTCACAAAAGATAAAGCTTATGACATGCTGCTTGTCACAATATTGCTTTTGAAACTTAGAAATGGAGGCTCTCACCAGCCATGATTTTTAGTTTGTCATTGTTTCATGATTGGGAAAGATGATACTTTTTCTTTCTCTGCCCCTTTCACTGACTGCCTTTTTTTGAGGGGTGTGTGTGGTTTTGGGGTTTTTTTGGGTTTGTTTATGTTTTTTTTGTTATGTTCTATTTGGGTTTGTTTGTATTTTGGGTTTTGTTTGTTGTTTCGTTGTTTGTTTGTGGGCTGGGGTTTTATGTTGTTGAGGTTTTTTGTTTGGTCGGGTTTGGTTTTGGTTTTTAATACAGCAGTATTCCTGGCATCCCCAAATGAAGCCTGTTAACAACTGCAAAAATTTTCTTTGATTCAATGACTTGCACCAGTTTGAAGGCTTGTGAAAAGTCCAGCAGCTGGAAACTGGAAACAAATATTTAGAAAGACTGATCTGACCATGTTTTGTGGATACTATTATTATAAGAGCGTGTTAACTGTTGATGCAGCTTTGAGCAAGGCAACTCCCTTTTGTAATAACGGGTGGTTCCATTTGAATATTTCATAAGACTGATATAAAACAAAAAAGTATCGTGTTCCCACCAAGTGGCACAATATTAATCAATCCTTTGGCATTTTTAAGGATGCTGTATGGGGTATTTGCATCTCCTCTTGCTTCTCATTTATTTGATCTAAATCTGTGGCTAAAATCTGGAGGACATCACTCCATAATGAAGGTTGCAGCGCTGGGTAGTCCTTGGACCTCTTTCCAGTGTTCTTAAGATGCACCTTTATTACAGCACAACCATTCTTTTACTGTCATTTGTAGCGCCTTGCCTTTCTATATGTCATCAGCAAAAAAAAAAAAAAAAGAAATTTATCCTAAAATAACCTATTCTGTTTGTATCTGTAGAGGGGCGGACCTTTCCGCTCTAGTGCGCGAGGCTTCAATTTGCGCCTTGAGACAGGAAATGGCCCTGCAGAATACTCAAAGCAAGAAAGGTAAGAAAGCTTTACAAAAATCGTAACAGACAGTGAGAAGATAAATAGAATGTAAAGTATTTAAGGTAGTTCAAGACAAGCATAAAGGTGTGCCTGCTGTACAGAAATGATCGATGACTTCTGAGCCAAACAAAAACTAAGTCAGATTTTTTTCAAGAACATATAAGCATCTTTGAAGTAGATGATGGGGAGAGTACATGAAAAAACGGTTATGCTGGAGGCTCAGCATAAATTTTTTTTTTTCTAAAGGTATTGAACTTTGTAACCTTAAAGAAAAGTTTATGTTAAGTGGTAGTCTAAACCGACAATTTATATACTAGACTGAAACAAATTTCCAAAATCCATCTGCAAAATTACCACATCACTACCAGAGACTAATTATAGTGACTTATTTGCAGATTTGAGTAGTTGTAACTGCATACATACTGATGACGTACCTCTGGCACACAATTGTATTGTGTAACTGAATACATGCATCTACTAGTAATGGCACTGGGAAAATCTGAGTGCCATTTTTGATCTTAGGTATTTAGCACTCAGTGGTTCTTGCCAAGACTTCATCAGGGAGTTACAAATTGTTTCGAGTACAGTGTTTGCCCTTCCCATATCTGTCTGCACTTTTGTTTTAAGTTGCATTTCCCTGTTTTTAAATTACTATTTCTTTCTGTGCAGATAGGAAAATATAATTGCAAATTGAAACTTTTAGACAAAATGTGTGTGTATCTAGATTTTTTTTCCAATAGTTTTGTTTATTATTTTACCCTTAAGTCAAAACGCAAAGCTAAGATGGAATCGTGACTTTTCAGATGATGTCCTTGGAAAATATAGTAGGCTTTCATTATGCCTCTTATTTCTAAGAGCCACGCTGGAATTTTAATGTCTTTGAATCATTCTGTTTTATCTAGTACATACCCAGTCTCATCTGGTTTTTAACAACAGTAGGTTAACAGAGCAATATGTTTTTTATTCCTTGTTTTGAGGGAACTAGCATGTTCATTTAGTGGCGGGGGGGAGACAAATTATAAAAACCTTCACTGTTGTATGACTTGGTTACCCATTTTGCTTGCTGTAGATGGAAAAAAGTCTTGATTTGAGATGGAAACTTCTGAATTTATCCTGTTTGGTTTTATAATTATCCAGAATACAGCAGGCTTTATTTAAAGATGTTCATCACTTGGATTCAGCCTTCACATTTAGGGTTGCAGCCTGAGCACTTACTGTATGGATGTGCTGGCAGCCAGCAAGTCCATATTAAATGCATGGCTTGATCTGCATGTTTATAGCAGCTGCTTGTTTGGGCTGTCCTTGGGTTTGGATTTCTAAGATGTCAGCCCTGGCTGGTACAAAAGTGTGTAATGTGGTTTCTGAGTTGGGACCTTGTCCATTTATATCTTCAAAAAGGTAGTGTGTGTACACAGACTGGAGAATTTCTTCCTTCAGTGTTACCACACAGTGTGCACCAGTGACTCCCCTCCCAGGCTCTATACATGACTGTAGATGGGTGCTGCGTGTCCTCATCAGATAGTACTTTAGAATCACCTGGCAGAGATCAGTGCTGCTCCTTTCTATTCTGTACAAACTCTGTTGCAACTTCCTTGTTATACCTGATGTTTTCCTTCTGGGATAAATTCAGGAGCGTGGGGGTTTTTAACACTCAGCCATAGCTTGATTGAAGGAACTTTTTTTATAGTGAAATGGAAAGGTATCACTTTTGTGATATTTCTTACAAGAATCCATAAATTCTACTTCCAACTTGAACAGTCCTAGGAGAGTTGATCACACTAGTTGCTGTGGTCTAGGCGTTGCCATATATTGCAGTTTGTCTGGGGGAAGAGTGGGGGAATCCTAACAAAGATTGGGCAGATTTTCAGTTTTATGAGGTCTCTCTGGAGTCCCTCATCATTGGCCCAGCATTTGACTGCCCCGAAGAGTTCAATACCATTTGTGAACTTGAAGTTTTCACTTCCGGCTCCCTTTTCCAAACGACTGATAAAGATGCTGCATAAAACTGATTTCAGCATCAATGCCAGAATGGCTGCCTGTTCCCTCTCCTAAAAAGTGACCATTAAGCCTTATGCTCTATTTAATATCCTTTAATCAGCTTTCAGTCTACCAAAGGATCTTTCCTACAATTCTTGGGAGTTTACCAGTCTTCTGGTGACTGTAACAAGTTACACGATTTAGCCAGCAATTCTGCAGTTTCATAGGCAAGTTCACCTAGTTAGAATGAATGTATAGGGTATGAGAATCTCTTGACACTTCCAGCTGCAAAGACAAATGCAGAGAATTCACTGACCTTCTAAACTATGACCTTATCCCTGAGTGTCCCTTTTTGTATATTATATTTTTTTAAAAGATAGCCAGTGACCCCACATCACATGCATAGTCTGTAAGACTGATCTTCTTAAGCAAAGAAAGAGTCTATGAGACTTCTTGTTACAGCAGTTAAGAGAGAGTGTGGTTAAACAAGTGAGATTAATTAAAGTTTTGTACCTTCGCAGTTGAATTTGAAAAGCAAAATCGGGTCCTTGATATTTTCAAATTAAGAGGAAAGGGAACCAGCTATCCTTCACTCATCTATGTGAACAGGAAAAAAAAACAATTTCATATTTGGTGTTTTAAGTACCTAGTCTTATTTTAGAAATACTATACCTGTTGGTATACTTCAGTATTTTAATTTATCATTAATTTATCAATATAAATAGTTTTAAATAATAAACCATTTATACCTACTTATTCAGACTAAATGGTTTTGTCATCAGAAATCAAGGCAAACTATGTTAATGCAAGTAGCCAAGGTATAGGTTACTGACAGGTAAATTCTTCAGTGTCAAGCATTGTGCCTACTCTTATCATGTGATAAGTGTGAAGTAGTCTAACTTATTTCAATAAGAGGTAAACTACTTTACTTAGCAGTAGGTAAAAGTATGCTTATACCTAGCCATAGCTGATACTTTTACATTAGTATCACAGACTGTTTCACCTTGACTTTTTCTGATAAGCATGTCCTTAATGATACTGAACTCCCTAGCTGATAAATGCTGTTTTGTCTTTTCCCTCCTCCCTATAGTTGAGGATATATATTATTGCACAATTTGATTAAAAAGTTACAGGCTTAAAAGCAAAAGTGAAAGCAAAATGAAATTCTCATCCCTTCATTTTATTATTTTATGGCACTTTGATGACTCCATAGTCATTGGCTTTTGGGAAAGACCCGAGTGGAACTTTTTTTTTCTTTATGTGTATTATGGACGTGCTGGAACGTGTCCAGAGAAGGGCCACGAGGATGATCAGAGGGCTGCAGCACCTCTCCTATGAGGACAGACTGAGAGAGTTGGGGTTGTTCAGCCTGGAGAAAAGAAGGCTCCAAGGAGACCTTATAGTGGCCTACCAGTATCTTAAGGGGGCCTACAAGAAGGCTGGTGAGGGACTCTTTAGGATGTCGGGTAATGGTAGGACTAGAGGGAATGGATTAAAAATAGAGATGGGATGATTCAGACTGGACGTTAAGAAGTTGTTCTTCGCCATGAGGGTGGTGAGACACTGGAACAGGTTGCCCAGAGAGGTGGTGGAAGCCCCATCCCTGGAAGCTTTTAAGGCCAGGCTGGACGGGGCTTTGAGCAACCAGATCTAGTGGGAAGTGTCCCTGCCCATGGCAGGGGCCTTGGAACTAGATGATCTTTAAGGTCTCTTCCAACCCTAACAATTCTATGATAAGTAGTATTTCCCTGGGGAAATAAGTTAAAAAGCATCTTCATTTATACCGGTATAAATGAAGTTTGGTATAAAAAAAAATCTTCATTTCTAGTGGTATAACTTTATCTGGTAATGGGAGTCTTGAATAAGAGCTTCAGAGAACCGAGATGAGAAAGAGCAGCAAGGCTGTATGTTTAGTTCAGTGAACTTTAACCTTCATCTTTACTTTTAAAGCAAATAATAATTGTAGGCTATTTGCTGTTCTGTTCTATACCTTTAACAAGTTCTCATCTTTAATTTAGTGCCTTCCATCTGCTATGTAGTATTTTGCTATATCAGCAGAAGACTTTTGTTAAACTCTAACGTCAAATGTATTAATGAGGAATCTTAACAGTTTTTTTATCTCAGGACATCCTGTTTCACATTACAAAGATGTATGCAAAGGTAGTGGCAATACATATCTGTGGAAGCAAAAAGTATCTTAATGAAATACATAAAAAATGCAGCAAATTGACTCTTAAGACATACCTTTTGTACCTCTCATCTGATACCTATGCATTGTAATGAGTCAGTATAATAGTGGTATCTTGGGTTTCTTATGCCTAGATTAAACAAGGCGCTTGTGTGAGCAGAGGAATCCATGATTTGTTAGAGGTATGCTTAAATTTTAGCATACTAAAAAAACCTGTTCAAAAGGTTATGATTAGAAGTAATTACTGTGGATAGCTGCATTAAGGTCAAAAAGGCAATTTGCATAAACTTAAACAGAGGGAGTTGTAAAAGTGAAAGCTTTCATCACTTCTGGGTAATGCCAGACAAGGCAATGATACAAAGTCAGTTATTTAGGAACCCAGCATTCTGTAGTAGACTTGGCATGGTAACAAAGTGTTTTCTGGGTACTCACTAAATAACACTCTATAGGGAAAGCTTAATATTAAATACATATAGAAAATAAAGCCAAAACTGGAAGTAGCAGGATTTGAGGCATTCTCTTCCAGAAGGGTTAAGGGACATGAATTCTAACAGGATTTGATATAAACTGCAGTTAACTCGGCATCTTTGAGAATGAAACTCCCAATCTGCAGGTGGAAAAACTAATACCTAAAATAACTTTCTGAAACAAGTAAGTATTCTTTGGCATAAGGTGCAAGGGATAGAGGGATTAAGATCTTTCCTAAAATCATAGACAGGAGGCTACATACAATATAAGAGTTTGTGTGTTCATAACACTACTGAATTAGAGCTCATCCAACTGACAAGCACATGCAGTTAGTTAGGTTTCATGAATGCTGCCTGGAAATACACACAACAATCTCTTGATTGTCACTTGCCTGCAATTTTAGTAATTTATTATGTATTGTTCTTTAAGGAGAAATCAAGATTTCCCGTAAACACTTTGAAGAAGCTTTTAAGAAAGTGAAATCTTCAGTATCAAAAAAGGTAAAAGAGCTTCAAGTATGGAAGACGCGTTAGTCCCCTGGAAAGGATACTCTTTTTATTCGGGAGACTGGCAGGAATAGTTAAGATTGCAGTACATTTGCATGTCTTTCAAAGTGACACTACCTGTTTCTGCATTAAACAAACCTGATTTTTTTTTTACAAGGTCAGAATTTAAAGTCTCCCTTTTCAGCTGCAGATGATGCACTGCACGTAGATGGATAACTGTGCTATCCAGGTTATCTTCTGGTATGGCACCTTGGACTTCTCATTGACACTCCCAGATTAGTTATTTACCTGGCCCTAACCTCTTACTTCTGTGGAATTTTCAATTAAAAGCCAAAGCCGTTAGAGTGCACTACACCTTGCCACCTCTTTCCTTCCCCCGCCTTCTCCCCCCACAGAGGGATGTGACACCCAAGGATGCTCAACCATTTCTCTTAGTGTGCAAAAGACATCATTTTGAGATAGGACATGAAACACACTTTATAACTTATTTCTTATCAGTCTTTTCATTATTTGCATTTGTCAAGAAAGTTTGTTATAAGGTTTCCTTATGACCTGTTCTTTTTAATGACTGAAAGGAAAGCTGTTCAATCATCTTAATTACTACAATTTAGAAGTTAATATATATAGGAATTGCTATTGCTGCAGAGCTTTTGTGTATAGGTCTGTGTTGCCAAGAGTGTACTGCAGCCAAAATACATTAATATATTCACTTTGAACACTAGCCAGAGAAAAGTTAACTAGTTAATTATTTCCTTTCATTATTATTGTACATTGATGGTCAGTCACCTTTTTTAAAATTCAAAAGTGATCTTTGGCTCCAAGACCCTTTAAAGATGGTGTTGGTTGTTATTTTCTTCCCCTTTGCTATTCACTAAGCAAACAGTTAGAAGCAACAGCCACAAAAACTTAAAACATCTCCTCTAACATAGCAATCACTGGTAAGTACTAGGACTTTAGTCCTACGGGTTCTTAAGAGTTAACTAGAAATGTCATTCTGCATCTCAAAGGCAGCTTAAATATTACCTGTCTCAGAGCCTTACGTTTCAGTTATATCCATCTGAAGAATTTTCAGTTAGGTATTTTGAAATATCTTTCGGAGTACAAGATACTCATCTCCCATTTCCAGGTGCTATGTCCTATCTGCTAGTTAAGTTCAATCTGACAAAAACCCTCTACACACCTTCCTATGAATACTGGAATATAAAGAAAGATCTGCATCTCTGATTTAGTGCTTCTAACTCTTCTTTTCCCTCCTGTACACATCTCTGAGTTCAGTTAACTTGCTTTTGGTTTAACTGCTTGGCTTGAGACAAACCAAAATAAGTTGTTCTTAAAGCTATGGACAGACATCTTCTGAAACCAGTTATTTCAGTGGAAGTTAACATCTCTTAAGTATTCTGTCCCTCAAAACTGGCATTTTGAGTGATTAGAGAAAAGGATTAAGGCGCAGTTACAATTAAGTAAGTTAGACTAACAAAAGAAGATCTTGTCTGTTCATTTTGGCAGAACTAGATGAGGGAGTAAAGTGTCAATTCAGCAGCTCTCCTGGTGAAGAGGGTGGTATCTCCTTAGCGAAGCTGTGGTCTGAACCTACCATGGCAATATTAAGTGCAAGAACTCTGCTAAAGGCTTCTTTAATTACATATCATTGGTGACTATCACTGGAGAACCACATGTATGAGCCAGGGTAGTGGGGTTTTGCCTTATTTAGGTTTTTGAATGTTTGAATTAGGTTTTGAATGTTTGAAAATATAGCTAGTGGCTTATATAGCTGGTTTGTTTCACTTCGTTAAATAATACATATAAAGTCACTTTTAAACATTGCATGTTTTTTTTTACCGTTGTCTGAAGTATTTTTTTCCTCTTATCTTGGCACTGTTAGGATCAAATAATGTATGAAGAGCTGCATCAGTCACTGTGCAGGTGATAAATTTGGACAATTCCCAAAGGAGACATTCTGCATTGTTGGAAAGGTTTGCGATTCCTGTGCCTGATTAAGAGACACGTTGGAAAGAAGCTGTACTAAATCTCTCAACTTTTTAAACTGTACCTGAAAAAAAGGTCATTGTAACCTACTGCTTTAAACAATCCTTAATTTAACTATTTCTAGAATAAAAGATATAATACACACTTCCTGCTTATCACCATTTACATTTTAAAAGTGAATGCTTTTAGTGCTAAAGAGCTAATACCATCCTGATTAATTTGGTGGTCTTAAGCAGAAAGCCCTCAGAGGCAGAGAGGGTCACCCTTTGAAGTGTTTACACTGCTCAAAGATCTGTTTTCAACTGTAAATGAGAATAGCTTGCTTTTCTCCACCCCCCCACCCCCCCCAAGAACAAGAAGAATCACTAGGAGAACAGAGCTGTGAAAGTAAACTGGGAAAGTGCCACACTGTATGTTATCGTACCATTAATCACACCTTTCCCAAATACAGTGACACATTATGACTGTGCCAGCACAGGTTCTCAGAATGTCTAACAGCTTCCCTCACCTATCAAGAGAAACTATCCACAGATGGCAAGCTGTTCTAAAGTTACCTAGGAGAGTGTAAAGTTTGGAAACCTGAGAAGTACTATGATACTATGATTTAACAGCCACCTAAAAAGCACTTGAAACAGTAAGTTACCTAACAAGCTGGTTTGGTTTTTTTTGGTTGTTTTTTTTTTTTTTTTTTTTTTTTTTTTTTTACGAACAGAGAAATCTGCAACAACAAAAAATTCCATTATGGATTTGAATTTCTTAACTTGAGCATTTTGATATCCTCTGGAAAAAGGAATATGTTACTGTTTTAAGAAACAGGCCGAAGAGCCTCAAGGTTGGTTGGTTTTTGTTGGGTTTTTGTTTGTGTTTTTTTTTTTTTAATAAAAGGAATTCCATCTTGGGAAGAGGGTCATAACTTTCAACGTCAGCAAACTGGAAAGAATCAGAGTTAAGACAAAACACTGAAATGTGACAGATACTGAGCAACTAATTTCTGAAACCTGCCAGCCTTCAAGGATTATTTTTTTTTTTAGCACTGTCATTCTATGAAGTTCTTGAACCAGTCTTGCTTCTTATCTTTGATCAGTCTTATTCTTCCCAAAAGCACTGCAACCATCCATCAAGGATCAGAAAAGGAAATGGATGATTTCTGCTAGCAAATTCCGTAGAAAGCCTTAAGTTTAAAAGTTATTTAAAGTTTGGTGTTATCAAAGTAATGAAACATCCATGTAAAAAACAGTGAAACGTTTTTTGTAAGCAGTGTTTATTCTGCAAGCATCTCCCCTACTTGAACATTTAAAAGGGAGGAGATGATTATTTAATCTCCTACTCAAGCCATAGTTCATTTAAACAAGTTGCCATGCTTTGCTAAGGACCATGAACAACTTGATCTAAGACCAACCTTGCCTTGAGAGGGAATAGTGCCTTACATCTTAGATTCTCCTCTGACTTGCCATCTGACAAAAGATCTTGCAGATTTTCCCCAAAGGTAAACATGGAAGGCTATTACAAATAACTAATCACAGACTCATGTTTTAAAAAAATACCAACACTCATGGCAGCTAGTACTTACCACTGTGATTTTTGCACAACACGGTATGATATTCCCTCCGTCTTTTAGGGGAGCCTGAGACTCAGTGACTCACGTTGTGGCCCATATGACTAACAAATGAAGTCCCTGCATATAAAGCAGATGATGTGTCTGCTTGTAATTGTAAATCAGGCTTGGAGCTTCCGGAATTACTGTGATTCCCAGAAATCCAAGATGAAGGATTATCATTTTATCTTGGAATAGTTTCACTTGTGGGTGTTCATTACTGTGAGGTAATGCAATTAATATGTATCAGTGAAGTGACTAATTTTAATGTAAAATCATACCTTGATGTTACATACAGAGCTATACAAGAATCACCTACATTACATAAACTTTTTCCGGGTTTAGCTCTAAGTCTACAACTTTAGTTTTACCACCTTTCTTAAATAAAAGGTTTTGCTTTAGAGCAAAACTGTTTACACAAGGAAGTGCTGCACCCACACTGCCTGCTAGTTTTTCTTGTGGGAAATTCTGCTTAGACTATAGTACTTATCACAAAAAAACAACTTGATAAGAGATAAAACGCAAGATCCCTTGTACTTGTACATAGAAGAACGGAATTGCTTTAAGGAACAAGCCTTTTCATGCAATACAGAGACCACTACTTTGTTCTGCACATGCAGCTACCGCCCTCCTAGCAGACATGCCTAGAGGAGGTTTTCCCTCTAGCCATCTTGTTTCTGTTGGGACAAGATCAAGAAATAGTTCATCACACCATTCTTTTCTCCCTTTTCCTGAGGCTACCCACATATCTAAATCACAATAATGATTCTATCCCAGAGCATGTTAGATGCTAAATTAAGCATGGATAGGGGGCAGATGCCGTGCAGGGAACTGTCAGCAGGAAAAACAATTGCCATCTACATTCTTGGCTCAATAGGAAACTTTTTCAACGTTTTTGTCCTCACTAAAGTCTTGTGTACCACTGCAGGCTTCATTATGCAATAAGAGGATTTGATAGAGAAGAGAATTACATATGTACAGTTGCAGGTTGCTATACTAAAGGCACATCTACATGATTTGGACACGCCTATTTGTCAGATTGTTTTCCTAGGACCTTGCAGAAACAATTTTGCCAGACCCAGAAGTGGCTCCTGTGCTTTGCTGTGTGCCAGCTAAAACAGCAGAACTTGCTTTGCCTTAAGTCTTTTGAAACTCTTTCAAATTAGAGGAGTACACTTCCCAAAAGCTGCGTCTTAGACCACTTACGCAAGGTCGCTACCTGAAAGCAACTTCTCTTATGTTTGTCCAACAGGATTGGTATGGCTGCCTGCAATCTACAGCATTGACGTTATTGGTTGTTGAAGCTTATCTTTAAGTAAGGAATTAACAGCCTTAAGTTTTACTGTGGCATGCCACTTCACTTGGTACAGGAATAAATGCCAAGGAGGCAGAGGTGAATCACTGAGCTCATTATCTAACAGTGTCTGCTTACCTAGAGCAGATCCATTTCTCACCATCTGTAGACTTTACTTGTGTTACGTGCCTGCTGGCTACATTTAAAGACTTAACCAGGGGAATTTTGAGACACAGAACCAAAAAGTCTTAACTGCTTTTCAGCTGGCCTCTGGTTCCAGTTCGGAAGTCTTGTCCTGGATCTGAAAGTCTGGAGCTCTGTAGTCAGAAAGATGCACCCATTTAACATGTTAATTGGCCACTGTTGTGGAACAGACAGGTTCAACAGCAAAACAAGAATGCCAGAGGCAAGAGTTGTTTTGAAAGAGTATTTCCACGCCTGTCCTGTGGGAAAACTCAGGCCCAGTTTGATCAGACTCCAGGATGCATTACTTAAGGCCACTTAAGCAGGGATGCATTACTCACACCACTTAAGCAGCTTCAAATAATTGGAGGTTTGGGGTGAGGATGTGGGGGGGGTGGGTGTTACAAGCCATGCAAGGCAGCTTGTTCTGAAAAGTGTAAGTTACTCTGAAAGCCCTGAAGGGGATTCAGAGCTCTGCACAATTTAGCTGCAGCTAAACTACTCAGATGACCCGTTTAACACTGCTGACCCAAAGGCAGCTGTGTTTTGACAGTTAAACTCCTAGCTGATTTCACTTAGAGGAGAGGTTTGCCAAACTGACAAACGAGTAAGATGCTTTAGTTACATAGAAAGGAAAAAACCCTAACAAGCACGTAGAAAGGACAAAGTTAACTCATTCCATATGAATAGATTTATTTTTAAAAACCCTATAATTAGGTTAACTGTCCGGGTTCTTAATGCTCTTTAGGTTTAATTTGTTCTTCACTAGTTAGTCAAAGCTCTCTCCAACTTTCAGATAAACTATTTCAAGAAGTATACTAACCTGTTTCTGCCAGATATATTTTAATAGCATTTATGAAATTATTTAATTCCTTACTAACAATAACTAGATGGTTAATAGGTATTTTAAAAAGAATCATGTTTCTTATTTCTATGCCATGCCTTTAGACTAAATACCACATCATGACTGGAGAAAACTAGTTATTCATTTAGAATATATCAAACACAAGCGAAGTAGTCCAGCTGGTCTTAATTCCTTTTACCAGTGGCTCAGACATACACACTTCTAACTCTTTTTTAGGCATGAAACTATCTGCAATATAGGTTAACTTTCAGATGATCTGCTTCTGGCAAAATCCCTACTCCTGAAGTTAGATGCCAAAGCCCCTTGTGTATTACGCAGGAATGACAGGCCTACAAATAGTAGTTACCAGTGCTTGCAAGAATCAGACCATGGTTTAGACCTAAACATAAATCTCACTGGCCCAGACTGCCCCAGTCCAGTAAGTGTTCTCCAATAGGTAGCCAGTAGCATACGTTTCCAAAAATGATGGCAAGGGTAGATATGTCCCTCAGAATTCCCCACTATTCTGCAGCTGTTAAAGTGAAAATGAGGTATTTATAATTCAGTTGGAAGGGAAGATCATGGTCAGGACACCTTAAAGCAGCATTTGCAATTTTAAGCAAGAAAAAATGGCAGCTCCACACCTGTTTAAAAGCAGGAATTCACACTTGCACTACCCATTGGAAGGACAGTGAGGGGCATCAGTGAAATAGGTAACTAAGCCCAAGTATGAAAGTTAAACTATGAGCTCCCAGTTATCCTAGATTAATACTTCAGATAAGCAATTTCTCAACTTCAGCTTTTTGCTGTAAAACTTTGAGACGCTTTCCATCCTTCGTTCAGCTAGAGCAATCTATCAAAGAGATTTAATTCCACCATTCACCTCAAATTGGGAAAAAGTCATGCAGAAGTGGCTTAAAAAGAAACTGGACCTATTTGGGTCTTTCAGCCAAAATCAGTTTTCTTCCCCATAGAAAGGCAAGGCAGCAATTCTTTACAGTTCATCTATACCATCACTCAATAAAACAGCTCTTGCATCTGCTTTAAAAATACCAAGTTTCTCTAAAGCTTAAGGCCTTCAGCATTAGGGGACCAGTCAAAAATTCACCCAATGTTGCTTTAATCTTTGCTTTTTAATTACATGTAAAAATACCGAATAAAGTATATTTTGGCATTACGCTATACCCTGAGCAGTATGCTGGCTAGCTAGCACGTTATTGGCATCTTAATGGAGTCACTTTGTAAGTGGCTGGCACACTTTCATACCATTTCTATTAAACACAGATAAGGGCCCACACTTAAAAAACAAAACAGGCATCAGAAACAGGATCACAATCAAGTGAGGCTTAAGATATACCAACACATTCTTCTCAGGCGCTCAGCTTCTTCCAAAAAAAGAAAACAAACCCCAAAACAAACCAACCAAAAACCCCATAAAATGCAGGAGCTGGAAGCATCTAAAAATTAAGTTACTTACAGCAGACTAGTGCTGATAATGGCTGAGACTTCCACCTTCATGAGATTCCATCTTTCAGATAAACGAAGAACATACTGTAGGATCACCATTTGAGATTTAAGGGTGATTTGTAGCCATCTTTGGCAGCTTAAAGCCATCATCAATGCATTAGATGACAGAAGGCAAATATACTGTGCTGAGGTACGTCGAGATTCATTCTTCAGAGTTCAGCAAGTCTATCCATTCTCTGTTCCCAATTTTAAAGACTTCTTAAGCAAGAACTTTGGTACCACCACCTGTGCTCTCCCCACATTTTAATATGAAAGACAGACAAGTGTTTGTGTAGGGTACTGTAGGTTTAGGGAAAAAAAAAAAATCAAGATCATTTAGCAACACTTTTGTGCTTACACAAGTGACTAATATGCTTTATAGGTAGAGTTGTCAGGGGTTGTAGCTAACCTCGCTTACCAGAACAGTATCTGCTTCAATTGATTCAGTTTTCCATACAAGCCAAACTTCCAAATGAGTTTAAGTATTAAGAGTTAGCAGTTAAAACCATGGTAACAGCAGAACCAACTAGGAAAAGCCTAATCATTTTTCAGCAGATCAGAAACAAAACCAAACTATAACAAGATTTTTCAAATATGGAAAAAACGATCGGTTATATTAAGTTACCCAGTGGCTTGCACGATACAATTCTAAATGCCAGCTGCTCCAGCTATATGCTAACACAAGCTGCTTAGGCAGTATGTGGCACCCATGAAGTTGGCAATTCCCCACCTTTTTACAAGGAAGTTACACAAGCCATCTCGAAGATGCCAACTTCGTTCTGGTAGATTGCTCCTTCAAGGTACTTTCAGTAGAAAAGGTAGAACTTTAAAGCAGTCCTTCAAATGACATGCTACATATTTAAACAAAAGCAGACTTAACATTTCTGTGCAAATTTAGTTACTTCCACCTATATGTTAGGAAACAGGTTCAACAGAAGGTTTAAGTTAACAATTCATGTTGGTTTAGAATTAACAGTAAGTACAGCATTTTAACACTACAGTCATCTAAAGAGCATGTTGTGGGCAGTGTACTACATTGAGAACTTTTAAAATGAGTCAGAGATATTTTTATATAGATTTAACACCTGCCAAAGTAAATTCTGTAACAAAGTGATTTAGCAGTATGCATATAACACTGATCCTTAGGCAAACATATAAACATTAAACCAATGAATCTGAGGACTGCGAGGAATGTTATAGCTGGTAGGAGTCTGCTACAAAAATCCTTAAGGATGCTTTGCTGTGTTGCTGTAGATCTTAATTCAGGACACTGGTGAACATCTTTAGCAAGAGACCTTATACAGCCACTTTAAAGCAAGCAGACATTTCGAAGTTTTTTGGTTGCCAGAAGCTTAATCTTGCTTCACTTCACCCTTTAATTGCCTTTTCATGCGTGAATATGGGCTGATTGTGTCATCCATCACGAAGTCATACAGTACTTTTATCCAAGAGTTATATTGTGGCAGGTTGTCATAGTATTCAGCTGCTATTTTCTTCACCTGAAGAGGAGATATGAGGTTTATTTACTATTTATATTTACCACCAATCATAAGAAATTTACAATCCTCAACCTGTAACTTAACGTAGAGCACTAGAAGTGTCATTTTAGATGTTAAAAGAGTCTACAGGAACGGCTACCAGTGACAAGATGTGAAAATTTCATGAAGCAACTCCCTTGTTAAGTAAACTTCATATGAAACTTTTATATTGAAGCTAACCAGAACAAACTCTGTTATCACTCTGAAGTCCATTCAGTGTGCAACCTGCAGAATAACATATCTCACAGAAGCATGCAGCTTGGTTGCTACTGGAAGTGGGTGACTCAGTTCAGTGCTGACTCATAGGCGTATGAGTATCACTAAATAGGATGTTGTAGATTCTAGGAAGACGTGTTTAAAACAGCTATTTTTACATGTAGTTTCAAACCTCAGCACTCAGAAGAAAAAACATCCTATTTCTGAGGAACACCACATCTTGTTTCTGAAGACAGACATTAAAGAATGAATATAAACTGTTTCACAAAGACTTTATTCTCAGGTGTACATGCTGACTAGACCACTCTCAAATTGAGAGAGAGGGAGTTTCAGTTAGATATCCTTACTTATATTTGAGGCCAACCACCTAAATCCTTGAAAACCTGAACAGAACAAAACTCATTTTTCACTAAATTCCATAGTTTTAGACAGAAGAAAAAATATTAATCTGTAGAAGCAATAAACAAAACCAAGATATTTGCACGACTGGTCTGGAGCTGGAGATCATTTTGATCTGTCATCACATCTATAGAATAGTGCATTGAGCCAATATACTTTTATTCGACAGTAATTATTCTTGGCTCACCAGTACCCCAGCTGGAATTAAGTGTTCAGTACTTCAGTGATCTTTAGCACACATCATAGCAGAGTCCAGTCCAATCAAATTAACTACACTGTTCTAAAAGAAGGCTTTGTTTTCTTATTAGAGCTGTGGATTAACAGTCCTGTAGCAGAGCTGGGTATTTACCTCTGCAATTAAATACTTGAAAAAAAAAAAAATCATTCCCTATTTACAGCTTCAGTACTGTCACAAGTAGTGAAATGGTGGTTCACCAGCATGGATCTAGGTATCAAAGATGAGTTAAAGCAACTCCAGCTGTATCTGAAAGATTAAATCCATGAATAAGAAGAGTCATCTTTTTTCAAAACCAAAACCATTTGCAAAGTGATAACAAACCAATTAGAGAATTTAACTGGCCTGCTAAAGAAGTGCTGGAGTAGCTATTTCACCTGCAGTTCCACCACTGACAACAGAAATAATGAAGTTTAGACTCCAACAAAGGCACAAGCTTACAAGGTCTTACTGCTCCCAAGTGGAGTAACAAAGCTACAAGACCAAAACCGCATTTGCTGTCAAACTGCAAATTTAGTGTGTGATGAAAAACACTCTTCACTGGAATTTTTGGTGTAATCCTAGAAGCCTCTGCTCGAACTGAGAAACAGATATAGAATGAAAATTAAGCTCCTGCTTAAAAGAAATCAGCAAAGACTGAAGTGGGAAGAAGCCAGTTTGAAGATTCACATCTACTACTCATGCAGATGTGTCAGGTCTAAGTCTTGGCTTTGAAGCCTTAATTCTGTGAAAGTACAGCTGATACTTATGTAGGGTTCAAAGGTTCTCACTAGAGGAAACTGAGCTGCTCCAAAATAGAAAGCTATTAAACATTTCCCAACAGTCCAACAAACATTAGCAGTATCTCAAACCATCTCTTTTCCCCACCAGAGAATGTCAGTCATAGAAGAGACTGAAGGATAAGCATGCGTTACAATTTTGTCCTTAAGATTTCAGAGACAGAACTGACAAGTCTCTGAAGGTATCTGCAACTTCTTAATTAGTTTTCTGCATGCTTACAAACTAAAGAAATCAAAAGGCTGGTTGCAATTAGAGAAAACTAAAGATAGTGCAAAGTGTAAGACGTGCATTTCCTCCCCTCTCCTTTTATGGAAAAGGCTTGAGCAGCCAGCACACTGGAAGCTTGTTCAGGATACCACTAAAATGTTAAGTAATTACCCCTTTCCTCACTCAACTTAGAAATTGTTCCCAGGGTTTTAGGGTTTGCTGTTGGTGTGGTTTTGAGGGTTTTTTTTTTAATCTCCTAATTTCCATTCTTCTAAATATCACCCAATTTTCATGTTGAAGTAGGGCATATTTTAAGAAGTTATAACCTTGGAAGTAAACTTACCAGTGGAAGGCTCTTGCCAGGAATATTGGGGAAGTCATGATGTTCATTGTGATAGCCAACATTAAAAGTGAGCAAATTAAGTGGCCCATAGTAGGAATAAGTCTCATGTCCTTTTAAAAACATGTAATGTTCAGCTATGAAGTGTCCTGAAATTGGGTGCAACCCAAGCCCAAGTACTGAACCAGCAAGCATGTAAAAAGTGGATTTGACTCCCCATAAATAATATATCACCACATCAAAGGAAAGCTGAGCCAACAAATTGATTATTTCAAGTCGAGTAATGGGTTTAGGATTGATGCAGAGAGGTCTAATCGCATAGAAAAAAGGCTGAAGAACAATCCATATGAACTTCCTGAAACGGGTGCAGAAAAACCAGCCTTCAAAGTTGGTAGGGATGTCCACGTCAATTCCATCGCCTCCTAAGTAACGATGATGATCCATGTGGTATCTCTTGAAGGATATGGAATACGGGAGACCAAGAGGGAGGTTGGCAAATATTCCAAACCATCGATTCCACATTGCTTTGCTGTTGCCAAAGGCACTATTGTGAGAGATCTCATGAATAGCCAGAGTCATGGAGTGGCTAATACAGCTTCCAAAAACATATGCCCAGAAGATCACCCATTTCCAGTCCAAATCTTTAACTAGATAAAATGCAGTCAACTGCGCAAGAACCATCAGCACAACCACCCAGATCAAGTTGTAGTCTGGCTTCATCAATGCTTTTATCTCTGGATGTTTAGCTAGACGAGAAAGAATTAAACAAAAAAGGAATTATTTAGAAGCTCTCCTCGCAGCCAACTATCCCAACTAGATTACAAAAGCAGATAACAGTCATTTCTTCCCTTCCTCCCAATTAGGATTTGTCTGCAAATGTAACAAAGACACACCACCTTTCCACGTGTGGCATTTATCGCTATAACGAATCCTTAAATCAATCATTTCAGCACTTTTCTGTTGCTCAGCAACTAGACACGTACATGGCAAGCACCAGTACCACCTCCACCCTGCCCAGGAAGGAAACGGCCTTGACTGACAACACACCAGTCACCCAGAAGGCCTCAAGTAAGCTCAGCTCAGCTCACATTTGGGCGTTTTAGTTGAAAACGCGGTTATTTACCGCCGACCCCGGGTGCCGCGACGACACCTCGGCACAACGCCGGCCCTGTTTACACCGACCAGCGGACGCCTTATCGATCACCCCCCGCCTTCCCTACCCGCGCCGTGCGCTCTGCGGCGGCGGGCGGGGAGCGGCCCGCGGCCCCCCGGCGGGCAGGGCCAACGGCGCCGCCGGCCTCCGCTGCGGCCCCGCGCCCGCTTCGCGGCTCAAAATGGAAGCCCGGGCCGCCCGCCCCACGTTTCGGAGCCCGGGCTCTGCCCGCCCCCGCTCCCCCCGCTCCTTTCCTTCACCCGCCAGCGCCGCCAAGGCGGCGGCTCCCGCCTCCACGTACGCGGCCAGCGCCGCTCCCCTTACGCGGGCCCGGCCCGGCTTTGGCCCAGCCGCACGTCCCCCCGCCGCACCGGGAGCCCCTAACGGCAGGCGGCGACGGACGGGCCCTCCACCACGGCGCCTTCCCCGCGGCGCCCCCCCGGCAGCCATTTTGTGGGGGTCCCCCCCCCCGCCACGCAGCCGGTAACAAGGAGCCACCACTACCACCGCCGCCACCCCTCTTCCTCACCCAGGATCTCCTTGCGGCGGTCGGCATGAGGCTGGTCCGTGTAGACCCACTCGAAGTCCTCCCTGGCGACGGTGTTGCCCATCCCGGCAGCACTACACCCCCCTGACCGCCTCGACCACTCCGTTCCGCAGTGCCCGGCACCGCCGTTTATAGCGCCGCGGAGGCGGCCCGGCACCCGTCCCGCCCACCGCCCCGTCCTCTCTCCCCATTGGCTGAAGCCGGCTGTCACGGCTGACAGGCCCCGCCCCCCCCGCCCGAGCGTCTCGCGCCCCGCCCGCTGGCGGGGGCCTGGCCGGGCCGGGTGGGGCGAGGCGCGAGGCGCAGCCGTCGCCTGAGGGGCTGGGTGGCGGCTGCCCGCGGCCCCACCGCCTCCGCCCAGAGCAGCCGCGCTGCTGCCTGGCGGCGGCGGCCCAGGGGACACGGGCCGCCCCTCAGCCCCCGGAGGGAAGTCGTCCGTGCCCCACTCCTCAGGGGAGAGGTCCCACCGCTCTGCCCTGGGACCGCCCGCCCGGGCGGGCTGCGGCTTCCCGGCCTTCCCCTTGACTTCCCCGGCCTTCCCCTTGACTCATCCCGCGGCCGCCGCGGCCTGGCGGGCTTGCGGCCGGCGCCAGCCGCCTCCTCGGCGGCCGCAGGGAGGGGTCCCAAGGGGCCGTGAGGCGCTGCCGCCTCAGGGGAGCGGAGCGCGGGCAGGGAGCTGGCTTCTCAAACCGCCGCGCCGGGGCTGCCTTTGCTACGTCCGCCCGCGTAACTAGCGCTGAAGGAGGGAGAGAAAATTCTCGTCTGGTGGCACTGGGCCTTGCCGAGGCGCTGGGGGAACCCCAAGCTCCTTCATCGTTCCCCGCGGCGGCGAGGACGAGCTGGACTCCGAGGAGCTGGGCCGGTGAAGCCTCACCAGCTCCGCGTTCCTCCCCTGCCACCTTTAACCGTGTTAGTCCGGGTTTAGCTGTCTGAGAGGTTTCTGCCCCTCAGCTGTTGGGACAACCTTGCCCAGAAGCCACCGCAGGCAGCAGGGCAGTCTCACCCGACTCACTTTCTTGAGGCTGGAAACAGAAACAGCATCTTACAGCGGCTCTTTAAAATACACTTTTTCTTTTCCAAACATAAGAGGTGTGTGATTGTAAGGACTAGCTACCATTTGTCCAAAACCTAAATTTATATAAGCCGCCTACAACTACAACTCAAAATGCCTGTGCCAAGGTCTCCAATTTCTTCACTTTCTGTGGTAAGATATTTTAAGAACTTCTTTGACAAACTCCTTTGTGAGAACTAAACTCCATTTAATTTGTCCCTGCATCTATTTCTCGTATAACATTGACTGTGGGCAGTTCAGTTACAAAGATTACTTTATGTAGAAGTTAAATGACTACTTGCTTGGAATTTTAATTGTCCATAAATGTACTCAAATTAAAATACTTTAAATCAAGAATAGCGATAAAAACAACAGAGGACGTTATCACAAAGTAAATTATACCTTATCTATTAATGTAATATGAATATCTCAAGGTTTATAATGCATCACTTAAAATTTATTAGTAATAATGAATAAAAAAAGCTAATATGTACTAGCTGCTAAAAGCCCTATGTGCAACTGTACAGATGCAGGGGAAGTACAATCCCTACGTGAAAATGTTTACAATCTAAAGTAATGGACAAAGCACAGGATCTAGAAAACATAACAGCTTTGCAGATATTTTTGTTTACATGCTTTTCTTAATCTGTGCATATTAGGATGGAAATTAGAACTGAAAAAGGGAGCAAGTAGAGAACATGGAAAAGTTTATTCACAGCTTTTCCGTCCTTAGTCACACGATCTGAATTTTGTAGACTTCAGGAGGACTGGTACAGCATAAAAGGTAAAAACAATGTTTAGATTTCATCAAGGCATTTTTGTCCTTGCAAGGGATGTTCAGTTTTACTTTTCTGCTTAGTGACCACTTAACAATAAGCCAGGAAGTGCTTTTGAGTTACCAGTGCAGAAGCTGACTGCAAAATTGCCAGGATCACAAGTGTTTCACTCAACTGCACTCTAAACAGTGTACGTAATGTTTCTGAAAACTTTTCCCTTCTTGTTGTAGTTCAAATATTAGCACTGCTATCCATCATTGTGCTAAAGACTTTTTCATACATGGGAAGGATCCTGCCAAAAGAATGAACTGCTGATAAGAAAGGTTACAGCTGACAACAGGAACACTGGAGGAGAGAGACATAGTATCAAGAGTTCAGTACACACAGGCAGGTTTACAGCACTGCAAGTGTATATAGGTTTGTAAATGGTGATAAGTTTCAGCAGGGTAATTAAATAGAAGAGCCCAGATTTATAAACTAAATATTCCATAGAAGCCAAACAAGCCTTAAACAACTAAGAAAAATAGTAAATAGCAAGGTTTTGGAAAATTTAATTGCCCAAGTGTCCTGGAGTGCAAAGCGTTTTTCCTGTTTAATCACCGAGTCAGCCTGATTTAAGCAGTCCATAGAGCAAATCCAGATTTATTAGGTCTTCGGCAAGCTAACAGTTTCTGTATCTGAGGTTTTCCCTTCTGAAGACAAAGAGATCCAGTACCTAGCACATCTTTGGCTGGCACGGAGCTAGAGCAAAAATCCTGGAGTGTTCAGTTACATGTAAACCAAAGCGGGCAGCACATCCCTGTCCAACCAGAAAGGTGAGATCCAGTAAGCACAGCTCTGCAAGAGTGAGAGCACACGGACAAGTGAGCTGGTCCGGGTACGGTGCAAAGTAGCACAGGAATGGAACTAGAGAGTATCAGAATAGTTCACAGCTTGCAGACTTGTTGCTATAAAGTACTCCAAACTGGATTTACTTATGAATGAAAGAACAATCTATCACGGTAATTTGCCAGTTACTTCTTAAAACCACCAGGAACACCAAGAAATCAGGTAGTCCTCTCCTGTCTGAAGACACATTTAGCTACATCCTATGTCATCCTATTTTCAAGAAGCTCTTGATGTTGAAAACTCCTTAGGTGATCTTAGTGCTTCCCACAACTAACTGTTAGAAGATTTCAGTAGGAGAAACTAAGTTTCTGCTCAATACGGTCTTACCTTTTATGTTAAGAAATTATGTGAAGGCATTGTCGTAACATTAATGAACTGTTGCCTCAGTAGTTTTAAGCTATTATGAAACTAACTGTAAAAGACACTTACTGTTGAGTTGTCTTTCAACCCCGAGCTGTTCAGTTTCAGCCCTTGCTCCAAGTACTAAAACTGAACACTGGCTGCAAATAAAACTATTTGTCATGTAACTTCGTAAACTACATCTTAGTCTCACTACTTCGAGGCTCTCTCTTGAACAGATTATACAATCACTAATCACTACTAACACTGTGCTTTTTGAGCATGATATACCAACTCATGTAAACTTGCATATAAATTTATAGTGAAAAGTGATTTAGTTTTACTTCAAACTATTTATCAACTTGTTCATATATTGCAAAATGCATCCTTTTTTATTTAATAAGGGACACGATGATGTCAAAAGTTAACATTCTAGCTGTTTTCTCTAAACTATTAGTTCATTCTGCTTTCTGCATTCTATCTATACCGCTGGTGTGTATCCCAGTCTGAGAGCCATTCCATACCAATGTCTCCCTCCCTCTCCAGGAAGTGAAAACGGAGTAGTGGTGTACCTTTGTTGTGGCATTTCTCAGAGCTTGCTTGTAACCGTCCCCTCTACCCCTTAAGTTTTGTTGGCCTCATTCAATTCTACTATACTTCGTAGCGTGCAGAGGATCAGGATGCACCTGCAAACTTGGAGCACGTGATACTTCCTTGAGTTGAAAGTTCCAAGTTGGCACCATTCACGGAGAGTTTCATGTAACAATAGGCTGTTGTTGTTCTTTCCAGCTCAGTTTATGCACAGCTAGAGATTCATCAACATATAAATAAATGTTTCTCTTCAATAACCTGGAACTATTTGTATGTTGTGAAGGGTGGGGAAATGAATAAAGAAACTAAAGTGAAAAATATTAAGAGATGAACGAATAAACCTTTTCAGTAAATGCAATTCACAGGTTTATACTTGTTTATAAGTATTTAACCACAAATATCTGGTAATTAGACCATTACATTAATTTGTCATCATGAATGACCATTAAATGGATTTGTATCAAATGATACACAGTAATTGTAGCTATCATGCTGACCCTTTGATTCAAAATTATTTTTTAAAAGATAAAGCATATGCAGTATTTTTAAACTGAACAGCAGGTATCTATCTTAAAGAGATCTTTAACAGTAAAAAAATTCTGGACCATGGAAGACCAGTAATAGCAAACGTTCCTCTAACAGTTTAACCTTTCCCCCAGATAACCTTTTATCATTTCCTTGATGCTTTTCTTAAGAAACATGCCTTTTTTAAAAAGATTCAAACTACCCAACAAGTTTATTTGAAAATTAAATGTCTGCCAAAAATCAGGCATTTGCAATGTTACTTCTGATATGAGCTAATACCATTGTATATGGTATTCGTACAAGGTTCCAAAAATATACAGATGGGGAAAAAATAATAAAAAAAAATAAATCACTGTACACAACTCTGAGGCTGTTAAAGTGACCAGAGAGACTGAACAGTGCAAGACATGCTTTTCCAGTTACAAGCTCAACACAGAAGTGCAAAAGAAATTAAAGCTTCGTCTGAAGTGATTTACCTTTTAGGATAAGGAAAGCTTAGATTATTGTTATCAGTGTTACAGAGAAATTTCCATCCCACCCCACCCCCAACACATACACACAAAATAGTTTAAGTTTTTCCATAATACAGCATTTCATTCAAATTATGTCCCCCTGAGCTTGGTTATCGCGGGGACAATTTGTCTGATACTTACTAGATGTTGGCTTCTCAATTCTCCAGCTTTGGCTAACAATACCTGCAATTTACAGGCAGTGAAAGTGGCAGATAGCCTGGGTTCAAGCTCTCCTGCGACTGCTTTGTAAGACCACCTCATTGGAAGAAACCAGTTGTGCTGAAAGCAGCTGCTAAGTTATGGCTGAGGAACAAAGAAATTGCTTTATAGGTCTCTGTACTCTCTCCCAGAGTTAGGAACAGTTTCAGGCAAGTGCTCTTAGCAGGCTGACTAAGCTGAACATGCATCTCTCCATGCAAACATTGAATATGGCTCCCAAGTCCTCGAACCAGGGTGTGTGCATGTGAAGACTGGATAGAAGGCCCTTCCTTTTAAGTTTACAAAAATATATAGCCAATACCGTAGCTTAAGAAGTCAGTTTTACTCATTACAGAGATTCCCGAAAAGTATTAACTACTTTTCAGACATTCCAGACAAGGTCACTTGTAACAAAAAAGGTCAAGTTCTCTAAAACAAGATTTTAAAAGTGGATCTCTTCCTTCAAGTGAACAGGACATTTGTTTTTACGCTTAACTTTTTAGTCAGTTAAGACTGAATTTATTTAAGATTTATGTGAACATATGCATAAACACAAATAAGTTTACTTTAAACACATCTGCACAGAAAAAAAAGATTAACCCTTCAAAACGTAACGGAGCAGGTCTGGTTAGTATGTAACTATTGCAAATCTTAGAAGATTCTGTGCATTAGGCCGACCCATACAGAAAGCAGGGGAAAAGTCTCAATGAAAGAAAATTACTGTTCAAGTCTAAGTGGTGTTTTGAAGAGCCAGCAGACTAGGTGACACCATGAAGCTAGTCACAGTATCCAAACAAGCAGACCTGCTTGGGCTACTAAAGCAGTGTATCCTCCTGAAGGTGTCATTTTCTCCCAAGTTATTTTCTGTTTCGAAGGCGTTTAGATTTCCTAGGACAGTCTGTGGGTTCAACCGCCTTCCTCCGTTTCCCAGAAGATTGTTCATTTGAGCCAGAACCTGAAGAATTTCCTACTGTACTCTCCATCACCTCTCGCAGCTTGCGTTCAAGCTCAGCCAATCGGGCATTCTGTTCACCTATGATTTGGGTTTGCTCTAGCAGTTTCTGATCTTGATCTTGGAGTTGTTTCTGTTGCTCTTGCACTTTGATGCGAAGCTCTGAGATCTCTCGCTTCAGCGCCGTCAAGCCCGTGCCGTTTGTTTTTACTTGCTGCTGGAGTTTGGTGATGTCCTGTCTCAAAGGGTTCTGCTTGGAAAACAGCTGCATTGTTGTCAGTGCTGCAGAAGTCCCTGGAACTTCAGAGAAAGCCGTGATTAATCCTCTGCAACTTTAAGACAATGGCAGAAACTGTGTTCCAGTTTTCCTGGTTTGCTTATCCCCACTCCCCAAATATGAATCTGAAAGCTAGCTGCAAGTTATGTGAACATGTAAACAGATTTACAGTCATTTAAGTGTCCAATAAAAGCAGATGGTATCTCAGAGCACAACTAGTTTAATTTAAAATACTTAAGATTTTCAGCAGTCTGGAAAACAGCTCATTGCTCATTTTCTGTATAGAAGCCCCCCTCCTTTTGCTCTATCAAAAATTACTTAGAGATATTATGTTGTCATCGATACTTAGTGTCACAGATTTTAAGTCAAAAATCCACAACATGTCTATAAATTACTTATTACAGGATAGTTATATTAAATAAATATATTTCAATAGAGCAGTACAATTCTGCTGTCTTAGCTGTAGACAGCTAAAGTTCTAAATTTTGTGGTTTGGGGCTTAACAAGATATTTCAGTTTAACTTACTTTTTGGAAGAAATGAATTTATCTCCCATGCTTCTTTAGACTCACTCTTCCTAAGTACTAAAACCATACTGGAATTTGAGCTTGGGAATGCTGGTTTTAATAAAGTTCCTGCAAATCAAGGAGACTAACAGCTACTGTATAATTTCTTTCACTTTTTCTATCATAAAAGATATCACTTCTATTTCTATCATTTTACTCTTCTAGCAATGCTGTGCAAGTAAGGTGCAACTTTTAAGGCTACAAAGACAGAACAGTCTGGAACAGCCTAGAACATTCCTCCTCCTCCTCTTTTTATTTCCTTAAAAATGCCAGCATAGCTACAGTTACGTGACACTAAAGGGTTGCCATTAGATAGGTTATGCTCCTCCCTCAGCACAAAATAGGCGTTTTTATGCCACATAAAGCCTTGGCTTTGAAAAGACAATCGATACCAGCTATGGTTTTGGGCAATGCTTCCTCAACCGAGAGACTCAATGGAACTGAGGTATAATTAAGAGGATATAATTAAGGGGTGGTATACACGCTTATGGCTGAAAGGATGGACAGGACATACCACAAATAACACGCAGCTCCTACAGTTAGGCCTACCATTTTTGCTTAAGATGTAATTATTAAGTTATGCTTACAGAAAGTTAATTTCACAGTTCTTAAGAAGTGTGAAGATGTTCAGCACAGGGACAACACTACAGTTCCACTAACCTTTGCTTTTGGCCATTGTATGAGGCAACTACCTTAGACGTTGGTTCACAAAAGTTCTGGAAAGTCTGACAGATTATACAAGGGACCAGTTTAATTGTTTATTTATAGACTGTTATTTTAATTGCCTTTTCACTATTACCCATAACTATTACCCATAAGTATTTTGCTTGTTAGTGCATACATTAGAGCCCCAGGAAAGTAAAAAAGCACATACAAGTATGTTCTAGCTCTCTATGCACTACAACAGTTTCGGCTAATTCATTTGCTGATCCTCCTAAAAATAAAAGGCATCGAGTTGTCATCTTATGTGCCAAATTTCAACCAAGTGCAATGATAAAGTCTCATTCATTGGTGGCACAAAAGCGTTTGTTTAATGAATACACGCTATGCATAATTCTAACATACATTCAAGTGACTGTTCTTTTGGTAGTACAAAGGCTCCTTAAATTTCAAAGCAAATTAATTTTAGTTAGCATTCTTAAGAAACAAGTATCATCGATATTTGTGTAATAAAGCTTGCATTTAAGGGAGGGAGCTTTTAAAAAGATACAGTGCTGTGAATTTTTACAGAAAAACTAAATAAAACTTAACTATACATTGGAATTAATACCTGGGGCAGTTCCTAGCAGACGTCCCGATACATCTGACCCAGGTATCTTTCTTTTCAGTACTGGAACAATCTTCTCATCAAAATATTCCATAGCCATGGAGGAAATGTCCCTTAGTTCTTGAAGAACTTCATGAGCTCTCTGAGGAGCTCTTGTAGAGTTTACATACCTTAGCACACGATAAATTTCATCTATTACCTAAAACATTTAAGAAGAATTAGGATTTTCCGATAAAGGCAAGATTATTTCAGGTCATTCTGGAAGTGCTGACATATTCAGGGGCTTTTACTACGTAACTATTGCATAGTTCTAGATCAGCTTTTTGAACTGAAGTGCTGTTTGTGATACATCACAGAAGCTATTCACTTGATCAATCACAGCAACTCTCTTCAATCTCATGAAATAATGCTCATTGTATGAAATTTTGTTTTACTACATCCATACTTGAGTTCTAAGCTATATAAACTATACACAGCAGAGCATAATCATTTCTTTTTGGAGACCCTGACGCGAGATACTCTAAGCCACGCTGCAGAGCAGTCAAAGGCAGAGCAGTCACAAGGCATACGAAACACATAAATGGAACAGCAAGAGTTATCGTTACATCAGTCTGAAAAGCTGTCAGTATCCACTTGAGTCCATTTGCATACACCCAAAATACTGCAAATTCAGATTAAGTCCAAAGTGTATTAATTTATACAATGTCAATCCACTACAGACAGAGAACATAAGCACCCCCTTAACAGTTTTGACAAACAAGCCCTTTGGTTAGGAGAGATGAAGAGATGAAAGGTGTCTTGCTAATTTATGAATTACAGTTTGAGGCAGGTCAAGATAGGAGTGCTGGTCTCTCGTAACCAAAACTACCGACACAGGTATTTTACACTGGATTAAGAAGGGTTGAAGAGTCTCCTGAAGAACACACATGTTAAGGACTTAGAATCATAGGTAAGACAACAGAGTTGCATCTTATGTTTAATAAAGGAAGCTTAGCTAAAAAGTTGCAAAAGATAGACAAGACTATCCAATGATGAGACTAAGTGTCTCATTATGCAACAAGCTTACAAAAGACTTCTCCAATTTTACCCACATTATATCCTGTTAGCAACAACATCCTTAAAGCATTCTCCTGCCATCCTCAACACAAAATCTTGCAGCAGCGCTCTGCTATCAGTGGGAACCCTCACACAGTATGCCGAACCTCATATTCTAACACAAATTCACTTCATGACAATTCTGTGGCAGCTTCATTCAAACAAAACTTCCTGAGGGCAGCTGGGCAGGTGTGGGGGAAACCACAGACTGTAAGTGAACACTGAGCCGTAAGTCTGCTTGACCAAAATAGGATTTTCTGGTGAACTGGTAACTGTGCTGAAAGAGCAGCAGCACTAGCAAGCTCGTACAGTAAGTAAATAATTTAAAAAAAAAAAAAACAACTTTTTAGCTGTTACATCTGAATACAAACAGTGTCCTTATGACTCAGTGCTCACAAGGAAAATGGCTGGCAAGCTCACTTGCCCAACTTCGGCACACCCCAGGTCTAGATTGTGTACTGCCTTTCCGTCTACTGTTCAAAGTATGGCAACATTTCTTCCAAGCATTCCATTTACTATGGAGTATCAAGGACTTAAGTTTATTTAACTTTATGTTACATTTAATTTATTAAAATATATGGTATATATATAATAGAAAGTCAAATAAGCACAGATATATTAAACTATAATGATGTAATTTAAAATTAAATATCAAGTCAACAAGAGTGTACAGAAGTCAAGTTACCTCTTCAAGATAAAAAAATACATTTAATGCCAACAGCCTATCCTACAGTACTGAGTGTAAAATGCCTGCCATGCTTCCCCTGAATCCCAACAGCTAACTTTTCCATTCATCCCAGGGCAATTCAGTTATCTGCCCATGAAAAATTAATACCAACCTCACGTGGAAAGATCAATGAATAGAGCATTAGCCTAATGTTCACAGATCTTGTTTCAACACTGAGCTGTACCAGCCTTCCTCAGATCATGATTTTGTCAATTCCCCTGTGTGCTTCTGTTTTCACAGCTTATGAAACAGTGGTATCTCTGATGTACATCTCGCTTGCATAATTTATATTTTATGTTAGGGTAGTATTCCGAAATGCCAGAATTCTTCATTAGTATTAACATTTAACACACTATCTACATTTAAAAGTAATTCTACCTACTGTACAAAAATACCCCATCCACTGTAATACTCAACAGTGCTTCCACATACTAAATATCTTAATTAATCTGAAGTACTCAAACCCTTAAGAAAGGTGCCTAAAATCTTCCTGATTGAATGCTTAGTGCTATACATAATCTAAACTACTACATCTTCTGATGACCTGGCCTCCAGCTGTTTCATACAATTAAAATTCACAATTAAACCCTACATATCACATGTTTCTTGGAAAAGGTTGTATAGGATGTATATGCCACAAGTCAAAAATTAAGAGAGAATCTAAGAGAAAATGGAAATCAAGTTTAAAATAATTAATTACTCTGGTTCATTCATTTCAGGCTGCCTGTTATAGCAGAATATTGGTCTGTGTGCTTGTTTGGAAGTATCTGAAACACAGTTTCAGTATATATATAGAATATATAAATTTGTCCCAGCTGTCCCAGGTTAAGTTACACAATCATATCTTTTTAAACACAGATATACATTCACATAATATAGTCTACATTTTACCTTTCCAGGTATGAAGCAACAGAGATTGGAATCCACATACTTCATGAAAGTCATATTTAACAGAGAGAGTCTCGTTTCTACAGCAGCAAGGATGTCTGCGTGACGAGCTAATGAATGGTTTCTTCTTTCTGACTCCCGTCTAGAAGACAGACCATTAAGTGACACTGATTTAACAATGAGTCAACAAAATGAAACTGGAACAATTGCTCAGGTTAATTTCACCCTTAAAACCCCCTGAGGTTTAAAAATGTAACCACTAACATTAGTTCTGTCTTTATGGAAAAGAGACTGATACAGATTGAGAACCAGCTAGTAATAGCATACTACACTTTCTTCAACAATTTTTTTTCTCTAAATAATTACTACATCTTATATGATCCATAAAGTCTATATGTAATTTAGGACTATCTAAAAACAAGCTTTCAGTACTAACTAGCAGTAGACACCGAGTCAGTGTGAATATTTTTATCCCCTCCCATATTCCTGCAGTTAGTACTTCAATATAACTGACATAAATTTAATATGTTATCAGTTTGTCGTGGTTTAGTTGGGATAATGCTCTGTTTTGGATTTGGGATGAGAAATATTTTTGATAGCGCACTAATGTTTTTAGTTGTTGCTAAGCAATCAAGGCCTTTTCTGCTCCTCATATCGCCCCGCCAGCGAGCAGGCTGGGGGGGGGCACAAGAAGTTGGGAGGAGACAGAGCCAGGACAGCTGACCCCGACTGACCAAAGGGCTGTTCCATACCATGTGACGTCACGTTCAGCATATAAAGCTGGGGGAAGGAGGAGGAAGGGGGGGACGTTCGGAGTGATGGTGTTTGTCTTCCCAAATAGCCATTACGCATGATGGAGCCCTGCTTTCCTGGAGATGGCTGAACACCTGCCTGCCGATGGGAAGCAGTGAATGAATTCCTTGTTTTGCTTTGCTTTGCTTGCGTGCACGGCTTTTGCTCTACCTATAAACTGTCTTTATCTCAAACCACAAGTCTTTTCTCACTTTCACTCTTCTGATTCTCTACCCCATCCAAACTGGAGGCGAGTTAGCGAGTGGCTGCGTGGTTCTAGCTGCTGGCTGGGGTTAAACCACGACATAGTTCTTGCTACAAAGTTTGGGTTCAGATATAAGCTCTTTTGACAAAGGATCTCTACAGTAAGTAGCATTTAGTTTCTTCATTCTGACTGGGAAATCTGATAGGACACAGCAGCAGCTGCACTTATTCACTGGAATGAGGAGAAAAGACATTGCTTTAGTGAGACACTAGCTCCCAGTAATGCTCACGTGTCAAACACCCCTCCCTTTGCCCTGTTTAATCCTTGGCACTGAAAAACCTTGGGTTTTAATCAATCATCAGTGAAGGCAGTCAGTCTTGAAAAGGAATGGCATTTATTCATTCCTAGGAGTCCTTGCTTAATTTGTCAGAAGAGTTGAGTAATACAAGACCCACTCTTCTCTGTTTAAAATATCAGAGACTTTCTGGTATTCCAATTTCTAGTATAAGACAACCTACATTCATTGACACCAGTATTTTGTAATTAGACCTGAAGTTCATGGTGCTTTTGGAAAAAAATGAAATAAAAACAAAAGTGACTCAATTTTTCGAGATATATAAGCAGAATTAGCCAGCAAGAAACTCCTTTTCAATACTCCGCTTAAAAGAATCTAGCACATTTAAGTTTAACTACATTGTAACTGGTACATACCTTGGAAGCTGAGCTTTAACTTGCTTTTGACACAAGTTGTGGTATCTTTCCACTTTCAAAAATCCCTGATTTAACATTCGCTGGCAAACCAAGTCCATCCGCTTACAAACCTGTATTTAAGTAGAAAGAAAAACTTAAGGCTCAATTAAGGCCACAAGTCACTTTTACGATTATTTTATCCATACTTGCTTAGGAGTAAAAGAGTCTCTCATCGGTTTTTGCTCCATTTCAAGAAGCAGAAACTGCAATTGAGCTTAAGGCATCACCATCTCTAACAATAATCACAATACTCCAAAAAGAAGCAGATATGTTTCGCACAGTTCACAAATTAATCACCTAACAAGAGACAGTAGGCCGAATGCTGCCCATATATCAGCAGACACAATTTCCTCTGATTTTAATGAAAGTTGCAAATGCCTGTGCCTGGCTTTTAACTTGGTCTCAAGAGTGATTCTGGTAGATCAAGTTAATATTTTGTAGTCTTAAAAAAGACGACTTAAAAAAATCTTTCAGCATTTGAGGCTTATGTTTTTGAAGCCAGCCACAATTAAGTTTAAAAACTTATGCAATACAGTGCACATGAAACACGATTCTTTTTTGTATGTTAAAAAAAGTTTTTTCTTCTCTGTTTAACAGATTCTTTTATTGGCTATGTTGGATCCCAACAGCCTCAATTTTTTCCACAGATTTAGGGAGAAAGGTCATTAATAGCTGCAGAAGATATAATAAACTGCTAAATTTAAACCTTCTCAAGTAACCATTTACAAGACAAAGCCAACTTGCACAAAAGTTTAAAGCAATTGCAATTCAGTTCTGAAGATGCAAGAGCTTAGTGAGCCAAAAGTCCTTTGAAATTGCTTTGGGTGGTTTTTTTTGTACTTTAAGTGCACAACCCTCACTATGACACCACTTTCCAGTGGATTAGCTTTTTTCTTTTTAAAAAAATAAACACTCCTTCTCTCCATACATTACTCATTTCATAACTTTGAAGTCTATGTAAATTTATACCTTGGGAAGAAGATTCTCACTTCTCCTAGAAAAGTCTGCAATTATTTTCTGTTTACATGGAAAGCACTACTTAAAGAAGTTCTACTTTCTGTGAGTCTTCCTCTAGTTATAGCTAATTTAAGTTCTGTAGGAACTGACCATTGTCAAACAAACCTGTATTAAAAGACCGTTAAGCAATTGCTGTCGATCTCTCTGTGCTCCTTTGTATTAGATCTTCCTTGCTAACAGCCAAAGGAGAAGGATCAGACAGGCTAACTACAGGGGTAGAGCCTCAGTACACTCTCCCCCACACGCACTGAATCAGCTGAATTATTTCCAGCATATTAAAAAAACCCAAACAATGCTGGCTCTTCAATTACAGGAAGGAGGAAATTGTCATGTTTCTTCTATGGTATCAGCTGCATTAGTAACGCCTAGATCTGATACCATTTTTGAGTACAAGGCTTTACAGCTTGCTTGTACTTCTAAAGCTAACAAACCCCTGAAGAAGGACGAAGTACCTGCACAAGGGCTATGTTAGCTATGCGACTATTCAGCGCAAGAGAAAAACAATCCTGGATACATTATTAGCTGCAAATTCAGAGGAAGCAGAGTGAATGATTTTAACCATGTGCATGCTGACCCCTGGTGGCAGCAAGGGCCTTTAAGCGTGCTGAAGCCTTCCCACATAGAAGAGAGCAGCTCACAATGGGTAACGCTAAATTTCTTAAACACTGGATTTTTTCATCTTACTCATTTGCTTACACTATGCAGCATGAAGAATTATTTCCGCCAGTTTCTGGACATTACCCGTATTTACTCCAATAATCAGCCTAGAACCCAAACAGGTAACAGGTACCACCAGAAACCAAAAGCATTTGTCTGCAATTTATTTTACCAATCACCTCTTAATTCTCAGCGGGCTCTTGATGTCACCATTTAAAACATATGGCACCTGAAGGTACAGAAACGATATACTTCTTTTAGACTGCACAGTCAGCAGTCTTATGCAAAGTAGCATTATTACACTTTTAAGCATTCATATTAGTCCAAGACAGTGTGATGATAGCTACTCAGTGGGCTTCAATATTCTTCTATTCAAAGAAAGTAAAACATTAAATTTGCTCATATTTGTATTTGGAAATTTTTGTGAATATTTTCTAATTCTAGCCATAACGCTGAAAGAGCCCAAGTTTCCTCAAATGTCAAGTCCAACCAGACACTGTGTTCAAAGAAAGTTCAACTCCATGTGAAAAGCAGAATGAAAACGTGGCTGCTTCTTAGGATGCTGACTTATATGCGGTAACAGCTTCTGTGAAAAAACGGTCCACTTCATTGGTAAACAAACTAAACTGACACAATCTACTAGACAAGTACTACCAGCTTCTGTTTCCTCAAGCATATCTTGCTTCTTCCAAGCTTCACTAACAGATAACCAATATCAAAACAGAGACAAAAATATCCTACAGTACTTAGATTCAATACACGTTCTTTTTCTACGCAGACACCATGTTTCATAATGCCTTTCTAGGGTAAAGTATAAATAAGTGACAAAATGCTGATGACTTCAGCAAGAAGCTTTAACATAGAAATGCCTGTAAATACAGATTTACTGAAACTGTGGGAAGACTAAAGCCATGCTGTCCAAAGGCTATCAGTCCTTATTTGTGCTGTGCAGAAAATAAGCTCAAGTTTGCTGCAGAATCCAAGACACTTCTGACATGTGTCAGAATCCAACATAACCTTCTCCTCAGAGTGTTCACGGAAAGAGGTTATGGATTGTTCAGTTTTAATCATGCTTGCTGTAGTAATATGCTGAATGGAAGTGTATTTCCAAGCTCAGACACGTGAGTGAGAAGAATTTCATTATTACCCCACTCAGGTAAAAATTCCAGAATTGCTGTAAGTCATCAAAAAATCACAGTAAAAGAAGCCTTCAAAAGCCAGAAGATATGACAGCTTCCATATCAGCGTGCGGCTTGTCCAGAACATTACAGCTTCAGACATAATGATCTTCCAGGTTTTCTGTGTTTCTCTTATGATGACATATCAGAGGAAATAGATGAAGTAAATACTCAAAAGGGCTGAAAGCAAAATACTGCTGCTTTTCCTGTCATTCACTTTATCTGAATAAAAGCTTGAGAACACAAGATTCGCACTGAAGCATAATTTAAGACACGATTGCATTCTGAATACCTATTGTTTAGTCTCCATTACTTTTGATCTACTTCACTGCTTAACCAGTAGGTGCTTCATTTATGCTTTTAAATGCAGTAACACCAGGAATAGCAGAAAGCATTACGCTCAGGAAAGCAAGTGCTTCTTTGCACAATGAGGGGCCCATGGTCTTGCCTTGCCTGATGGCAATCATCATCATCAGGGTACATTCTTTACTTCATCCTTTGGTGACAGAAAGTGTCTTACGTTATGCTCTATATAAACAATACAGGTTCACATCTCTATTTTAATCTGAAAACTTGCTGAGTTCTATGTCCTCTCACCCATCCAACTCACTAGTAGTCTGTTTTCTTGTACCAATACCAGTTCAACTCAAAGATTTTTTTTTTTTCTTTTGGATCAGTAAGCTAAGGTGTCCCAGAAACAGACACTAGGACATTTACTTCAATGCTGGGATCTGGAGAATGCATCAAAGTGATCGGTTTAGGGAATCCAGATTTTGCCTCTACACATGTATGATCAAACTTCATTTAGGCTGAACTGATGTCCTGGATCATACATTCCTACTTTCCTCAAGATGCTTTGTCCCACGGAACGCCACATTCTAAAGGGTTAACAAGGCTGCTTTTGGGCACTTTAATATGCATGAGAAATAAGCAATTTAATCCCTGTCATTCAATTAATGTGGTCCTGCAATGCATCTTTAACAGCATACTACTCATTATAAGATACACCCATTCATCTTTGATAAGCAGCTCAAGTCAGTTCTCATACAGAAGAAAAGTTTCCTGTTTGTGCTAGACAGATCTTAGAGCAGGAATATACAAGGGTCTCCCAAGGCTACCTGTAGCCTTTAAAAATCTGAAAGTGATGAAATTTCACTATGATTTTATGCCTAGGCATTGTTATTTTAAAAGGCTACCTCAATTCTCCATCAACAGGAGAGTCTGAGTTAAGTAAAACATCCAGTCTCTTCCCCTC
Organism: Chroicocephalus ridibundus; assembly: GCF_963924245.1. Lineage (NCBI taxonomy): Eukaryota > Metazoa > Chordata > Aves > Charadriiformes > Laridae > Chroicocephalus > Chroicocephalus ridibundus. Next base: position 18,337,355 of record NC_086286.1, read on the forward strand.
TGTTTATAGCCTTCAGTGAATCACCAAAAGAACACCTTTAGTTCTGAGTGGCCATCCAAAAGACCCAGCTCATCAAGCTTATGTGCTTCTGAGCTACACCTTTGACTAGGTCAAACCAAGAGGGTTTTGATTCTTCACATTAGTGCTCTTTAACAGAGACAAGAGTACCTTCTTCTCATAGGAATGCACATAATGCTTCTGATGTGCTTAAGGAAACAGTAAGGAATTTGATGGAGATTAAGTTTCTTGGCTGCCACCGACTCAAAAATTCAAAATAGGGAAAGACAAACTGGATATTTTCCTTCATTTTACATCTCATATTGATCCATATGTGTGTCAAATTTAGTATTTATCCTGCCTGGTTTTGTATATTTCTGAAACTTCTGAAAGGGGCAGTCTTCTTTCGGAAAAATGAACTTGTAGGTGCTATGTAAGACAGCAGAAGTAGTAAAATGTAACACTTTTAAGTATCACAGACAGTTAAACAGCTGCTTTAGTCCTTACACCACCATCCTTCCTATTTTCGACTTCACCGCTGACAAAACATTGCTTGCAAACATTAACTTAGCCCTACAGAAAGAAAAAACCTTAGCTTGACTAGTGATAGCTCCCAGGGTACCACTGTTTATAAAATGCAACAGAAGAGTTGCAGCGAAGGGCTGTGTCTAGCATTGCAGTACAGGCCATGCAACACTAAGCATGCCCAAACAGTATATGTACTTCTCCTCCCCTCATTCAAACTGCAACCACTCAAAAGCAGAGGCTGCAATCCAAAAAGGCAGTAGTACATCTTCACAGATGCACTACCTACTCTCACAGAGGAAGCAGAAGTCTTTAGTGGATTGACAGCATGCTAGAAATATTTAGGTACTGGTGTACTTGGTGCAGTATGAAAGAACAGATTTTCGGCTTGAAGAGCTTCCAGTTTAAAGTTACAGTCAAGGTGCAACGCTTCAGGTTGCTGATCCAGAACACACGCAGTCTAATTTTCTGCAGAAATATGCTTGCAATATTAGCCAGTTTAGGCTAATAGAGTTCTCAAAATAGAAACAGTACAGTACATGCAAGTTTACTGAGGGTTACATAAGCTATGCATTAATTCCCTCACTATTATTCCATTTATGACCTCATAAGAAATTCAGTAAGATAGCAGCTTATCACATTATGTCATAGTATACATCAGGCTCCTTATACAGGCAGTTAAGATTGATATACACCAATCTCCTCACTGACAGCTGCATTTTATTTTGGTATTATAAAGTTTGGAGGTAGAGGTAATATCTTTTATTAGATCTACTCCTATGACTGGAGGAGGCAGGCAGCCTTTCAGGCAGACAAGGGCTTTCTTACATTTTCTTTTTTAACCCACATTTATTTCTAGATAGAGTAGGGTCCTTGGAGCGGCAGGCTCACCATCTCCTACACTTGTAGGCTTAAGATCTATAAGTAAGAATAAATACACACGTGAGACACAATAGACTAGCCCCCCAGGAAGAGCAGTCACTAGGAGAAATAAGCCTTCAGCAGCCCAGTAATTTCTTATAGAGGACGAACGGTATGAAAGAAGTAAGAGATGGTAGAAGACCTTCAGGAATACGTGTATGGAAGCACACACCGACATGCCCGCACCCGAGGCTCGGGGGCGGTTGGGGAGATGGGAGCAAGCCCCATCCCATCCCACCCCCTCCCGCCCCTTCCCCGGCGGGGGCACCGCCGCCACCTCCCCACCTCCTCCCGCCGCCGCTCCCGCCCCGGGGCCGGCGAGGCGGCCTTCCCCCGGCGGGCCCAGGTCCCATCCGCAGCAGGGCTCCTCGCTCGCCCGCCTGCCCCGCCGCCTGTCCCTGCTCTCCCCTCCCCGGCCCCTACCAGGCGGAGCTGGCTCGTCTCATCGTAGGACAGGAAGCTGAGGATGCTCTCGATCGCCACGATGGGCAACCCTATGAGCGTGTTGCTCTGAGGCGGCGGCTCCAAGGGAGCCAGAGCCTCGGGAGACTCCGACACCGGGGGCGGGGAGAGCCGCGCCGAGCCCAGGGCGCCGCCTTCCCCCTCCGAGAGGACCCGCTCCTCCGGCGCCGCCATCTTCGAGCCCGTCCTTCCTCCACTGAGGGGAGGGGGGTAACGAGCCTTCCTATGACGACACTTCCGCCCCCGCGTGTAACAGACGGGGCGCCGCGCCCCGCCCCTCCCGGCCGCTGGGAGGCGGCAGAGTGCGGGGTCGGGGGGTCGGCCCCGCAGGGCCCCGAGGCCTGGGGGGTGCTGCGGGAAGCGGCTCCCCCCAGGGGCTGGGCACCCCACCGGCGGCAGATTTAAACCAAACCAACCAAATAAATCCGCCCCACCGGTGCGTGATGAAGGTGTGGGGCTGGCCGCCGTGGCGGATAAAAGCACAAGGGTGTTTGGGGTGAGTGGGGAAAATATGGCTGTGTGGGCCTCACACAAGGTATGTGAGCAACTGCTACTGGCTGTGGGGGGAAATGGCCGCCCCGAGCTCCCTACACCGGCAGCCTGACCCCCCATGGCTGGTTTTATTGGACACTAAGCCTGCGGTGGGTTTTTGCAAAGCTACAGGGCTTTTATTTTCCACTCTGGGGAAGAAGAGATGTGGGAGCGAGGCAAGCAAGGAGGCTGCAGAAGCTCACCGAGATGTAGGTTGTCCTGAGCTGGAAGGGACCCACAAGGATCATCCAGGCCTGCTCTTCACTCCACACAGAGCAATGTAAAAGTTAAACTGTATATATCAGTCTCCAAATGCTTCTTGAACACCGACTGGCTTAGAACTGTGATCTCTTCCCTGAGGAGCCCATTCCCATGCTGGACCACCTTCTCTGTGAGGAACTTTTCCCTAATGCCCAACCTGAACTTCCCCTGAGGCAGCTTTACGCCATCCCATCGGTCCTGTGGCTGGACGCCGGAGAGGAGAGATCAGCACCTCCCTCTCCATGCCCACTTCTGAGGAAACTGTGTGAGAAGGACCTCCAAAAACTTAATCACTGCTCTTGCTCAGGAGTACGGCAGTGCAAATTTCATCTTGGTCTTTCTATTCTACATTTATATGGATGAGCACCCTGTGTCCAACCTGGGCCTACCCACCCTTGGCCAGGACATACAGCAGGAGCCGGGGTGACCAGACATTACTGAGGCGGCAAAACAAACAGGCTCTGCTCCTTTATTTGACTTTAATCCTGTATATTAGGGAGGTTTCTTCGGTGTAATAGATGGGGCAGCAAAGGGGTGGGACGAAAGGCTGTTTCTAGAACATTCCCTGGTGCTTCTGAGCATGGTTACGGACACTTACACCGTATTCTCACAACAATTTTAGCCTGACAGAACTTGACACAGCCATTGAAAAGTACGGTGCCAGTCTCCTCTGCCTTCAGCTGCTGCTGCTGATGCTTTTTTCACATCAGTAGCATTGAGCGTGCATGCTTGACTGGAGAACTGGTGCTGCTGAAGACTGACTTGCCAAAGAAAATCAGTAGGTGCATGCCAGAAGTGACAGTAGCAAAGTGGATGGGAAAAAGCCATAAAATATTTGGAGAGAATGGGATCACTTATTGCAGTACCTGCACCAAGGTAGTACAGCTTAAAATATGTCAAGACTAAAGCATTAGCTGCCTGCGGCATCCCTGTACTTTTTTTTCAGCCGCGCTTCTTGTCTTTGAAGGTTTATATTAACCCATTTCTTTCATGTGCAACTTCGCCCTTTCCTTGGAAATCCACCTGGAACCTCTTTCTTAAAAGAAAAAATTTGCAACCGGAAAAGAATTAACTTGGGAGCAGGGCAAATGCAAGGGTAAGCCTTTATGTGTGTCATCCTAATGGCACTCCAAAAATGCACACTGAAATTAATATTTCCTTTTTGGGAGCAGAACACTCTGTGCCTTGTACGGATTTGGAAGTCTTTTGCTCCCCCAGCCCCTCAACTCATCAATGCTGCTGTAAAATGATCTGGCTATCTTGGAACAAGGGATTTATTCTTGTGCGTGATTTTAGGACTTGATCTCCTTTCACATGCACAGTCAGCAGTTTAAAACACACTCAGGAGAATTCTGTGTAAACTTGTGACTTGGCATGTGAAGTTTGGGCTGGCAGTCCATTGATGTTTTAAAAGCAAGTGGTTTTTTCATCCTACCTAAGCATATATAATTTAAGATAGTTTCAAGAACGCTTTTTTGTTTTGTCATATAATTTGAACAATTTTCGTTTTTACGATGAAGCTTTGTGTCTAGTAAAGGTAAGCTGTATGTTCTACATGTTTTTTATATTACTAAGTAGAATATAGTAATAATATTAACAATATTATTAACTAAAACGATATAAATAGCTTTTTAGTTAGTAAGTCCGCTCCAGTAAGTAGGCTAATTCTGCTTCCTTCCAGATTCTGATACACGTCCTTCCCCAATGAATCTTGTGTCATTTGTCTGAGTATGCATCACTTTGGATTAATTTGCAAAAATGCAGACTGCACGCACTTTCACAAAATCCCCATTGCAGACTCTCTGGTGGCTTAACTTTTCAGTTACTATCACATAGTGTGAAGCCAGACAACTTGATAGTAGTTCCTGAAAGGGATGATACTAAGTTATGTAGAGCCTATTGCATGTCAAGTAACATGCAAACACTATAGTCAGTATTTACAGGTAATGCAGGATACATGCCTCGTTTGCCTTATGTGGGTTACTACCCATTTTGATTTCTGCAATGCTTGTAAGATCTAAAAAATCTTGAAATAGCCTTAGTTTTGATTCTGCCATGTTAGAATGATAAGTATAGTTGGAATTCAATTTCTTGGAAACCTCTCAGTGACTCACAAGAAAGATGTTAGGGGATTTTAGTGCCTCTGTACTTTGGTCTAGGACTATACGGTCTAAAAGGAAGGCTGCTTGGGCTGAGGATATCTGGTCTGCTTTCTTTGTAGTAATCTGCAAAGGTTTTTTATGTCATAAGTCTTTGTAAAATCTCATTATTTGCCTTAAAATTTGTCAGTGAAATTCTTAGCTGTATCTATACGGAACAGATTCAACCTCTCGGCTTACTGCGTGCTTATAAGACTGTATATATATTGTGCTCCCAGCTGATTGTAGTGTGGTCTGTTGAGGACAGCAGGGACTGAAATTTTACTGAAAGGACGTAGAATGTTTCCTTTGGGCTTTGTCTGGCAACGAGCAACACCAGGAGGCGTGATGAAGAAGAAGGAGCCTGGCTTAAATACAAGGAAAGTTGTAAATATCAAATGTGAGAAAGAAGAAGAAATTCAGGGAAGGGGAGAGAGTGAGAAGCAGGAGGTAACAAGCAGACACCTGGGAAGACAGGGATGGGGGAAAGAAATCTAGCAGCAGAAGTTGGAGGGGAAGGGCAGTGTGTAACTAGGTCAAGAACTGCCATGTTAATGAGGAATATAGGAACAAACAGGAGCAATGTGCTCCAAAACTGAGGATAAGAGCAGAAGTTGGGTGGGAGGAGAACAGATTTGTTTTATTAAGTTAGTGTAATCAATAGAAAAATAGGAAATGCCTTTACACATGGCACGTTTTCTTCTCTGGGGCGGCAGCAGTTTGCTCACTTTATGGATGTTAAGGCTTTTTTTAAGAGGTGCTAATTTGAAAGAAGGCTGGTATATTCACAAAGCCATATTTTCATGCAGGCTGCTGGAAACTGAGGCAGGGTAAAGTCTAAGGCTAAAACTACTGCAGAAGTTAGGTGCAAAGGCCAGATCTGGACAAAACACAGAGCCTGGTTTTGCTTATTTAGGAGAGCAGTTACATCTGGGCATATCCAGGGACCATGAGGTTTGTGCCAGAAGAGGAGGAGAGACCTGTAAGCAACTGGGGGAGATCTACAGACAGTCTGCACCCTTGTCCCTGTGAATTGCCTCCAGCTTGCTTAAAGGTTTTGTTTAGAAAGGCATTAAAAAGAAATGGGGGGAAAAAAAGCCATACTAAAATTTCCTTTTAAAATGTTCTTAACAAGTGTAGACAGGAGTGTAAATTTGCACAGATTCATGTTTCACAGCTGAGACTTTTCATCCATTAACAGGCAGCTTACTATTTATTGTTGTGCGGAGTCACAGCTTCAGATAGGAATGTAATCACAGTTTAATTAAATCAATATAAATATTTAAAGGGACCTTTTGTAGTTTAACCAGTTTTGGGCCTAGTAGTGCTATATATTGCACAAAAAGAAGCTGGTTGAGAAACCTCCTCTAAAGCCTCATAATTTATTTGTAATACTGTACCTAAGATATCTGATAGTAATCATGAGCTGAAGTTCAAAGGCAGACGAGTGTGATGCTCCCTGGGAAACGAGAGGCAGCAGCAAAAGGAGAACAGGTAGAAGACATAGTGAAAGAAAATAAAATGTTTGTAGATTTTTCTGAGGTAAAAGTATGGGGACCAGATGAATCTTGAGTAGCTTTTGCAGACTAGGCATGTTGCACAGTCAAGCTTTCATTAAATATGGTTTTCTGTTTTAAATTAAAAAAAAAAGTAACTAAAAGTATTTTCAACTCCACAATAAAGTGAGAGTTTGTAGACATGTAATATATTTATGAGGTAAACTGATGTACTTGGGGAATAAAAAGGTCAAGGGTTCAGAAAAATAACCTTTCTGTTTTCTTGGAGTCAAAATACCTTCCGTGAAGGAGGACTGCAGGATCAAGTACTGGATAGCATGTTATCTTGGTCGGGTTACATGTCCTCACACAGCTGTACTCAGAATTAAGCTCAGTGAAAAAGCTTTTATAACGCAAAAGGTGGCTTTAACATGATTTGTTTTCTTGTAGGATGTTCGCAAGTCCTAGGATGGAGAATCAGTTTCCACCATAGGGAGGGCCTCAGTTTTGCTGCTGGTTACCTTGATGTAATTTCTAAGGAATTCCTTTGATTTTAGTATATTACCATATATTTACACTATGATAAAGAGAACTTTTTGAAGATATCAGTAATGTCTCTCTGTGTCTTGTCAGTTCAGCTGAGTAAATCACCACTGACACGACAAACTGCACCAATAATGTTGATGTATAAGAAAAAGACCACTCCCAAAGTGAATGTTGTCACTTATAGACCATGTACGTGTGTCTGCCAGGCTATCTAAAGCAGACATTGATTTCCTGAGGTGCAGGAATATAGCTCTGCGTGAGAATGCACAAAGAAAATAGGTAAATTGACCAGGAGAATACATTAACAAAGGTGTAGTCTGCTCAGTGCTGCAGCCACTTTATGAAAAAGAAACTGTGCAGAGCCCAATCTTGAAATAAGTTTGTATTTTCTGAAACTCTTCTGGTTTCATTCTCCCTTGATTCCAGAGGGACTGCTATCATGAGCTAAGGCTGTCTGCTTGGCAGCCGAGAAATAGGGACGAGGCAACAGTAAAACGGCAGTGTTAATTTAACTCTCCGCATTCTCTAAACATCCAACTGAGATGAAGGTTCAGCATTGCTGTATGGCCGATCAGTGTCTTAAGGTTTCTGGTAAGGAATGGGATTTTGATCGCAGAATTCCCATTTGCAACAGCTGAATATATATGTGCCTAGTGAGCGTATTTTTTTGGTTCCTTCCCTGTTCTTCCTCTGACCAACTCCCTTATGGGGCTGGGTGAGTGGCTGCAGGCAGATATGTCTTTCTCGCATTGCTGTAATTGCCTTGAACAGACATCTTGTTATAGAAGGTCTTCTGTCAGGGTCTGTGCTGAGATAAATTGACAGGGATCCGGAGTGAGTCTGGTGAATACAATTTAGTTATTGAGAAGAATGGCAGCTGTGTATGATGCATACAAAACACTTGATTTGTCTCAGCCTACGTTTTGTTCAAATATGCTGGGGACTAATGGAAGAGGAAGTTTATTTCTCCCCTCTTTGAGACACAGTGCAGACTTGCTTTATCTGGCTCGTTGTTAAATTACCTGTGGGAAAAAAAAATCTGAATTTAAATTACATGGAAAAGAAATTTGAGCGAGGAGATTAGAATTTTCTTCTAGCAAATGACTTGGGAAGCTGGAGAAGCTTTAGTTTACTGAAGTTAAATAATTCCTGGTTGATGTGGAATAAATGGAAGACGTTTATTTACTGTGAGTGATGCTTGCGTACAGTGGTATTAATGTCACTTTCTACTTTTATAGAATCGTCCTTTGAAAGTGTTGTTAAATTATCAGCTTAAGAGCTGAATAGGTTGCAGCAAAATTGATGCAAATTCCTAAAGTAGTTTCTGAGTGCTGCTGGCTCCGTATAATTATTAGCTTACTGAGTAATGTGATTGAGTATGTACTTTGCACAGTGGGTGCATGTGTGATTCTCACAACTTAGATAATGGGATTTGTTTACAGAGAGGATGCAAGTTAAGCAAGAAATATTTTTTAATTAACTTTGAGATTACAGGGTCTGAACCTGAACCTCTGTTGTCTCATGTAGTTGCTTTCATGCTTTACCAGTTCGTATATACAGTGACCAATGAAGTTTATATCTGCTTTGTGGAGAAGTAAGTGCTTTCACAAGCCAAGAGACTGGTGCTCTTGCTTCTGAGTGAGGTAAATGTAACTCAGCTGTTCCTTGTGTTGGGAAAATTTGTTTTTTGTTTGAGCTGTGGCACAGGAGTGTGACAGAATACAATTTTTTGTTTAGATCTTAAATCAATCTCATCTGTGCGTGAATAAGGAAGTATACGTCACAACCAAAATGGACTTCGTCTGACAGCAAAACATACCTTGTAACAAAACACAAACCATTCAAGTAGGGGCCTGATGATGTTCTTCATTAAGCATGTGCTGATGTGATAAACTCCCTGAAGGGGATTACAGCTGGAGAGAGTTATTTCAGTTGCCAGACGCAGATGTCTTAGAGAGAAGTAGCTTATCACCAGGAGGAAGGTATATCTATTATATCACTCCTCAACGGTGAAGAAAACCTGTACACTTAAAGAATTGGACTTGACAGAAGTTGTAGCAAGCCACTGTGTCTTAATTTAAAATTTACATCTGCTAAATGCATCTTGATGTAGTCTTTTGAATGTGGCATAAAGCAAATGCTTTTGCTTTGGAAGCAGCCACTGGGATAATATGGGATGTCCTAGCTGACGGGGTTAGCAGATTCCTTTAAGGATTTCATGAATCTCAGCGTCAGACTTTGGAACCAGTGAACTTCTTTTTTCCATCTGGGAGGTAGACTCAGCCATTGCTGCATGCTTTCCCCAAAACTATTTCTACTGCAAGGTTTGTTATCTGATGTTTTTAAAACAAATTAAATAGTGAAAATGCATCTAACAAACACTGGAGGACAGCTGGTATATTAGCAGAACTGTGTGAAGGTGCTGAGGTATAAAGCCAACAGTTTTCTTTTCTATATCTACTTCTTTTCTTCGTGAGGAAGTTTGATGTTACTGACTAGTTGAGAAAAGCCTTATCTTGCTCTGGAGACTAGCTGTATAAATTAGGTGCCAGAAGTTCAACATTGCTGGGAAAGAATCCAAACTTGTGAAGCTGCTGTGCCCCGGCCCGCTGAGTTTAGGTGAGCAATTCTCTTGGCATGTGCCCTTCTTTTTTTTGTTGTTGGCTTGTTGTTTTTTTTTTCTCCTTCTCCCCATCAATCTCAATTACAAAGCCTTCCCTTCTTTCTGCGCTCTTAAGCCGCATCCCTCAGAAATTAGAGCTCAGAAGTTTGACTTGGTGGAGTTTTAACAGTAGGTGGCAGTGGACAGCAAATCTAAACCATCTGGCTTCCTGCTCCTCTTACATTGTTGCCGTCGTGCTGATTTCTGACAAACTCTCTCTGAAATTACTGCCTTAGAAACAGTCTGAGAATCAGGTTCACCATCTTTTTTTGCTGAAGAGTTAAAGGGGTTATTAAAATATAAACGACTGGCAGGTACAGCTTTTTTTTTAATTGTTACAAGGTATTGCAAAAGGGATGTTGCCTGATGTCTCTTGCCTGATAATCCTCCTAGTTGTGTCAGGACTGTGAAAGATGACTTGACGGGTCTGGAGGCAGTTTTAGGCAGGCTAATAGGGAAAAGGATAAGAAGTTACTGTTAAAATAGCTTAGATACAGCAATGAAGGAATTAACTGAAGTTTTTGAGTCTTAAGTAGCGTGCTGAAGGCATGAAATACAGTGGTGCCTTCCCAGCCCCCTTCTCGCCATTTGTATGATAAGGCTAACGACAAGAAAAGATGACGCTATTGATTTCTGCTGACTATTATTACCACTCTTGTCTCTAATATCTTTCTGCTACTGCAAGTTTCTGTGGTTCAGATCAAGTAGATCTCTTGTGGAGAGAAGAAGAATGATTCTGCTACATTTTTGTTTGGTGATTATTTTTTTTTCCCTTTTCTTGGATGCTTTTCAAGCAATTCCATGAGTGTTAACTTCCCTGGGATCCTTGCTGTGACTCTTCTAGGGAACTGTGGCCAAGAATAGTGGGAACAAGGAAGGAGGTGCAGAGCTTCAGCTGTCTGTGCCGTTGGCTCCAGATCCTGTGGATCTCCTCTTCCTTTTCGTGATGGCTCTGCCCATGCAGGACTGAGAACTGTTGCCCCTTTGTGAAGTCCCCTGTGCATGACACGGTTACCTCCAACTGCTGGCACTCTGGAGATTGAACCTGGTCAGGAACCCTCACGTGTTTCTCCCTGCTGTGTGTGTGGGGGGAAACCATCTACTCCCTGCTCGTAAAACCAACAATCCTTCCTGTAATTAATAACCTGTTGTGGGGAATTCATGTCGTGCTTATCTAGTGAAATCATGTCTGAATTGCTGTAAGAGGCAGCAATGTGGGATGCCGTAGGGAAAGTAAGAAATCCATAGGGAAAGAAAGCAATGCTGCTGAGATATGCACAGGCGGTTTTGACCCTGCGTTACCTGCAAACCTGGCGAGTGTTATCTCCTCTGTTGGAGGGAAGCTGTGACCTAAAGCGCATGACCAGATGGCACCAAGAGCCTCCACCACAGCGGGTGAGTCACAGAACCTGGACAAAAACTGGAAAAAAATAGGTGCACCCCTTGAAGCTTCATTTCCTTAGCAGGGATGGGGTTGTGGTTTTGTGTGGAACCTTGTAAAAATGAGAAGTTGTGCCAACAGAGACGTCCATGGGTTGACCGGCAAGAGGCGTGCACTAGCAAAATATAGGTACCAACGCACATGCACACATCTGAAACCTCTTTTCTGGGTGATTTTTTTTATGTAAACATTTCCAAGTTTATTTTACAGGCTTAGAAATCATAGAATCATGGAATGGTTTGTGTTGGAAGGGACCTTAAAGACCATCTAGTTCCACCCCCCTGCCATGAGCAGGGACACCTCCCACTACACCACGTTGCTCAAAGCCCCATCCAGCCTGGCCTGGAACATTTCCAATTATTACTCCAATATTCTAATTATTATTAGAAATAATTTGTGCCTGTATTTGGGGCATGCATTAAAAGATCCTGCCCCTTATTTTATCCCTTACTAGCTAGATGCTCCTAAAAATTCAGCAGAGTTTTGGGGTTTTTTTTGTGGAAGAATTTTTTTTTCTCTGCTGCCACCTGTTTTTGCCCTGTAACATTTTTATCTCATGAAATTAATTAAAGAGTTTGAGTTCAAAAAACCCACCGAATGAAAAGCAGGATTATAAACCTTTGGTGGGTAGGTTGATGAATGTGTCCGGGCAGTGGAGCCGCAGGTGAATGGGGGCCATGGGAAAGCGCTGGTATTTACAGCAATGTTTAAAAATAGAGGTGTTGGCTCGACTGGTGGTATATAGGCAGCGTCTGTAGGTAGCGGGGAGCGCGCCCGCCGGAGCAGCGATGCGGGGCTTTGCTCATGGTTAAGGGTGGCTGTTTCCAGCCCTTGAGTGAAACCACCACAGAGGCACGAACCGGCGGCGGCTGGCGCTGCCCGGCGGAGTGGGTTGTCCCCGGGGCGCGGCGGGGCGGGCTCGGCTCGGCTCGGCTCGGCTGGCGGAGAGCGGCGGGGCACCGAGGGCCGCGGGGCGGTGCCGTGCCGTGACGCCACGGCGTTGCCGGGAGACGGCGCGCTGTTTTCGCCAGGCGCCCAATAGGCGTCGGGGGAGGTGATGTCATACGGCCGGCGCCGCCGTCTCATTGGCCGGTCCTGGCGGCGGGGCGGGGACAGACCGGGGGCAGAGGTCCGCGGGGAGGGCGGCCAGGGCGGCCCCGGTGGTGGGGCCCCGCACGGCGGGAGGGCGACTCTGGGCGGCTGCCGCCGCCGCCTCCTCCCTCGGAAAGAAAACGTACCGTGTATGTGGAGTTAAAGGTGGTCACGGCCGCGGGGAAATGGCCGGACTGGACCCCCCCGGCCCGGCCCCCACCGCTCCCCCCGGTGGTTCTTCCGAAAACGAAGCGCTCCCGGAGGTGTGAGCTGGGGGCGGGGGAGACTTTATACAGCAGGTTTAAAACAGATGCGAGACACTTCTGGGACGGGTTTTAAATATTGTTATATTTCAAAGCGCTGTAGTAAAAAAAAAAAAGTGTCTTGTTTTTCTTTGCTGCAATTAGGCAACTACGAAAATAGCTTTTTGAGCTTTCTTTGGCTTCCCCCGCCCCCCAGCTGCAACAGTATTGTATTAAATAATAATTGATTATCGCATAGGAGTTGCCGGGGGTTTTATCAGTGCTGTTAAAGTTTCTTTACAGCTTTAGAAAAAGAAGTGTTTATATACAAATTAGGTCTGAGTTTTGTTCTCCCTTCATCTGGCAGCTTCTAATCCTCTTCCCTTTTATCCTTTTTAATTACTGTGAAGATTTTAATACGAGTAGGAAAAAACAGATGGAGCTGGTTTTCCTGCAGAGAGAGCCCTGTAACGGTGCTGATTTAGCATACTTTCCTTCCTTGAGCTTTTGAAGTGCTGCTAGCAAAGTACCTGGGTTTGAAATGCGTGTCCCGCACTCGGGAGTGAGGGGTATTTTTTTCAGGGTAGTTCAGGGAAGGGAATATTTTTTTCCCCTCTTAAGAGGCTCTAAAAGATGGGTGGAGTTGTTTTTTTGGACAGCCCAACCTTAAAGCCTGTAAAGACTTTGTTCTGGCCCCTCCACGTTGTTCTGGGAGGTTTGAGTTGGGCGCTGTAGCTCGACTGCCAGGTCCCACTAAAAATAGCAAAAAAAGTAAACTGTCCCTTGAGCGGGGATGCCAAATTGGTGCGCACACGAAGCGCTGAAGGCGGTTACAGGCAGGACCATCCGTTTGAGGCACAGGGACCGGCGGATCAGAGTAGGGCAGGCTCCAGCGCTAAAGCCGGAGCCCGGCCCGCGCGCGCTTCCCCGCTGCCCGTCCAGGGAGGCTCCGTGGAGAGGGACCGGTACCGCCTGTGCCCCTGCCCTCCGCGGGGCCTGGCGTGTTCCGCAGGGCTGTCCCAGGGTGACCCGTGGGGACTCACATGGATCTCGTACTGACGCAGCCCCCCGCTGCGTCCCGGCACTGGCGGCGGGAGGGCTGACCCCCACCGCACCGGCCAGGGAAGCTGAGCTCACAGTCGGCCGGCAGCAGGGACGGCGCGGCGGCTCCCCCCGGGCCGGGCACCCCCGGCGGGGCGGAGGAGGCGGCCCGTCCCCCGCGGGAGCCGCGCCGGCCCCTCCCGGGGGTGGGCGGCGGGCGGGGCGCGGCGGCTCCTCCTCGCCGGGCCGGGGTTAGTTTCGGAGCGGAGCCGGGGGCGACGGCAAGCGGCGGGAGAGCGGCTCCCGGTGGGAACAAAGCGGAGGGCGGGAGGCGAGGCCGCGCCGGGCACCTCCCGCAACAGGTCTCACCGCGCGTCCCGGCGGCAGCGTAGGCCCTCCGCCTCCCGGGTCGCCGGTCTCCCGCTCCGGGCGGCGGGGCCGGCACCGGCCGCCCCCATGCGGTTCGGCCCCAAGATGATGCCGGTGAGTCCCGGGCGAGCAGGGCCGTGGGGGATCGCAGTGGAGCGGTGGGGGAGCCCAGGGACCGTCCCGGGGGCGCGGAAAGTTGGAGCGGGGCAGCGGGAGGGAAAATGGATCTTGCGGACGTGGAGGGGGGCGGGAGGGCGACCCTTCTTCCCTCCCCTCCCTCTTTCCTTTTCTCCTTCCCTCCCTCCGCCCAGCGCGGGCTCCGCGGCCGCGCAGGGGCTTCCCTTCCCCTCCCCTCCTCTCCCGGCTTCCCCCCCGCCCCCCATGGCTTTTCCTTTTCTTCCTCTTTCACGCCGGGATCAACTTGTTAGACGGGCCCGCTGGAGCAGAGCCAGGGTGGGGGGAAGGGGGGGCCGCGGGGCCCCGGCAGCACCGCGACGAGGCCGCCGCCGGCGGCGGGGGGGCTCACAGAGCCCGGAACCTTCGCCCCGCTCACGGGGGGAAGAAAAGGCTGCCCCGCTGGGGCGGCTCGCTCTGCTCCCCGCGGGGTAAACCGGCAGCTCCTCTGAATCCTGCCTTTGTTTTTTTTTTTTTTTTTTTGTTTTGTTTTTTTTTTAATGGTATGAAGTTCTTAAAGTTGGCTTGAGCCGTGCCGCCTCTGCTGCTTCTGGTGGGTTGTAGTGGGGGTGGCTTTGTTTTCGAGTGCCTGGACTCCAAGAGGAAGATGGTGTCCATGTTGTTTACGGCTCAAAGTGATGAGGAGCTCTCGGGGGTAGGTATTCCCATCCCCGGCTGGGAGAGTTTCACGAGCTGTTCGCGGCTCTGTGTGTGTTAAACCTGCCGTGTTCTGGGAGGTGTCTGTGGTTTAACACTCTCAAAAGGGACAGGAAGGACCATCTCCTATCGGAGTTTTAACATGAATTTTAAAACTGCACCGGTTCTGTCAGCTGAAGTTGGATGAAAGCATAGCACAGCAACTTTGCTTAGTTTTCAGCACGAAATACGTGAAGGTGATGATGTAAAATACTTAGTTTCCTTAACAAGTATGCCTGACACTGAATACCTGGTTTTGCCAGCAGAGATGCCCCATGAAACCCATAATCCCTTGTTCTGCGACTGGAACATGTACAGAAAATCCCAGCAAGTTTTAATACCTGCTTAGTCCAAGTTGAGGGTGCTTTAAAATGTTCTCTCTGCCATCTTCCCCCAAGCGATGCGGCCTGCCTTACCACACTTGATACTGCATTGGTAGTCCTTTCAACAGAACTCTTTTATTAAAGAGTATTTCCAGTTTAACTCTCACAGGAGCTGACTGAAGCACGTGAGGAAAGAACCGTACTGGGAGGTGAAACTGGGAATCCGTGCTGGAAGGATATGGGCGTTTCAGGGATGCTAGTTTTGCTATTGGTGTGAGGTTCCTTCTCTGCAATTAGGAGGAATAATGACTGATAATTTGATCTCACAGAACACTAGAGAAGGCTGGGTGACTATTGCTGTAACTAATGAGAGAGGAACAGACAGAATATGAGCCCAACTACAGAGGAAATAGCCAATGTGTTGTGCAACTGTGATGTTGTCTACCTATGAAAAGCTAAGAAAAACAAGCAGTAATATAATAAGGTGTTAATTCAACCCATGTCAAAACCGAGTTAGGTAAGCACCCTCATATAACAGCGGAATCTCCAAGAGATGCTGTTGCTGACCAGTTCCTTGTCACTGAGCTCAAATAAAGGAGCAAACAAGCAGGAGCAGTCTTATCCCATCAGCATTTGCAGGTGACAAGTTCCGGAGTGTGCATCAGGGTATGCGTCTTCATCGCCCTGGTGGCACAGACTTTTCTTTGGCTGATGACTCAACTCATTAGTGATTCTGTTTTTTAACCCATAAATAAAGGGATACAGCCTTTTCACATGGTGTTTACTGTGAATAATGAAAGATTTGTGAAGGTTGAATGTGGCTAAAGGAATTAAAAATATAAGTATTATGAGCATTAGAACTCTAATTTGCCTTTAAAAAAAACCCACCCAAAACCCTGAGTTTTAGTATCATCTTCAGAGGGGTAAGATGTCCAACAGTTATATTAAACAGTGCAAAAGGGTGTTAAAATGATGCTGTGATCCATTGGCTGTAGGGCAAATAAACAGACACTTGACACTTTGAAACCATCTTATAGTAAATATACTCACGTGAATCCAAAAGTGTGGAAAATGCAGTGCCAAAAGTAATTCTTACTATTTATCTTTTTCTCTAGGTTTCTACAGACTTCCTCATCTCTTCTCTGTGTTTTTTTTTTTTTTTTTTTTTAAGACCCTCCCCCCACCCCAAACTAATTCTCATTTCTCTTTATAAAGATTTTGAAAGAGTTTGGGGTGGGAAGCGGAGGAGGAGGAGGGGTTAGGATATCTGAGTGCCCTTTTATTTATGCACTAATGAGGTGTTCATGGACTTGAGTATCTTTATCTGGGTTGTTTGAATGAGAAGTAGTAGCTGGCCCTAAACCATCTGCAAAACGTTTTGTTTCTTGCTTAACGTTTCTTACAATGTCTTTCTCTTTCCCACCCGCCAAATAAAATTGTCTGTAGGAGCTTATAAGTCTCTGCTCCAGGTCCATCTCCCTTCCTCTCCAGAAGGTAGCGTGGACAAGGAGGAGGGCAAACAACACAGGAGGGCTGGTGGCCCCAAGAGGGGAATACAGCAAGCGTGAGCCCGGCCAGGAATTCACCTTTGAGTAGCTGCCAGTGAAAAGCCTGGAAACTGCTGTAGCAGCAAAACTACTCCTGCTCTTGGGAGACTACCCTGAAATGGGAATGTTTTCCTTGCGGTGATGACAGACAGGAGCTAAACTGCTGCTGTAACCATATGTCAGGACAATGGTATTAAAAGTCTGCATAAGGGTGTAATGTGAAGTAATTTGTGTGTAGCTGTACTGATGAAGGTAATAACAGGGTTAACACTGGCAAGCTATGTGGAGTCTCACCTTTCATCTGTGAAGGCTTGTGGGAGTGTGACTGGTACTGTTAAGTAGTGAAAAGGAGCTGGAAACACTTTCAAAAATAGCATATTTTTCTGCGGTATAATTGGTCTCTCCCTTATTTTACGTTATTACCCTAAAAATGAGCATGTATTGAGAAATAATTTGCGTCATTACGCGTACTGGATAAATGGCTTTTCACAGATAGTAGGAAGTAACACAGATTGAGCTACCCTTTAATGCCCAGTGAAGTTTTTGCACCAAAACCCCTTGATGACCTAGATGAGGTTCCATTTTGCAATTTGTCTTATGTGCAGTAGTTATTGGGAGCCTCCTTGAAATCAGGATGGATCCAGACGTGCAGGTACATTGTTAGGGTTAGGGACTGGAGAGTGCTTAAATTCCTAAATCGGTGTTGCCCTCTGTCATCAGAAATTACTTAAATTTCTGCAGTGGAAGTTTCCTGATAACCATGCATTCTTTTCTATTCAAGTTAAACTTTGTTTAAATGTAATGCTGCAACTTTGATACCATGAGTTCTGCTTTCCTTCGAAAGTCTTGAATGCCTTATTCCAAGTGGTCTTCTCTGAGCTGTTACGTCCAGTGAGCGCTGGACTTTAAGTACATACTTTCATTGCAAAATACTCGCTACTTTGGGGATGTGTGTATTTATATTTTTTTCAGGTGTATTTTTAATGTTTAAAAAAACCTCCTACAATTAAAGTTGTTTTGCTTGTTCCATCAGTCAGTTAATTGGAATTGCCATATGGATTCTGAATGACTGAAATAGCATATTAGTAGCCCATCTTGGGCAGTTTTCTTGGGAAACGCTTTTCCTGCTGCTTCACTAAAGAACTTTTGACAGAAATTAATCTCTTTCACTTTGTAAGATGAGCAGCCCTAAGTTTATAAACAAACTGGACCCCCTGTAGAGTTTTAACAACTTGTTATGATACCAATAAGTGATCTATAGGATCTCAGCCCCATTCCCTATGGTCTTTTAATTATTTAAGCTGCAGTCGGGTGTATCAATCATTAAAAGCATTTTTCTGGTCTGCCTGTGTAGATTTCAGTACACGAATGGGACTTCAGACTGAGCTCTTCTGTGCGTAAGCCTCCTGTCTTCATCTGATTGAAGTATTTAGTAGCTGTTGTGCGTTCTTTTAACTGAATTTCGATTTTATATTAGTCATTTAAAAGTTTTAATACTGTGATTGTATTCAAACAATTTAATGTATTCAGCACTTAAAGTATGTTGTCTAGAATGCTGAATAAAGCTTAGGTGATTGTTTTGCTGAGCTTTCTTACCTCTAAATTTCTCCTACATCTAGCTCTTCTCTTATAGACTGTGACCTGTCATTATGCACACTAGAAAATATTGCCTTGACGTTCCCAGAGAGCTCTTGTTTTGGTTTGGGTTTTGTGTGTTTTGTTTTGTTTCCCCCCCTCTTTCATGTTGTTACAGCAAGATCTATCTTTCTTTTTTTCTGTCCTGTGAATAATTGTTCCAGGAATAGTTTTAAATGCATTTAATTTCTCGAGGTGACTTTTTTAATACCTTAGCTCTCCGACTGCAATTTGTGTTATGTTACGCTGCAGTGTGTTAAATATCTTTGTTTCTTTGTGTGGCTTTTATCAGAAATGGGGGAAGGGAAATATTACAAATTCGTACCAGATCAAGCTGTAGAGGCCATGGGAATAGCTAATTATGCTGCTTCTGATCTGTTCAACAGTTCAGGGTGTGAGTGCCTCGTGGGGCTCTTGCGTTTACTGTTTCAAGGGCTAGTGTGCAGTGAAGAAGTTTGGGATGGGTGGATAATTCATAGGATTTCTCCTTTTTTTTTTTTTTTTTTTTCCTTCTTCTTCCTAGTATTGCCAAACGGGATCTCCGCTTTATTAGCAAGCAGGCCTGCTTTGTGAGATTAATTTACATGCAAGTCAGTTGGACTTTAAAAGAGGCAGGTATAAAGGTTATTTCATCAGAATAAACTAGCAGAATGGCAAGGTGCCTAGCATTCCTTTCCAATTATTGATTAAGAAACCGTCTTGAAAATGCCCCGTTTGTCTAGCTGCCGTCCTTGTTACTAGTTTGCCTCGGGGACTCTCCTTTCTCTCCCACTGTGCATGTTATTGAGCTTGTTTAATTATGGGCATAGTTCTGCCTTGATGCTGTACAGTTTCTCTGAAGAGGGAGCTGGATAACCCCGAGGAGACTGACTCAAGCTGCCTCCCATGGCTTGGTGGCACAGCTGGAGGAGGGCTTCTGCGTGGGCCTGCTGATAACAAAGGCACCCCCAGATCCTTTTAATCTGTGGGGTTTTGACTTGCTGTGAAGTGTAAAAACTTACTTAGTGCTCTGGAAACTGGAAGGTGCTCCTATTCATGAGGTAATGAGCAGATAAGTCTTCCCTCTGCTCTCAGTTCTATTATCTTTAGGCCTGGTTTCTCTCAGCTTAGTCACTTGTGAGTCAAGCAAAGTCTTTTTGATCCTCAGTTCTCAAACAGTCCAATGGTATTGTGTGTAAAGGTCACTAGAAATCCTGGACATCATGTGAAGTATACTTAATTATCTTAGTCACTGTTGCTTAACTGTTTTAGAGGTTCCAGGCTTTTCTGTGAAACGTGAAAGACCTGAAACATTGTTTAAAATAGTGTTAAACAACTATTGCTGTAGTTTGGGATAAAGGTTCATGGAGAGGGAACTGTAAGGGAATCTGTGAAAGAACATCAATCATGACATTGTTGTGATGCTGGACATGTTAAAAGGCAGAAGCCAGTCTTCCGCTTGCTTTTGCTATTTGCTTTTTGTTAATCATTAATATTCTGGATCTTGCTGCTGGTGTTTAGAGTTAGTCACGCATGTGTCCTCACCAGTTGTTGCACCATAGCAATGGCATTATGTGGGTGTTGAACCCAGTGGTGTATAAAGGATGAGCCAGCCCTTTGGTTTTTTGTTGCTGTGGTGTTAATACTAAGAATTTTATTACTGAGGTGATAACATCATTTCTGTACCAATTTCTTCTATGCTACAGTGATGCTTGCAGGTCTTAATACGATATGATCCTTTGATAGATGGCTGTGTGCAGTGCTTTTTATTGGCACAGGAGAATTAGGGGAACACTTAACTGCCCTTTTCTTGAGTTTTTTAAAATCCAACACTTTCATCTTTTTTTTTTTCCATCCTTTTGCAAAGTAAAGCATATACACTTTAAAACCAAACACTGCAGTTGTCTCTTGTTCTGCATGGTTCTCTGGATTATGAAATTGATTCAGGAAGACCTTTATCTGCAATGTACCCGGGTTATAGTTGTAGTACCCAAACTCAAGTGAAAACAGGGACGCTTTCACATTGCTGACTTGAAAGCTTCTGACATTATTTTGCGTTGTTCAGTATCAAACATCTGGTCTGTAAAATACTAACTGCTACGGATCAGAGCATTTAATAAAGAGAGCGGAAGCTGCAGGGAGGTTAAGCCACTTTAACAAGTGCTTAAAGGTCATGCAGGGAGTTCAGCCTGGGATTTGGGAGACCCGTAGAGTCAAAACAGCTGGTACATTGTGGTACAGCTGGAATACAAGTCTGTCATATCCAATGTAGGTATTAAATGACCTTGCTTAAAGTAATTACATTGCCTGTGCCCCTACTTCTGCAGGGTTAATTGTGAATGGGGAGAGAACCCTGATGGTAGTTCATTCTGTTCCACGCTTGAGAAGAGTCCCCAAAAGAGGTGCTTGTTCATTTGTTCATAAATACTTTACATGTGTGTAAGGGCAATGTTCCCGTTTCACTGTTTAAGGCATATCTTGGATGTATGAAGTAGCATGTGGGTTTTGTTTTGGTTTTTTTTGTCAAATAATTTAGGAGATTTTACTTGTCTTTTGATACTTTTCTTTTGTGAGGCTTAACTGCTTAAGGAGCAATTTAGATCTAAGCTTGGATTACTGTTTTTCTCTATTGCAGTGGAGTGTTAAATCCCATTGTTTCTTTAAATTGAAAACTAAGGAAGAGTATCTTCAGTTTCTTCTGTCCTTTAGAAGAGGAAAATTCATATTTTCGTAGGTTTTCTTCAGCAGGTTCTCTTTGAATGCTGTCATCGTTACCCGGTTTGAGCTCTGTGCTGCACCAAACCACCTGTGTGCTATGGTGCTCCAGTGGAGTGGCAGCCAGCCAGGTCTGTGAACGTGTCGCAGCCTTGCAGCATGCAAATACCGAGTTGGAAGACCCCACGTAAGCACTGGTGTAGAGTATCCTTCTTGCCTTCTCAGGGTGGGGAGGCGTGGCCTTCTGTAAGGTGACTGTCCCCTTCTTGGGTTTCAGTAACCACAAGCCTCTTCAGCAAGACACACAGGGGTTCCACCCCCTTATTCCTTAGTTTTGCTGGACAAAGTTGAAGTTGTGCAAATTGGCTGGACTATCAAATCACACAGAAATGCACAGGAAGGCTCTTACTCCCTGAAGCTGGGGCTCTCATTCAGCTCTTTGTCTCATGCCTGTGTGCAGTTATAAATCAGTGGTAATTTCCTTGCTGCTTGAGTGTGGTGGCTTGTCTGGTGCACTTTTTTCTTTTCTTTTCTTTTTTTTTTTTTTTTAAGTGCATGCAAATACCTTTTTTCACACTGCTCTCCTTCCTACATAAATATGTGATGCCCTGAATGCAGAGCCTCACCCAGATCAGTATCTAGGCCATGCAGAGCAGTGATTGATGGCTCCTGCCCTGGCTTCTCCAGGAAAATGAAACCCATTCCTGCCATCTGTGGGCATCCTGGGTCTGGATAGACCCTCTAAAGGATGGGATTCCCAGAATTTGTTTGAGGTTCTTTGATCTCAACTGTGGTTAAGACTCTGTGTGTCTCAAAATAATGAAGTGCTCAAAAAAAACGGAGAACTGACATAGCAGGCAATATGACTGATTTCTGGCTGCAAAAGAGGGAGGGAGGGAGGTGTCGCTGAGTTGTGAAAGGCAGGGTGTGTAGGGGCCAGGCAAAATACTCCAGACCTCCTTGGAGAGTGCCATGAAGGTCTCTTGTGAAATACCAAAAACGACAAAGTGACTGTGCCACGGGTCATGTATGAGCCGTGTTTCTTAAGAGCATTGCCTGCTTATCATGCTGCCCCATAGCCACTTTATCAGTGGTAGCCACGCTGTGCCTTCCAGCCTTATGAGAACAAGTTTTACTACAAGTAAGGGTTTGTGTGGGGAAGCTATGGAAATGGTACTGCATGCTTCTTGTCTCTGCATCGTTTTTCCTATGCTATTGTATGTAGGTCTTGCCCACAAGGCCTTTCTGCAGTGTGGTTTCCCAGTGTTGCACAAAACCGTTGTTATTTAGAGGGCTTCTCTTGCAAAGCAGTTAGTGGGCTTGGGTTAGAGAAGTTTTCTACCTCCAGGGAAGCAGACTGGGTGGCCAAATAGTAACAGGCTGGGGGGAACAATTTCTGGAGTTCTTGGGGAAAAGAATAATATTGATCTGATTAAACTTTACTCTGTTTAATTAATTTAAAATAGCTGTGACATCACCTCAGTGACCACCGTTTCACACGAGACCATCTGCGAAGATCACTATCATGACTTTGCTGGTGACAACATGCAGAGCCACCCAGCAAGCCTGCTGCCTTGCTCTGATGAGCTGCTCTCCCTTCCTTTGCTTCTCAGCTGGTGTGTCTGCGTAGAGCCTGGTATTGCCTAGAAAGAGCTCTGGGGAGTGAGCGGCACTTAAATAAAACCTGTCAGACAGTGATCAACTGTACAATCTGCCACCCTTCTGCAGCTTCTGTTATAGTAGCTGAATGTTTCCTAATGAAAGTTAAAGCATGTAGAGCTCCACATTACAGGAGCAAAGGTTAGATCAAGCGAGGAGTGCTTGGTGGGCTGATGGCCCGGCTGATGGGACAAGATTTCTCCTTCCCAGTTGTGCTGTAAATCTGAATGTACATACCCCACTATAATTTGGTTGACTAAGACCATCTGACCATCCATCATTTCCAGTGTTGGAATAGACCCGCTGGTCCCTTCTAACTTGCAAAATAACAAAAAAGATCCATCGCTTTTGATGCAGAAGCTTAATGAGTCTTTCGTGCCAGTTGAATGCATGCTGTTGTAGCGTAATATTCTTCAGTATCTGCACAGTTACTAACGACTTCCCGTGTGTTTGCAGCCCAGAAGCGGTAGGACAAAACCCCTTCTTTATGGCTTTGAATAATAACTTCAGCTGTTGTCAAATAGATGTGATCACCAAGCACGGGCATTTCGTGCCGGTTGTCTTTGGCGCTGCTGATGGCTATGTTGGTTGCCTGCATTGCTGTGCATGGGCTGCTTGCGCTCAGTGTACTGGCCGTCATCTAGATCTGACAAGTCAAGGTCATTCTTAAAGGTACACTTCCATTGCAACAGGAGTGTGTTCCCACCCAGAACTGATGGTGAATTGGAATGAGCTACCCTTCTGCAAAGGTATGGTGTGACATTACGCCTAATTAATTTAATAGTAGGATGCTGCTCAAATGGATGGTCTTGTTTCTTTGGTTTCCATCCCCACCCAAAGCCACGTGTCTTTCGTAGCTTCCCCTTGAATTTAATAAGGATCTGGATGACAGTTGGGTGGGAGGAAATGCTGCCTACACTAAAGGCAAAAAGCACCAAAAAGGCTTATATGGTGGAAGTGATTTGCCATGTGGCTGCAGAATCAGACACAATGTGGGGCTGGCGTTGAGAAGCTTGATTCCGTCAGCTAACCTGTAGTAGGCAGGTGATACCTTATGCTTTCCTTAACCTCCATGTTGTCTTGAGAGCTGGTAATAGAGGGGAACTTCTCTGGTAATAGAAAGGGAGTTTCATTTTTGGGTATTCTTACTCACTGCGAGGATGAAGTTGGACTAACACAAACATATATTTATCCTAGTGAGATTGAGATGCTCATATAGCAGGAAGCCTCTGCTTCCTGGAGGCAAGTATATAGGGAAGCTGGAGCCGACCTTGAGAGCAGTAAAGCATCCAGACTGTTATGCTATGTGGTCTGAAATTCCTGGTTTGGGTTTGTTTCTTTTTTGCTTGTCCTGAAGATAGATGGCTGGACAGCATGTTCTGTGGTTGCGGCATAAAGGAGATGTTGACCTGCGGTGCGCTAAAATACCCCTGAATTTCGCATTGTAGTAATGCATTTTAGGATATCAGACTGGTCGGTCTGTAACACAGGACAGCCCAAACAATATATCCCGTGACTTTCCCCACACTTAGAATTACTTATGTGGTTAAAACATGTGTCATTGTTTTAGATGCCAGAAATGGTGTGTCCTCTGACCTACCTGTGCGTGCCATGAGCATTTTGGTTTGTCATAGGTCTGTTTCATGGGAGGTAGGACACAGATTTTGGCAGCTGTTTTCCTGGAGGAGTGACTAATGTGATGTAAGGAGTAGTATTTTCAAAAGTGTTTGTCACTGAGCTCTATGAATTTGCTGGGATTGGAATAAAGCAGTGTTCTGTGCTTTTTTTTCTCACTTGCTACATGATTTGTGCTGCTATTAAATCACAAAGCTTCTTCTCTCATGTTCTTTTTTTTTTTTTTTTTTGTTAAACTGTTTGAGATAAACATTGACTCAAAAAAAAAAAAAAAAAAAAGTCCTCTGTTCTACTTGAATACTCGCCTCCCCCATGGGTGCTCCCAGGAGCACAGCCCCCAGTTGCCAGTAAATAGCAGGTAATACGTTTGCTTGTGAGGCACTTGTTGTGTGATAAACGTGGATTTGGCTTGCATGTTCTGGTGGGCTGCGGTCAAGTGCTTCCTGGTGTGAATGTTGATCGTCTTTTTATTGGTGAGATTATTGTACTTTGTCTGGAGAAGAAGAAAATGAGTATTTTTATAGCCTGTAAAGAGTTGGTATCTTAGCTAGTGGGTGGTGTGGTGTAGGTGGTATATGTGCCAGTTTACTCTGATAGCCTGTTTTGTTTAGCTGTAGGTTGTGTTAAATACGCTTTCATCCCTGACGCGGGTGTAACTTCGCTTTTCTCCATGAAGGGTCCTGGCTTGTATGAAATCTTTTTTGATTACCAGGAAAAATACTAGGCTTTCTTTTCACTGTAAGAATATACATGTGTCCTAAAGGACTATTTTGAGAGATGTAATTCTCAGGTGTCCCAACAGGCAGCACTTAGTATGGCTTTTTATTGGCCTCTAGCCACCTAGGAGTCTAAGAGAACAGTAACACTTATTCCCAGTGGGGGGGGATGCAAAGCTCTAGAGCAGCAAGAGCAGCTTAGTTTCCTTTTATTTTCCTTTATTTAGTTGTATGTGTGGGGGGTTGTTTTTTTTTTTTTTTTTAGTACAAAGACTGCCTCTGGGTTTGATGCAAGTACAGAAAATTGAGATGATTCAGGCTTAAGCTTGAGTTCATAACCCTGCTCCTTATGCTTGGATGTTGCCTTGGCTTTAGGCTCTTTTTAGGTGCAATGTGTGTTGCGATACTAAAGAATTGGAGGAGGAGCAACTGTAAACCCCTGTGGTTATGTTGTACGAGTTAGACTGTCATTCTTTTCCACACCATAGTACCTATTGTAATAAGTACGTGGTATCATTTTTTATCGTCCTGAAAATAATATTAATAGCTTTCTCCTTGTGTACCAAGTGTTTATAACTCAGTGCTGAACGCAGAAGATGAGGCAGAGTCTGCCTGAAGGGGCAAGCCTCCAAAGACCCAGTTCTCCTTTGCTGACTCCAGGAGGAGGAGGAGCGAGCTCCAAGTAGGACACCATCGGTACAAGTCCAAACACCATGTGTAGGCTTGCTTTTCTGCCAGTCAGCTTGCAGTGGGTTTTGGTGAAATGTCCAACAGTGCAAAAGTGGTGGCTCTAAGGAGCTATGAGGACGGATTTGGGGAGAAAGGGGAAGAGTAGTTGGGGTGGGTGTGTGTGTGTGGAAAATGTTCACAGGTGGCGATGGGAAGAGAGCTGTGAACGTGCTGCCATGTGGTACAATATGAAGAATGTGTTCAGGGTTTGTTTACCCTAAATTCCTGTAGTTGTTTAACTAAATTGGTGCAAATCCAAGTATGGATTCAGGTCTGAACAGAATGAGCTGTACGTGATGTGTTGGCAGATGTGGATGCTCAGTAAAAGGCTGTGGTTTCCTACTGAAACCAATTTAGTTTATATATTTAAAAAAAACAAACAGGCCCGTATCTTTTAGAATGTTTTCTTCTACTTAATGCTGATGTTGCAATACATACCCACAGTGCAAAAGTATAAGTGGCTTTAAAAGCCACACTTGATTTGAGACGTTCTGGCCGTTAGCAATATGTGGTAGCTCAGCCAAGGAGCATGGAGTGTTTTGCTCCTGTGCTTAGTGTTCATCCAAAATAGTGAGCTTTGTTTGCATAGACCTTTCTGATGCCTAGCTTACGGGGAGGACTTTTGTTCTCTTCTTGTATATGAGAATGACTGAAGAAAAACTTCAAATCGGATAACGTAGCTTGTTTTTGGAAGTCTTGTTTTGGAAAGATCTCTTCTTAATGACCTTGTGCATAATACCCTACTAAAAGAGGGGGGGATGTGGGTTAGGAATCCTGTATTTACCAGTCCTGACAGATTTCACAAAATTAAAATCGTTAACCTAAGATGATGATGATTTTCTATAAGGTTTGGCAGGAAGATTGTACTTGCGTCTTCCTCATTTGTAAGTCTGAACTGAAGCACTGAGTTCTGTCTTTGAGGTTGCAGCCCGTGAAGTTGGGGGGGTTGCAAACCAACATCCACTAATTTCAGATGGTACCGATGCTTGGCCAGAACTCAGACTGTTTGCCTTGCAGCTCCTCAGATTCCCCTGACGATGATTCAGATGCATGCCTGATAGTGAGATGTAACGTGGTGTTTGTGCTATAACGTTTGCCCGGTTTAACTTGTGTATACCAAAAGCAGATGGCTTTCGTTCTGTTCTCTCTGCATTAAGGATAAGAGGGAGAAAAAAAGGAAGGGGAAGGGAAAGGGAAAGCTTCCTCTTTGCTGTTTCCAGCTCTTTGTCCCCATCCCCCCAAAAGTGGACATGGTGTATGTCGTATTTGAAGTCCTGGAAAAAATTGACATTTTTACCAAAGATAAAATACAAATACATAATAAACTTATCCTTAAAATAAACTATACAAGCAGAAACTACCGTGCCTTTGAGAGTAAAGGCTCAGTCTTGTTTTCTCCTGTGATACAATTGAAAGGGAAAAGGGCTGTGCTTTATATAGACTGGGAATAATCTGAACAATCCCACGGTGCTTCCTACTGTACTCCACCTACCTTGCATCATAACTTCCTTTCTCATATTTATGGCCAAAAGCCAGTACAATATAAACGGAGTAGTGTGTGCAGCGGGTGAGATGGCAGGAACCTAACTCCTTGCATTTGGGTGTGGCTATAGGCAAATATTAAACTTTACTCTGCATTTCTCTTGAACCTAGCTTTATTGAACAGCTGAACATGAAAAGGATTGGGGATAGCAATCATCCCCTGTGCCGGTCTTCTAGTAAGTCTGTTATAATCTTTTGCTTACCTTAATCTGCAGGTTACAATAAGGGAGCACGTTGCTTGCTGAAGGACTGTTTCAGGGTTCTGAGGAACTTGATGCGAAAGAATTGCTGAATTACTTTATTATTGAAATATACTTTGCGTTACATGGCGAGCTGTAACTATGCACTAACTCAGAATGCTGCTTCTCAGAAGCACAGGGAAATGTGCCGTTGTGCAGGCTGTCTTCTGTTGTTTGGAAAGTTGCATCAAGTCAGCAAAAATATCTATTTTAGCAGCTGATTTCTTTGCGGCTATCTGGGAAGGTGCAGAATCAGTGTTCCCAGTAGGTAAGGTGTAAGACTTCCATTTAAAACTCTTTGTTTGGAGGGATTTTGTATTTATCAGGAAAGACTCATTTGTGGTTAAAAATGTAGGTATCAGGTCTGCTGGTGGAAGCAGTTATTGCTCATTTCTGTCATTTGTACTTGAAATTTGATAGTTAATCTATTCATTCTAAAATGTTATGCTGCTATTTTTTTTTTTGGCTAACTAAAATTACCTTCTAAATATATTTTAGTTCAGGATGTCAATTACACTGTTGCAGTTATTTTCTGTCCCACGCAGTGTTTGGAAAAAAGCTATTTCAGATACTTGTGAAATGTATTTTCTGTACTGCTGTATATTGCTGCTGTGTAACCACACTGTGGAGAAAAGTCATTGAAGGGTGTGCTATGAGGTGCTTTTTGGAGGCTTGTTTGTAGAGCGGATCAGGTGTACATGCTGTCCATGTTGTAGGAAGATATATTGTCTGTGTTGAAACATTTGCACTGTAATATAAGAGGCGTAACTCAGGTAACAATAGAGAGAATATTACTGCAAAGCATTGCATTGTCAACCTTAAGAGTGACTTTTAATGCCTCCTTAAATATGAGAGGTAAGAAAATCTGTTATGCAAGCTAAGACCATTATTTAGCTGTGTTATGGAAATATAAAAACGCCAACACTAGTATTGTGTGGTTCAAGGGTATTAGGTTTCAGTCTAAAATGCAGAGAATATGGAATGTGCTACAGAATTATACTATTAGCTCTTCTGCAAGGTAATGAAATGAATCATGATTTCCAGAGGCGGTATGCTTGTTTGGCTACCAAATAATGTTCTTGGCTCTGTCATTGCCGCCTTATATGCCTCAGTTTCCCTGCCTGTAAAGTAGGAAACTGCTTGCTTGTGTCACGGCTTCCTGGTCATAAGATCCTTTGAAGATGAAAAGTACTATGTGAATAGATGCCGTAGTTTGTATTGTGTATTACGTGCTGTGCAGGAAGGCTGCATAAAGTTAGGAATTCAGCAAATGGTGAAAAGCAGGGTTGAGTTAGGGATTAGTTATTTTTATAAATTCTCTACTTGATTATAATACTTCATAAGGGACTGAGTTTTGCTCTGGTAGATTGTTGTCCATTGTTGAAATGTTATGATCTGAATCAGATCTTTCACTAGAAACTGTTGGGGGGAGGGGGGGAAATTTTGTTCATCCTTTAAACTTGGGTAGTTTCGGGAATTAACAAAGTCTTTTTATTTTAATTTGCATCATGCACAATAATAGAGTTTTCTTCTGAATACTTGCATCCTGAATAATTGAATATTATTAGTATGTTACTTATAAAATGCCCAATTTAACAGCCTTTTAAGACCTTAGGTGTGTGATACCAGTTTTATAAAAAGTAAGGGGTAAGAGAAGTCTGATCTTTACAGAAACACCATAAAAGCTGAAAAGTAAATTGCACTTCTACTTTTTCCCCCTTTTAATCAATAATTGAGGCCTTCTGATCTAAGGAGAAAATTGATATGAGGTCTTTGATATGAAATGATATCTCATTGGATGAATGTGAATTGTAAGGCATGTTTTTGCTGAGGTTTGTATTCCAAATAGGTTTGGAAGCTGGTTTCTGCTTTTTTTTTTTAATACAACAAAGCAGGGGTCAAAATGTGGTGTGGTTATAGCCTAGCACTTTCAGTTGAAAATTTATTTGCAGATGTCGAGACCTGTTACGTTGTATTTAATATCAGTGCAATTGTATGAAATGATCCTGTTGATAAGCTTAGCAACAAATGGGTCAGATTTGCAGGCAAATGTAAGACCATTTGGGACTGACGTGCAAAAGAGAGGCAGATTATGAAGTGGGGTGTGACTTGCTGTAATTGATGCCCTGATGTTTGGTTGCTTTTCTTACTGCATTCTCTTCCTGTTCCTGGGTGTGTTACAATCCAGCCTTAGTGGCTGTAGTTGGAGGTGATGCTTAAGTAATATGGGTTTGAACAAAAAGATCTGTTTCGTGCTGAGAGGACTCAAAGCAGTAATTCATACCAATTTGGATTTTCTTAGATTTGTCTTAGTGGCAGGCTTTTTTGAGACATAAAGTCTGTCTTCATGTTTGGTAGTCTGCTTTGCTATTCAGTTGTTTGCAGGTCACGCGTTGTAGCCATTCCTTGCAGAAACCATCTCTCACTTTAGCTCATGTGTCCTTGGTTGTCCCTTTGATGCCCTCGGTGCATCCGATCGAACTGCCTCATTTGGTGGCTCCATAACTGCAAACTTTTATTTTCTGAGCTCGAGCGGAGTCAGCTGTAATCTGTGATGTGATTTTTAAAAGGAACTGCTTCATAGGTACCCAACGCATCCCTGCTTTCTTGCAAGTATGCCACGGTACTGGAACGCTTTTACATTTTAAAGCTTTTTGGTACCTATAAACAGTGAGTACCTCTTGGTGAGGAATGGTGGGGAAATCTCTAGTTTAGAACTTAGCTGGGGACCTGAGTCCTGTTTAAAGGTGCTCAGCCTGTGTGTTGGGCATTCCTAAAACTCAGTCTTTAAAAGTCTAAGAGAGGAAGAAAACCCCTAATCCAATCTGGAATTGTCAGATATTCCAGTATTTGCCTGGATGCCATCTTTAAAAGAACTACAAGGTCTGGCTGAGGTCTGTCTTCCTTTTTTTTTTTTTTTTTTTTTAATCAAATCTTTCATTTATGCCTAGTTTGAAACTGATTTTTTTCCCTTTTTCCTTTTATCTTAATTCCTGGATACCTGTATATAGCTATCTTGACATCTTTGGTTTCAGGGAGGAACAAAAGACCGCTTTATGCTCTAGCTTGATGCAATCTACAGGATTCAAACTTCTGAACAACGTGTCATGAGAGCATTCTTGTTTCCTTTGTTTTTCGCTGCTGCACAGCAATCAAACAGCAACATAAACTGGCTGGTAGGGTGGTTAGTGTTGTGTTTGAACCGTTCCCAGGGGAAGGATGACTTCTTGGGATCCCAACGCGAGGTGGTGCAAGCCACAGCAGCCACCGGTGGTTACGAGCAGTGCCGAGAAGCCGTATCAGGCTTTTGGTTCACACCAGCTGCTTCACCTTTTCCAGCCCTCTCTGGGGAGAGAGACATCTTTGTGATGGATACTCTCTGCTCAGTGCTTGCCCTGGGCTCAGACATGGTGAGGCGGACCAGGCTACACCAGAAGACCTTGCAGATACGCAGGCAGTGGAGCAAGCAGGACTAGCTCCTTGCCTCTCCCCTGCAAGGTGATAAATGTTATAGCCATTTGGGTGGGAGAGGAGGGACACAACTACTTAATGGACTTCTGAATCATCTCACCATTGTCCCTGGAGCTAAAGGGAAGTGGGATGAGGTAGCTGTGAAGGTCATGTCAATTTTGTAGCCTTTTAGTTGCTTTAGACTCTCTTAAGACTTTGAGGTGTGTTTTTAGGGAATTTGCAGAGTTTGGTTGCTTTATTTTTTTCCCCTCAGGTCCTAGAATACGTGGGATAGAGATAATGCAGACACTACCAAGTCCCAGAAAGGGCCCTCACACACCAGGTCTGAGTGCTCTTGGCTTAATGTGTTAGTAATTATCCTGAGCATTGTGGGTAGAAATGGCAGCTCATGATCCCTCCTGCGTAGTTGTCTCTATTGGTAAATCCTAAGGATTAACAACTGGATATAAACAGGCACACTGAAGGGTAAACGGCCCTGCTAGGGTCAAATTAGGTCTGCTTTGTGTATAATACCATGGTTTTTATAATTTTCTTTTAATTCCATCTATGAGCTCATCTTTTAAAACTAGCAAATGTTATTGCAGATGCACAGCCTGTGTGATTTAGTGCTGTTCTGAATACAAGGTTGTACAGCATCAGCTGTGAAGTGTTGCTGTGTTTTACATACCTTTATAACACTACTGTAAAGCTATTTGGGAGCCTCTCTTTTTTTTTTATTTTTATTTTGTACTTTTCTGCCTCAATTTTTGTAATTAAGTGGTATTCTTACCTGGTTGCGTAAGGCATCCCTTGCTGTCAGCCTCCTCTAGAAACACTACATCTAAAAGATAGCCTGTTCAGTGACAGATTAAAGGAGAGTATCAGAGTGGAAAGCTTTGTCTCTTAATTTAGGTCAGTACTTCAATGCAGTGTGCTGTAAACAGCACAACGGTTGCATCCATCTTCACTATATAATAAGTGTATGTGGTAAGCTGATCCTACCTGACTGCGGGCCATGCAGCTCTGGCCCCCACAAAACATACCGGAGAGGGAGCAGCCTTAAAACAAATTCCCTGCCACCGGCCGTGGGCGAGCAGCTGTGACCCCAGCTGGCAGGTGGGATGCTCCCCTCCAAGAGCAGGACTGCGGCGTTAGCAGCAGCCTTGATTCAAGCTAAAATCCTCAAGTGCTGGGTGTCCCGATCCATCCCACCTGCCCTCCATGGGATTCACCGGCTTCCGTTGGTCAGTAACTGGAATTTTGTTGCTGCCTTTGCATTTTAACGTGTTCTCTCTCCTAATTCCTCCCCTTACAAGCTCCAAGTGTTTGTGTTTTTCTTTTTTTGCCAGAATGTGACAAGGAAATGGTGGAAGGATCTGAACATTTAGGGATCTGAATGTTTTCCTAAGGATTACGAGCAGTTTTGAGTTCTCTTCTAGCAGGCTTTTTCCACTCTGTGAATATTTGTAGAAGGTCTTTAGGAATTTATCAGAAACTATTGACTTGTGGAGCTGGGCAAGACCAGAGATCAGAATCTCCGCGTGTTCTTGGTGCTGAATGTGGTGCAGTCCCAGGGCCCAAAATAGCGTTCTCAAGTGTTTATACTGCCACAAGTGGGATGAATACTTATACTCTGTATAACAAGACATGCCGAGTGTGGAGTGTTTTCATAGAAGTTTTTACAAGAATAAAACCAGCTTCTCTCATAGGGGTGGAGGGGATCTTGGCACTCAAAAGAGCCCTGGAAAGGCTTTGGAGACCTCACAAATGTGCACAGTTGTATTCCAGGGGAATCCCCAAGTGGGGGTTCCTAAAACTGTGAAGACGATGGGGCTAATTTTCACTTCACAGTGGTATCAGAAATATTGTCCCAGAGTATTCACAACAAATCACAGAAATAATGCTTATGGTAATGTGTTGTTTTATTTTTTCTTTAAATTTAGAAGGGTATTATACCTCTCTCTTGCCTTTTTTGATTTGGCCTTTTTTTTTTTTTTACCTTTGAACAGTTATTCATAAGGATGTATACCCCTTTTACCTTCTAAAAATGAGGACAGGCAAGCATTTGTGTCTTTTCCTGCAAAAACAGCTTTTCCAGCTGCATGAAAAAGACTGAATTGTTATTGATAAGGTTTCTATTGCTTGAAATGCTCGGTGGAGGAATTGCTTTCTGAAAACATTTGACTGAGTTTTGTGTTGCTGGAAGTCATGCGACTAGCAGCCAATAGATACTGAAGTGGAGAACAGGCCTCGGAAGAGAATGGATATTAATTTTTAGCTAGCAGCTAAACTTTGATAGCAGTTTAGTATTAATAGCATCCAGTGAGGTGGTGTTCAGAGGCAGTAATCATCAATATTTTCTGTCAAATAAGGCAACTAATTTTTAAAATGCCCATTTTTCTAGTTGTGTCTGGAAAGATATGTGCCAGAATAACATCTAGCTGTCTGGTGTGCTTATACAGAATAATAACCAAAGACAAGGATCCTTCTACAGCTGTGAAGAGGAAGCCAAGTGTAAAATACCCTTGCTTTCCTGGGAATGGGATTTGGGGGGGACCTTGTATTCAGACTGAGACTAAGGGTGTAGCAACTGGACTTGTGTTTCTAAGAAACCTTCCGATGAAATGTGTTACGGAAATGCAAATTATGTTTCTACTTCACTGCCTATGTAGTAGGCTCTGCTCTTTTTTCTTTTTTTTTTTTTTACAGATGTAATTGCCATTGTTTTTCACTACA
Source organism: Chroicocephalus ridibundus (assembly GCF_963924245.1). Classification (NCBI taxonomy): domain Eukaryota; kingdom Metazoa; phylum Chordata; class Aves; order Charadriiformes; family Laridae; genus Chroicocephalus; species Chroicocephalus ridibundus. The sequence goes on from NC_086286.1 coordinate 18,370,854, forward strand.
AAGAATATTTCTGAACTCTAGATGACTGTTTCTCCTGCTGCGTCAAATGGGTGCAGTATTATATGTATAGTAAGGTGGGAGGAGTTCTGACACATCACCTTGAGAGAAGGAAGGAGGTCCAGATTTAAAACCAAACAGTGCTCCAGCAATGTAATCTAGTTGAGCAGATAATTACTTCCGTATTGTCTCACTTGCTTGTAACTTGAAAAGAAATTTGGTTTTTGTTTCAAAATTCTGTATGCACAGTAGGTGATAACAAATGATACAGTTGTGTTGAAAACAATGCATTTAATGAGAGGGTTGTGACTCCAATGGCTTTGTGTTCTAAAGTAACCATGCACTGTTGCCTTTGTCTTTTCCAGATGTTTCTGACAGTGTACCTCAGTAACAATGAGCAGCACTTCACTGAGGTGCCAGTCACCCCTGAAACAACCTGCAGAGATGTGGTGGAGCTGTGCAAGGAGCCTGGTGAGAGCGAGTGCCACCTGGCTGAAGTGTGGTGTGGCTCAGGTAGGTTAGGCTCACACTTTGTGAATTATTGGGCATTCACTGCTGCTAATAAGGTAGCAGACAGAGACCTGACAGACGTGGTCCTGTCTCAAGGGGGTTTTCTGCCTTACGGTTTTGTCGATCTCTTCATCAGACCTGCTGTATGATAACGCATCTACAGAAAGGCTCACACATGCAAAAATGAGCTAAAGCAAAAGAAGGGGACCTGAGTGTGCAATGTTCTTGCGTGTATGCAGCACTTCTCTGACTCAAATGAGTCTCTGAAGGGTGTGGGGGAGTTGTTTTCTCTTCCTTCTTCTCCCCACTGTGGGATGCCACTGGCCCATGTAGGGTTTTTGAAGCAGTAAGTATCAGTAGTTCTGTGACACAGAATCATTTCTTCAACCCCATAGCTCTTTTCACTTCCAGTGGCAAAGGAAACTTCCTTTTTCTGATGACACCTTCATTGTTTCTGATTGTGTTAATTGAGTTGGGAAGGAAAGGAGTGTTAGCAGAAGGAGTAGGAGTTAGCTGATGGCAAGTGCTCTACAGAAGGTGTGTGGTGGGTGGGAGGAAAAACATAGAAACTACTGTTGACTGTCCCCTGTCCTGTTAAGGCTATGGAAGAGAGTTTTATGTTTGTGGTCGCTTGTGGCTTTTTTTCCCGTCTATGTTCTTGCTGATTTTTTTTCTTGGAAGTTCAAATCTTCCTAGCTTGCAGTGCCCATTGGAACTCGAGAACATGTCAACAAACAAATCAAAAGCTAAAGTATGGCTAACTTTTCATGGATTAAATGGGAAAGGACTCCTGACTATCTCCTGTCTCCCTGGTAGCCACCCAGAGGCATAAAATAGGTGAATCACAGACAGGATTTTAAGTCATGCAAAATAATGATATTTGATCCAACTTTTTTGAGATGCTTCAACAAAATTATAAGAGAGTCAGATGATAAGGGCTTATGTTACTGTCTTCCTCTGCTGCTGTCTCAGGCTCTTACCTGTTTGAAGAAGTCTTTGGTGAGCTGGATGTTTGTTTAATGGCATGAGATACCTGAGTTGTCTCTTGATTTTTAGCCCCTTCTGACAGAGATGTAATGTTTCTGATATTTCTGAGTTTAAAAAATGCAACAGAATTTTTTTTTCTTCTCCTTAGAAAAGCATTTTTTATTTATAAGTGATAGTAAAAGAAAATCACCAATCTAGCATGGGAAGAGATCTTTTAGGAAAGTGTTTTTATTGTACGTCTTTGTCTAACTCTGTCTAAATCAACACAATACCAAAGTCTACAGTGAAAGACAAGTTAAAAAAAAAAAAAAGGTTTAGTTAAAACCAGTGAATTTATAGTTAGCCTTAGCCCCGCACCCTGTTTAAGAGCTCAGGTTGTGATGGTGAGGGACAGGGTTCTCCTGTTGTTACCAAAGTTGGAGCCCTGCTAGAGTGGGTAGCTCCTCTCCTTCTGTTTCCTTAACCTGTATTCTTGATTGACTTTTGAGATGTTGATGCGGAGTATGCTAGAAAGGGCAACGAGATTGTCCTGAAACCTAGGGAGAGCACTGATACTGAGAGGCAGGTGAGGTCTGCCAGCGCTTAGTGTCCAAATGGTCTTGTTAAGCTGCAAAGTGAACTTCTGGATGAGCGGGACCATATAATGCACGGAGGTTTATTTGTAAAATCAGGTTGTCAGCCTCTCTGCTACTCAAGGAGATGTAAGAAAATAATCTAGATACAGAAATATGAAGTGAAGCAGAGAGTTTTTCCTGAGATTAGTCTTTGCAAAGACGTCACGAGATACCATGAGAACAGATATCTAAATTGTTACTTGCCACAGCTATTGTCATAAGAGGAAAAAAAAAATCATCCATTTATGTAGTAAAAGCCTTGGCAATTGTTTTAGAAACCAAATTATTCTTGTTCCCTTCACTGATCCTGTCATATTTACTAATTATTTACTTCTCTATCCAAACACTGTATGTATGTGTAAAACTGTATACAATTTCAAACTGTACCTGGTCACAAAAAATGCACTAGTCTCAAATCAAGTAACATTAAAAACTTGAGTACTGGATGAAATACTTGCTGTTTTGGATAAAATATATCCTTTCTTAACCATTTGTATAACATCCAGTAGCAACCATTTGCAAGATCTGTTTTCATGTACATATGGGATCTTTTTGAAGGGGGGAGGGGTGGGAGAGAAATAGTTTTAGCTTTTACCTAATCTCATTTTAGGTGTCGGCAAAGTTCGCTATCTTGTTTTGCCAAGATATGCCATGACTTCTATTGTGTTTGCGTTTTACACCGAACAAATTAAACTTTATTTTAAAATAAACATTGCATGCGGTAGCTAACCTTCTGGGGTAGAAACAAAAGATTTATCTTGGAAAATGACTTCTCAGGCTTCAGTTACCGAGATCCTCCTTAGATCCCTTGTCTCTCTCTCTCTCTGAGGCTTGCCGAGGAATTTTAGCTTCTGTTGTCAGGCCTTATTAAGTGTACTTTGAAAGACTGCCGCAAGTGCGCTTGAGGCATTCTACTCCCTGAAGGGGGCAAGTTTACTACTCTCCCTGTCTTCCCAGTTTTCCTTGAAATTTGATGAGTATCAGGGCAGACTTTCTTGATCTTCCTATTAGTGCCAGAATTCTGTTAGGCCACTACCTTGGCCACTGTGGAATGCAGTCAAAAGGTGTATGCCTGTATAAAGGTGGGTTGGTCTTTTTGTTTGGTTGTTTTTTGGGTTTTTTTTCTTTATGAGACAGATAAGGAATAATAAAAAAAAAAATGAAGTCTGATTGTTTGTCCTTTCTTCTTGGGCTTTCCAAATGTAGTTTTGTTTGGTATTTGAAAGCCTCTTTGACCTTCCTTTGAAGTCACTGGGTGGTATTGACAGATTCCTGGTGTAAAGGGCATTGCCCTTGATTATAGAGTTTCAGTTGAAGTATTGCTGAGCTGCTAGAAATCTCTCATAAACCTGCTGTATATTCTGTAAGATGGAAATCTGACAGCAGTAGTGTTGGGTTTTTGTTTTTTCCTTTTTTTTTTTTTTTTTGCCTTGGATTAAGGTTTAGCAGATGAAGAGCTTTTTTAGCTGTCTAGACAAGTAACTGCCAAGAGACTGCTTTTTCTGTAACAGTGACCTACTTGCTTATTCTGTAAAGCTAATCTCTTTTGACAGTGACTCCAGAAATTTTCCTTCCTAGATTGCTTGAGCACAGCTGCAGCATTTTCATTTAAAGAAACACTTTTATGTTGAAAAAGAGCTTTTCACATTCTGAAAACATATGTTAGTAGCTCCTCTTCTTATAAAACTGAAAACATTTATACTTAACACCAACAATTTTTCCTCTGAAATGATTATTCCATATTAAGATAGTGGCTTTGAAAGACTCTATTGAATATGAATGAACTACTCTCTGATTTCTTTCTTTTTCTCTTTCTTTTTTTTCCTTCCTTTGCTTAAATAATGAAAGGAAACATGCAACAAAAGCAATGTCAGGAAAAATGAAACTGGTGCAAAAGCAGTGGTATTTAATTTCAGTCTTTGTCTGCTTGTCTTATTTCTCAGGCCAGGAACAGTATCTTCTGTTTGTCTGGCACCCAGTGCAAATGGATCCAACCTGATCATGAGTCGCGGATGTTGTCATAAGATACCATGACAGTATCCTGACTATGAAAAGTTGACTGCTATGATATATTGACCTCATAGTTGCCATTGCTTTTGAAATAGGTGTAAAAATGTATGGCAAAATGTCTAGAACAACAAAAGAAATTGCTTTTATGTAAAGATTTACAGGCCAAAAAGTAATTCTAATTATATCCTGTCTGTAAATGCCTAGCTGTGAAGCAGATAAATTTTGGAAGAACAGTAATAGGGAAAGAGAGGAGTACTGGTAAAAGAAGGCAGTAGATGAAGACTCCCACTGGATTTTTGTAACATCAAAAGGCAATGAATAAGGCTTAAAAATTAGAGATGTGACTGAATTCCAAACTTGGGAACAAGAGCAGGAAAGGAAACGGTGGAACTTGTGCATGCAACTTTTAATGAAAGTTCGTCTTAACTGTCTGAAAGAAAATTGACAAGTTCTTACTGGAGTCACTTTTCACCATCTGATCTTTTTTTCCTTTGAGCTTTGAATTCAAAATAGTTCAGCTTTTCCAGGTTTATCAGAAGTGGGGCTTTCAAAACGCATGTGATCTGATCTTCGTGAAATTTGCTGTCCGAGAGAATGAGCCAGATCTATGGCTGATAGGAGCTGTGGGAGAACATCGAAGTGACAGGAGCTGTGATGGCTTGCTGAGCATCAGGCCTGTTGGGTAATGCCTAGGAGCCTCTTCAGGGTATTGAGTGCTTCTGCCTGAGCTTAAACGCAAGGGCTGCAATCCAGCATTTGATCACCATCCTTAGGAAGCGTTAAGAGAAGAATTTCTCTTCTCTGAGAGTTTATCCTTGCATCTCTCTTGATTCTCATTGGAATAGGAAGTCAATGAGTCCCTGCAGGAATCGGGGCAGAGGAGCCCTTAAGGAGGGGGTGGGAATGAGGTGGGAAAGCGTTTGTCCGAGGTACTACGGAAGTGGAGTGAAAGGTACGCCAGCACATTTCCTGTGGTGTTGAGCGGGTAAGATGATTTACAAATACAAAACTTAAGGCACTAGAGCCAAAAGCTCTAAATTGCCCATTTGCTTCCCCTTGGGCTGCGACAGTGCCTCAGCTTCTCCCTTCAGGGGCTGGCTTTTAAAGGGCTGTATCTGCTTTTCAGAAGTATTGGTTTAATTTGAGAAGCAAGGAGTGGTACAGCGCCTTCCTAAGGGAAGGGTAGAAATGCCTTGGGTGAGCGCAAGGGTTAGGTGCACGCGCTGCACCTGAGTAATAATAGGTGTTCCAGTGAAAGATGATGGACAGATGTTTTTTGTTTTGTTTTGGTGCGTGCCCAAGCTACATAGAGATGTAATAATCAACTGGCTTTTTTCCTTTGCAGAACGTCCCATAGCCGATAACGAACGGATGCTGGATATTTTGCAGCGCTTTGGGATGCAGAGGAGCGAGGTTCGTTTCTTTCTTCGACATGAACGCTCTCCCTGTCGGGAAACAGGTAGGTGTTGATCTCAGCTGGTTCATTTGTCGAAGTTTCATTTCATTCCTCAAGGTTAAGGAAACAGCTTGCATATGTTACTTATTAATATTGGTAGTCAGTGTCGTGTTGCAGCCTTTCTTGGTCTGACTGTTACTTTCTTATGAATAGAGAATGATAGTAACAGAAAACTTGCTCATTTTAGTAAATACTTCATCCTCCCTTGCCAGGTCTGGGGTCATTAGATCCGAATTGAAACTTTTGCAGGTTTTCTAGAGCTGGTCATCACCAAAGCATCCAAGCACATCCTGTATTAAATATATTAGCCACAGCTAAATATATAGAGATCTGTGATAGTCTCTTCTTTTAAATCTAGTAAGCAAACTGTTGTCCAGTAATGTAATTTATTATTTGGGCTTAGGATGTTTCACCTGGATAATACTTTACCAGAGTGATAAACTTAGCATACTTGGCAAAGATAGAGTTCTTCAGTGTTTCTCCCACAATCTACGTATTTGTATTCGTTTGAGGTATAGCTTTAAATGAACAGCCTAGTCAAGTTCTCTGAGAACGTAAGATCTATGCATTGTAAATCTAAATATGAAACCTGCAAAGAAAATGAATTCTTGCTTTTCAAGTTTTTTTTCTGTGCATCCCATATTAAATCTCTTCAGTAGAATACTTAAGATGTTCACCTTTAAGTCAGTCTTCTTCCTCTTCTTTTCCTGTTTTCATCCTTGGTAATCTTCCTCAGTATTGAAAATACCGCATTTGTGTTGTGACATTGTACCCAGTGTCTTTTAAAATGGCTAAATGCATCTTAATGTTTGAAATGTGTAATGAGTACGTGAAAAGATGAAGCTGCGCCACCTCTACCTACTAAGGGTCTTACAGTGCAGTTTCATTGTCAGGGTGTAATGGGCAAGAAGCTAACAGAGACGGCTTCATCTGGTAGTATATCTATGTCCGACAGGGAAATGAGTGATCTTGGTATTTGGCATCTGAACACCATTTGTATGTAACCTGATGGAAACTTTAAAGTATGTTTCCAGTTAAGTAGCGTCTTTATTGTCACAATGACTGCCAGGAAGAAAAAACTTTGTGCTTTTAAACTGTATGTGCAAATAATCAGCTGTAGATTAAATGGTGCATCTTTCATGATAGGTGACTGACCTTTAGCTATTGTTATTGATGTTCTCTGTGAGACAGTTGACAAAGGCACATCAGAACACCTAGGTGCTGATTTTAAGACATTGTGATCCAAATGCCTCAGTGAATTAACCAGATATTTTGGTGTCATTTGCAGAGGGGAACAGGTTTTTGTGACTCTTCATCTGTAATGCAGATTTACTGGGGGCCTGTTGACCATAGGAGAAATATTGCAATAGCATCCTGTTTGTTAAGCTTTTTTATTTGTCTGTTTTTAAGCAGTTTTATATTTTAAAATAAATGTTGACATTGAACAGGAGCCTCTTCATAAAATATCTTGTGTCATCATTTAAGTTTATCTGAGTGGTAAGAGCATGGGAAGAACAGTTGTTCAAATTCTAAACCCAAATGATTGTACTGTTTCTCCTTTTGTATTGAATGCTATGTCTAAAGAGATAAGAAAAACCAAAAACATACCTTATCATCTTTGACTATCCTATATTTCTATCTAGGAACTGGACAAAGATCTCAAGATCCAGCCTTAAAAAGAAACGGCGTGAAAGTGCCTGGTGATCGAAGAATAGAGAATGGAGTAAGTGCTTGATGCAATGGCCAGTATAGTGAAAATGGAGGCTTCCCTTCTTTTGAGATACTGGTGCAAATCCTACCCTGGAAACTAAGAGACTATTCTGGACGTGTTCCCAATGACTGCTCTAAACCAGACACAAAACCTTGAGCAATTTTCACCCTTGCGTTCAGTTTTTAAGATGTTTCTGAGATCCATTGGCTGCCATATCCGTGTTTCTACAGGTGATCTCAGAGCAGCGAATTGGGCATACTTTCCCTCTCTACTCCCATCAAAAATTTTCTCTATTTTTCCTTCAGTTCATTGATTATTTTCACATTCAGTTTTGTGTCAGATTTCAAGTTGAGACCAGTTAGTGTTTCAGCATTGAATCCATTTTCTGTCATTTATTCTTGCTCCATAAGTTGTAATTATGGATATAAGATTGAATCTAGATTCAGGAAACATACGAACAGATAATTAATGTAATAATAGTGCTATCTTTGAGGGCGGTGAGGTTTTCCCCTCCCTGCTATATTTAAACTTTCCATTTTCTTCAACTTACGTTGAAGGGCTTTGAATTGCAACGATACACCTACGACCACAGATCTGTCCTGCCGTGTGCTGAGCATTCTGGGCTCAGTCAGTCAAAGCTGATTCATGCTGGGCTTAATTATAAAGGGCTGTGAAACGCCTCTTTAAAATGCTGCTGGGATTTTGCTAGAAATACTGATGTTTCAAGAGATGTCAGCTTATGTATGTTGCTGGATTGGGCTACACATGTGTTATGAGCTTACAACTATTTATTCTTTTACCATGGAAATACACCATTGCTTTCTAATTATTTTATTGGATACTCGGTTGTCGTTGTTAAAGACCTTTATCATATTTTTCTGCCGTAGCTCTATTGAGTTGCACGCTAGCCAAATTAAAAATTCTAGACTTAGCATGCTTTGGATTTTCTTTGACAGGTCAGTGCTCCAAGGATGGATATGACACTGGCTGAACTTCAGGAAATGGCATCACGCCAGCAGCAACAAATTGAGGCTCAACAGCAAATGCTGGCTAACAAGGTGAGTTTGGAATGAGACTGTTTATAGCCAGGAACAAAGGTAGTAAGAGTCATGTGAGGTGGAGGGGAGGGTTGGGGATTTGGGTTTTTTTCCCCCTATTATAAACAGAGGGCCTCCTTTCTTTGCCTCCTCCTTTTTAAATTTGAAAGTCAACCTATGCAAATATCCAGTAGTAAAACATTAAAATAATGCCAGTGGTAGAAGTGACCATTTAGCTTACTAAAAGGATAGAGCATATAACATTAATATATTGTCATTCATCCTGGTGGCTCTACCGCCCTCTTTGTGTTCCGTGTGGTGACCAGACATTCACCGGTTTGATCACTGAACAATGCTTTTGTCTCTGGATATAATGCTGTCCTGTAATGATATCTTGCTTTCTTCTGATAGGGTTCGATGTGTGCTTGGTTTCCTGGGGCAGCTGTCTAGAAAAGATGGCGTGTATGAGATAAAAGTAACTAGGAGAGTGATTTATAAAATGCTTGCTGAACAGTAACAGAAAAGCTAATGAAAGCACACGGGGTGCTCCTGGATTGTTTAGGGGAAAAATACTCTGAATGCATCTGCAGAATGGTGGCATGGATTTTCATATTTGACTTAAGTGTTGCGAAAATACCATAGAAAATGCTGCCTTTGTCAGAGAATCGTTAAATGCGAGCCCATCCTGCAGAGCGCTCAGCTGTCTGGGTGGATGCATTCCCGTGCGTTTCAGAATGTGCTCTACTGGGGAAGAGGCTGCTCTGGGGCTCTTGTCTCACCGCTCTCCCTCTGTAAGAAGCCCTGTCTCCCTCTCCTTTTGAGATCAGCTGGGTTTTTTCTCCCCCCTATGTTTAGCATCTTGTTTGGTTCTCCTGGCTTTCAATAATCATATCTCAGGGAAGTGCTTCAAACCAGGGCTTTCTAATAGTTCTGCACTTCTTCAAAGTGATACTGTGGCCCAGTGAATAGCCAATATAACTTTCTTTCCATTTTATGCTAGGAACTGATAAGAAGAAGATGCAGCTATAAATGTAAGAAATCAGTCAGTCAACTAAGTGATTAGAGTTTTCTGTTAAAGTTTAGCAGCACAGTTAATACCTATTCTGCCCTGTTTAATTTGCCAAGACAGAATGTTACTGCCCTCTCAGTTCCAGCTGAGATGTGCTAAAATACAAGAGAAGCCTAAGCTTTTGTAACTTTTGTCTGTTTCACTCACAGGTGATGGTAATAGACCATGGTCTTATAAATAGCACCATAATCACCATATATATATGAAACCAGAAACAGGAACATTATATAAATTTACTGTAAAGGGAGTTGCAAAAGATTAAAACCAAACCAACTATGAGTTTGAGTCTGGATAGCTGCCCATCGGCTAGGTGTCTGCCGCCTGTGGTTTGAAGAAGAGTAGCCTTATGGGTGTCCCACTGGAGAATATTTCATTTAACATGCCTCTCTGGAAAAAACCTGCTTTCCTAGATGCCCTTTCAAAGAGAGGCTTTCATGGGTTGTGTTCGTGGCTAACATTTCCATTGCCTCTTTCCTGCCTTCTGAAATCAGATGTAATATTAAAAATAGATTCTGAGGGGGAAAAATACATTTTCTTTTTAGATATGAGCTGTAATATCTATTTTTTGACATTTTCCTGCGTGGGATTGACTCTAAACTAGTGCCCACACTGCAGGTGCTGCCTGGTTTTCTCCGGAAGGCAAGCTCACTTATTGCTTTTCCTTTTTTATCCAAAGTGCACAAGATTCCCTGTTTCTAAATATGACTGGTGACTACTTTTTTTTTTTTTTTTTTTTTAATTTCCTTTTTTGGAGGAAGTGTTGAGTTCTAATGTTCATAAGCAGCGGTAGTCTTGGCTGTTAGTGGGTGCTTGGGGAAGTCTTAGCAGTTCTCCTACGTCTGGAACAACCCATCATCTCCAGACCTGGAAGCCATGTGTAATGGCCAGTGACTTAAAGGAAGTCTCTATGGGTGATCTGGTCGTTTCTATAAGTTCTGAACTATAGACATCTGTACACAGAAACTGACAGTGAACCACCCTACTCTCATACTCTTGGAGAGGCAAAAGGATCCTCTCCACTGAGGTGATGTCTGTTGTATAAATGGGGGCCAGGTCAATGAGAAGGTTTTCCCGTGTCTTGAATTCTCCTGTCTTGTGATGGCAGTGATTGTTACCAGGAAACAGCAAATTTGCAGAGCTTTGGTGTGCACTGATCCTCCATCTGAATGAGGTTCTAACAGAACTAGAAAAAGTACAGAGAATGATGAAAATGATCAATAATTTATGGAATATCTTCCATATAAAGAATATCTAATATTTTCCAGCATGACTTAATAGTTGTTTAAAATGTGATGTACAATAGAGATCTGTAAAGTACAATCAGCATGGAAAGAAGGTAGAGGGGAAATAATGATTAGCTCTTGCAACTCAAGAGCCAAGTAGTGATTAAATGAAATTGGCAAGTATCATGGAATATGAATGCTAAAATTTTTCTTAAGCTTCAAAGGATTTGGGGCAATTTAATGGAAGAAAAATTTACCAAGGGCTGTTAGACATGGCTACCACCTCTGTTTGCATACATTCTTGGGCTACGGAATGGTGGTACCTGGAGGATTGTATTGGGACAGTACCAGTACGCACTTGCTCTGTTCTCTCAGACTTCCCTGGACACTCTGGGAAGTCAGGATATGGGACTAAAGCTGATCTGAGCTGCTGTGGCAAATTGTTTTTAAGTTTTGAGACTGTTCCTGTTAGTATCTTACCATAAGTTTAATTTAAAATAAATAAATAAAAAAAAATTTCCTTGTCTTGACTGCAGGAACAGCGTCTGAAATTCCTGAAACAGCAAGATCAGCGACAGCAACAGCAAGCTGCTGAGCAGGAAAAACTGAAGCGATTAAAGGAAATTGCTGAGAATCAGGAAGCCAAACTTAAAAAAGTGAGAGCACTGAAAGGCCACGTGGAGCAAAAAAGACTCAGCAATGGGAAATTAGGTGAGTTGCTGCTTGTGGAAAAGTAGCCTGTGTTTTTTTCATGAAGGGTGCTTCTTGGAACTCTAGAATTTCTAGTGATTTCGATGATTCAGAAGAGGTATCTACAGTGTTCCAGGAAATGTTAATCTTAACAATTTCACATCTTGTATTTACCGAGAAAATTCCTGAATGACCTAGAACAAAATGTATTTTCTTGCTGTATTTTAAAATATCCCCTAAGGGCATTTCCACTCTGTGTTTTGAGCCTAATATGTCTGCTCTTTAAGTTACAGTGTAAGTTGTTCCCTTGCTCAAATACCTTTGTCTACTGCAGTAACTTTTTCATCCTTGATGTTAATACCCCACACATTTAGAGTGTTATTTTCTTCTTGGCCTATAAGAAAGGCTGGCATGGGTACCCATGTTGCTTCTTACGCAAGAGATAACTTAATGGCCAAAGAGGCTGAGTATTTTCTTTTTAATTATGGAAATCGGACTAGTGTCTGGCTTGCTACAGTACTAGTTGAGTGCTTGCAGTTCAGCATGTCGATGCAACATTAAATATTTATTTCAGCCTTCATATCAACACTCATTCTTCTGCCTACCTTTTCATCCTCCCTCTATATGTATTGTACAGAACTTGTCATTTCCAGCTGGACTCAAATGAAAATATATTGGTTTATTAAGGTAAAATTGAAATATATTGTATTATTAAGAAGCATGGTGCTTTACAGATAAAAGTGTTTTTCTATGGGGAGGACACATTTTCTGCTTGGGTTCTGTTGCATACAGTAAACATCAGTTTAAAGGAATGGAAGGATGGTAGAGTAATACAAGATCTTGGAGCATGTGTGTCTGTTTCCCTGCATCCTCCCCAGCCTGTTTGGTCTTGGTACTTGCTTCAACACTTACCGACTCCTTAAGCTGTATTCTGTAATGTGACAGTTTTGGCAGGGGGAGCAGCTGATGACAACCATTCATAATAGACCCTAAAAAGCCCTCCGAGTCTTTGTTTAACATAACAGCTCGAGTGTTTTGTCATTGAGTTCCTGTGACCTAAATTCAGAGTTTTAAATATTATAAATATGCCTTGTGGTTGAGTGAGTTTCTTCCTGTGGAATTCAGCATTAAGTGAATTTAGGCTTCTACAGATGAAATTCAGCCTGGTAGTGTGGTTTTGGTTGTTTCCATACTTCAGAAAGTAAAAAAAAATGTCCTCTTTCCCTCCCCATCAGAACTCTAAGTAGACCGAATTTACATAATCTTGCTAGTGCGTTTGCTTTTACAAATGCTTGGAGGAAGAGCTGGTTTGACAGGGACCGTGAGTTGGCAGCAGCCGGCTGCAGCCTGCGTGCAGCGCTGCTCCTGAGGCCGGCAGGGCGCTCTCTGTCCCCTTAACCACCGCCTTGGAAGCGGCCCACGCTCGGTTGTTTCTCAGGGCAGCTATTGTGCTTTCTCGTCCTCTCCAGTGGAGGAGATTGAACAGATGAACAGCCTGTTCCAGCAAAAGCAGCGCGAGCTGGTGCTGGCGGTGTCAAAAGTAGAGGAACTCACCAGGCAACTGGAGATGCTGAAGAACGGCCGAATTGATGGTTACCATGACAACCAGTCGGCTGTAGCTGAGCTCGACCGCCTGTACAAGGAGCTGCAGGTAAGGCAAAGCCAGCTCATGAGCCACAACTCCTAGGAGCCAAAAGTTGGTTGGGTCGTTTCTTGCCTTGTCGGAAAGAAATCCCATTGCTCCTGTTCCTGGCAGAGCTGCGTGGCTACCTGCATGCTGAGGGTGGAGGGTTAGTTATACTGGATTCAAGGGAAACAGGGGAAGGAGCACACAGTGTATATACCTTTCCTTTCTGCAAAATTTGGAGACAAACCAACATTTTTTCCGGAGAAAATAATCTGGGTTTGCCAGCGTGACTTGACTTTTTAGAAGGCTTTTCCCTTTGTAACTGTTTCCTGTCCCCAGTCCTGAAAGTTAATTTGTTTTGATTTTTGTTGTTTTCCCCTCCTCCCCCCACCGCCCCGGCTTTGTGAATTTATTCAGTTGAGGAACAAACTGAACCAGGAGCAGAATGCCAAGCTGCAGCAACAGAGGGAGTGTTTGAACAAGCGCAACTCGGAGGTGGCAGTCATGGATAAGCGTGTTAATGAGCTGCGAGAGCGCCTGTGGAAGAAAAAGGCAGCTCTGCAACAGAAAGAGAATGTACCAGTAAGTGTTGGGATATTTAATAACAAAAAAAATGAATTTCATTTGTGGCCCGTACAGGCTGAAGTAAAAACTTGCTTGTGGGGGAAGGCTGTTCGGATGCTAGACTTGTTGTTTTTTATCCATACGTGGTGGAAGTCTTGTATTATTAAAGTACTTTTCATGGTACATTGGTGTTAACCTACTTACTCTTTATGGACAAGAACTCTTCTTATGCTGTCGTGGAATTTTTTTTTAGATTTTTTTTTTTTTTTTTGGCTATTACTATCTCATGTTTATATCTCCTTACAGCTCTTTTTTTAAAAAGCATTTTTAATATTGTAGCATCATCTTCTATTTGTTTTATCCTTTTTGACTTCTATTTCAAACTCTGATGGATGGATACTGCAGCATAACATTCTTTACATTTTCTTTTTTTTTTTTTTTTTCCCCCAAAGGTTTCTTCGGACGGGAATTTACCCCAGCCAGTGGCTTCTGCTCCAAGTCGAGTGGCAGCAGTAGGTCCTTATATCCAGTCCTCTACTATGCCACGTATTGCTTCCAGACCTGAACTTTTGGTGAAACCAGCATTTTCAGATGGGACACAAGCTTTGCAGGTACCTGATGGTCCACTAAAAACACAAACTCTGCCTAACATGAGAGCTGGGAGCAGTTCGCAAGCTAAAGCTCCTGCAGGTAATAGCTTACAATTAATATTTCTTTTCCAAAAATGTCTTATTTTCTTATCTACCAACTCTGCCTTTTTTTTCTTCCTTTTTTTTTTTTTAAAGCAAAGTATTATTTGAGATGTCAATCTTACTACTTGCAATTTTCCTGCCCCGGTGAATATATTTTATAAGCCTTGAGGTTATACTACTCAATGTGTTATAAATTTAGTAATCCTTCTAGGGAGCAATCTGAGTTGTTACATGTTAGGAGGATTTTTCTGTAAACTATTTATTTACTTATTTATTTTAAAATACTCCTAAAAACTATACAACAGTATTTGTGCAAGTTTCTAAAGGCAGTTTTAGAATATACATGGTAACAACCTGGTGCCTGGGCTTAACTCTAGCAAAGCAAAGTTTCTGATCATGCGTTCTGGAAATGACACATGTAAAGGATTAACCACTGTTACAAGAAATATTATAAAGGAGGCAGGTGATTGTAGCATAGAAATAGCAATGAACTTGCTGACACGTTGATGGCGTAGGAATAGAGAGAGACCTAAGTCCAACACCTGATAGAAGGCTTGGCCTCTCCTGCTGGGAGTGGTAATGGAGATTTGCCAGGCTTCTCTCTGCAGCTTTCTCCTACCTACGAGATACAGTTCGGCTCTGTGAGAGTAGAAGTCTGGAGAAAGTTGAGAGCTGCAAATACCTCTTCTGTGCTATCTTGGAAGGAGAAGAGTCCCTTTTCAGCTGGGAGATAAGAGAAACTCTGTGATCTTCCCAAAAGGAAAAAATGGAGGCTGAGCTTATAGAAGAGTTCTGTTTATTTTTATCTCCCTCCTTCCATCTCTAGTTCTGGCAGATGTTATTAAAGTAGCCATAACAAGAAACCAGTCCAAGTGTCTCTTGCTGTGCTGGAGAATGGGGAACTGTTTCATTTTATCTGGTTTGCAGATCCTAAAACTGATGGAGTGGAATTTTAGCTCCAGTCCATACAAAAATTGAATTTTTGCTATAGGAACGTGTAGTGGTGTGCTACTTGAACTAAAATATCACTCCTTATTTTTTAGCATTTGGGCAAAACGACTGCTTTCCTAGACAGATAGTATCCAACACTTTGTCAGAATGAAACTTCTCTCCTGATACTTAGCATTACTCTTTGTATTTTCTATCACTGATTGTACTAGATAATTTAGAATTTAGTAGAGAGAATTTGGTGAAATATTTAAACTAATAACAAGTTGCAAGCATTTTCTTAGTTATTTTTGAGGCAGACTGGATGCCTGCTCCAGTGAATTTAAATATCAGCTTTTAATGCAGTGCCTGTACGCACACTGAACATGCAGATGATCTTTCTGCTGTTTTGGCTATCACTGGCAGGACCTACTTATGCTTTAAAGCATCATGTTTTCTTTGATATCTATATATATATCTTTCTCATTCCTTCTTACCGTCCTGTCATTTCTGACTTACTGTAAATATCCAACAAAAGTTTCTTATTAACTGGAAAGGCGGCAGTCTGGAGAAGTTTCTTGGCTGAATGCTGAAAGTGCAAACGTGCAAATATTTGTGGACAAATAGTTTTGCTGCTGCTTTAATAGCGGTTTCTGAGCTTGGTTTTGCATTTTTTTTCTTTTTTTAAAACAAACAAATGAGCAAAAAAATCTAAAGTAATAGGATTTATAGTAGCTAATTTATATATGATACTTGTACAGTGTCTGGACCTGACTCTCACAAAAAAACTTACTTGTAGGAAATAAGTCAATGAAAACATTATTTTAGCTTAATCACTTCCACTTGTTCTCTCCTAGGTTCTGTAGTCCCCAGTGCAAAACCTTCCCCATCTGCCACTGACTGGAGTAGTTCAAATGCAGACAATCATATTAGTCAAGGATCAGCCGTGACTTCAGGAAAAGGAATTGTGACTAGTGAAGGACAAGGTATGTTCTTAGATGTTTGGCTAATGTTAAAATATGGAGAATCTAGTTAATGATATCTGTCTGTTCTAAATGCTTCCATAAATACACAGAATTCATTTGAGAGCACAAACCTCCCTGAAGAATATTGCCATATAAGCTTTAGTATCGTTGCAGGGATGTTTTTGGGACAAAAAAACCCAACAACAAAACAACCAAAAAAAGCCCCCCAAAACCCAAACAAAACCAAAAAACAACCCAAAACTTGTTTCAGGTGGTGAAGTAGATACTAATGCCTTCATACGTGTTCCTGTTCAATTTGCAAGACACAGCATTTGGCAGGCCCTTGCACCCTTGGCGCAGGGGTAGGATCAATACAAAAAGCACCCCTTGTATGCACTGTCTTGAATATTGCACAGACCAGGACTTTTATTCCTACAATTCTGTTGCCTGTTTAAAACGTTTTCCCCTCTGTCTCTCTAACAACAGCTGAAGGAGAAGCTTTTTTAAGAGACAAAGAGAAAAAAGTTCGTCCATTCTCCATGTTTGATTCTGTGGACCAATCTGCTGGGCTGGGCACGCTCCGAAAGAACCAGAGCAGCGAAGATCTCCTGCGAGAAGCACAGGTATGCGGGAAACTCGAACTACTGCATTCCAGCTGATAGGGATTACTGCACAGCTCTTCAAATATTGCTGTCAGGACGGTCTTTGAAAAGCACCTACTTCCTACTTTTAAAAGACTAATTCTAAGGAAAAGAAGTCTTTTTTTTTTTTTTTTTTTTTAAGCTTTTAGTGGTAGTTGGTAACTCAGAGTTGTTCCCTACAGTCACCAGTCACAGTGGTGAAAATCTACATTTTGACTGAATACGTAAAAATGTCTGTGTTACTTCTACTAGCGTGTACGCATTTCCCCGCCCCCCCCCCCCCCCCAAGATTGTATGCACCGAGGCATTTGCATGGGGTTTTAAAAATCGTTTACACGCTTGTTTCACTGTTTAATGCAGCAGCGCCCTTCAGATGTTTGATTGCAGCAAGACTTCCCACCTAAACCTTGGCACAAGGGCACGATTTGATCGGGCAGGGGTGAACGAACATAGAAGAGCTGGGGTTCACAAGCGCTCTGTTGGAAAAGAAGCTTCTTGCTTACCAATGCTACTAAGTGCCCCCGCTATCTCCAGAGAAGTTACTGTGCCCTGCCATTGCTTGATGTTTTAAACATAGCTGCTACAGAACGAATTAAAGAGAATGGGTTCAAAGTGTAAACAACTATGATGATAAAATGTTTCAAGAGCTCTCTTCATGTTTCCAATGATGTTGTAAACAGTATAAACGCCAGATACTGTATCATTCTTAGAGTATCTTTGGTCCTTCACACTAAAACTCTTAAAACATGTTTTGCTATTTAATGTTAATAAACTTGTTTTTGTCTTTCAGACGGCCAATAAAAATGTAACAAAGGTACCACCACCTGTCCCCACTAAACCAAAGCAGATAAACTTGCCTTACTTTGGTCAAGCCAGTCATCTGCAACCTTCTGATACTAAGCTGGATGGAAACCTGCAGAAGCTGCCTTTGGCTATTGTAACTATGGGGAACAAACAAAAACCAGTGGCACAGCAGCCCTCACATCCTTCTCAGCAGATACAGCAAAGAATTTCTGTACCTCCTGCAGGTCCTTCCTCTAGCCAGGACCAAATTCTTCCCTCCTGCAAACAGGAGAGTCCCCCAGCAGCAGCCGTGAGACCTTTTACCCCTCAGCCGTCCAAAGAGACCTCACTCCCACCATTTCGAAAGCCTCAAACTGTGGCTGCAAGTTCAATTTATAGCATGTACACGCAACAGCAGACTCCTGGGAAGAACTTCCAGCAGGCAGTGCAAAGTGCTTTGACAAGAGCGCAGACCAGGGGACCACACTTCCCAAGTGGTAAGCATGTGGCGCCCTGCCTCTCTTCTGTCTTCATAAACCTCAGATATATGTACTTTCCACTTGGTCTGTGGGTATAAAGCTGTTCTGCAGGGGAATTAAGCAGGTTAGTGCAGCTATAAGAATCTTAGATGGATCTGACATGCTGTATACGGGCTCTAACAAAAAGTGCAGAATATCTGTCTTGCGTTTGCAAGAAAACTAATGGTAAACCTGGTTACCAGATCAGTTCTGTTCATTTGATCGTATTATTCTGCTTCTTTGCCCTACATGGGTGAATCAGGTTGTGTGTTCTTTTTAGGCTTGTTGATCAAATATTCACACTTGTTTTTTTCCCCCCCACCCCTCTCCGAACTCCTCCACAGTGTATGGCAAGCCTGTGATGGCAGGAGCTGGTGTACAGAATCAGCTGCCGCAGACGGAGAACGTCTACTCAAACCTCCAAGGCAAGCCAGGCAGTCCAGAGCCTGAGATGGAAACAACAGCCTCTGCTCATGAGAATCACGAACCAGAGCGAATACCCCGTCCCCTTAGCCCGACCAAATTGCTGCCTTTCTTATCCAACCCGTATCGCAACCAGAGTGACGCTGATCTGGAAGCACTACGGAAAAAGCTCTCCAATGCACCCAGACCACTGAAGAAACGTAGCTCCATTACTGAGCCAGAAGGACCTAATGGCCCCAATATTCAGAAGCTGTTGTATCAGAGGACCACTCTGGCTGCAATGGAGACTATCTCAGCTCCATCACATCCCTCCAAACAGACAGCATCAGCTGCCAGTCCTGAAAGCCCAGCAGAAATCCCAAATCCTTATCTAAGCCCAGAATCGGAAAAAGAAACAGCTGCTTCTATGCCAGAACCGGCCATTGCTGAGGAAGCAGAAAACACCCCAGCGGATCAGAGCGAAGCTGTTCTTCCCTCTGTAGCTTTGGACACTGTACCTGAAGGAGTATCAGATGGTGATGAACTCACGCAGCCAAAAATGGAAGAACCAAGCATAGAAGCTTCACTGCCACTGGAGGTATACATGGAAGAATATCCTCCATACCCACCACCTCCCTATCCATCAGGGGAACCAGAGAGTTTGGGAGAGGACTCATTCAGTATGAGGCCTCCTGAAGTTACTGGACAGTTTTCCTTGCCTCCGGTAAGTATTAGTTAGCCTACAACTTGGATGCCCTGACAATAAGTCACCTTAAGCTCTGACATAAATCCTGTGTGTTGTATTGTAGAACTTAAGTGGATGTGGGAGAACAGTCACACAAATAGTCTAGAAGTCTTTCCATGGCTATCTGTTCTATTTGTGCCGTGCTCTTATCTCCAGAGTGAATGACAGTAATGAAAAGTCTCTCTTGTCTCTAGAATTAATGACATGATGAAAAGTTTCAAATGGAATTTGATACACAAATAGTAAAACTCTTCCGGGCTGTAAAGAACATTCCCTATAGAACTCTGCCTACTACATCCAAACTATACTTCTATCTTAAGAGAAATTAAAGTTCACTTTTTTTGAGGCACAGTTACAGACTTCACAAACATTTCCCGCTATTGCTGATATGAAATGGAAACTAATTATCTTAATCCCAGATTGCATTTGTTTGTCTGAAAGTGCCTTGCTTGAAAAATACGGAGAAACACACTTAGTTTCTGCTTTAAAAACTCATTTGTAGACATCAACTGTTGGCATTTCTTCTACTGAAATGTTTTCTGGGTTTTTCTTCGGAACCTGATTTAACATCAGTCAGTTCTTAAGTTGCATCAAAATGGAGTCGCTTTGGGCTAAGGGTCGGCAGCATTTTACCATCTTGTTTGTCTTGGAAGTTTGTATCTGTGTGTGTGGTACGGTGTTATCTCTCTGTTGTAGAACAGAAATGCTTACTGCTTTCAGTTCCCCAAAGAGTTTCTTTTAAAACCTATCATGAAGAGAATTTTAATAACTTGATAGATGAAAGTGTTTTTTTTCCTCCATCGCTTCAGTGCAGAGGAGTTAAAAGCTTTAAATGTGCTTTTTAACCTTGTAATTTCTGCATGGAATAGTCATTGCATGTTTTCATGCTTTAAAGGCTTTGTCCTTGCTCCCTTTTACAAGGAAACTTGAGTGGTAGGATTTCCTAAATTGTAAGCACTCGTTCCTGGTTGGTTTTGTAATAATTCTGCGATGATTAGAATAAACCGGCCCGACTTCTTGATTTCATATTCAAATACTTGGGTTGTGCTGCCAGGCTCATTCTTTAAAAAGCCTGTACTTTTGATATTATGTATAAATCAACAGGCAAAAGAGTATTTTCTGGGAATCTCTTCTTATATATCTTATCTTTACACGTTTGCTCTTGCAGAACATGAGTCATTTCTATTCATCTTTGCTTGGACATCTGACAGAAATTTACATACCCTTATGAATAGTGTTTATTGCTGCTGCACAGCCAGCTGGGGAGAGCACTGAGCTAATGCCTGCATATTCTCTTCGAGGAAAGAGTACAAACCAGCTAGAGAAATACTTTGTTTCCAGTAGCACTGGGAGCATGTAAAGCGTTTTTAGGCTTGGTCCTACATTCTTGCCAAAACCGTTTTCCATAACTCTTTCTTTTTCCTGCTAACCTCTGCTAAGTTTAGGCAAGTGTTAGGAACTTAACATCGGTGCTGAAAAAGTAGTGTACTTCATGGAGCGTACTACTTGCTTTGTGTAACAGCTTTGAGAGCTAATGCTAAAAATGATCTGAATAATTAAAAAAATAAATAAATTAAATTGCATTTTTTCCTGATCTGCAGGGATTTGGGAGTTTTATTATTTTGTTGACGTGTTTGATCAAGGTGACTTCTGTATTTCAGTTGAATAGTGACCTTGTCTAGAGATAAAGGCAGAGACGTTTCATAACATGCCTAACCTACTATATGCATAACGTGTTGGGGAATTGGTAGAAAATAGTCTAAACTTCATATTAAACAGTGCCTTAATTGGTCATTTCTGCTGTCATTCCCAAATAAGCAATTCTGTATTCTTATTCTTACCAGGAAAAAATGCCTGTAACTTGTTTTACCTTTTCACAGGGGAAGAGGACGAACTTGCGCAAAACTGGCTCTGAGAGAATTGGGCATGGAATGAGAGTGAAATTCAATCCCCTCGCATTGCTTCTGGATTCATCTTTGGAGGGGGAGTTTGACCTCGTGCAGAGAATAATTTATGAGGTACAAATGCTAACTTGTAAGAGAAGGAATAGCAATCCTTGTTCAAACTGGGAAGTTGCAGCTTTTCTGGGCTGGGGAAGCTAAAATAATAGTGCACAACCTTGATCTGCCCTTGAGGAGACGATAAGTCCTAACAGAACATGGACACTTGGAGCTGATTTTAAGTGTGTCAAACCCACGCTGGGTATTTAGCATCAAGAGTATAAATTCACAGGACAACATTTTCCTCATTTCTTATGTAGTGTTTCAGCCCCTGTCTGGCATGTTATCAGATAATTTGATAAGCAAAATCCGCGTGAATTTTTCTTACAGTTAAATAGGCAAATATGAGAAATTTGTTATAAATGCTTTTACTAAGTTGTCAAGATATTATTTCTCTGAACCACTTTACGTTCTCACTGTTAAAAGGAGGCTGCAAGCTTATATGTGTGTCGTCTTGAGAGATTGGCTACTGCTGTAGTTTTCTGCCTGTTGCTCATGTCCTTCATAGGAATATGGCTTAAAATCATATTTCAGCATAAGAAAGCTCATTTTTATATGTGAAGAGATGTTTATTGTAGAGTTTCATCGGAATGTGAATGGCTTTTTTTCTGGCTGACTAGGTTGAAGATCCTAGCATGCCCAACGATGAAGGGATTACTGCACTGCACAATGCCGTGTGTGCTGGACACACGGAAATCGTCAAGTTCCTGGTGCAATTTGGTGTGAACGTGAACGCCGCAGATAGCGATGGATGGTAAGGCTTTAAGTGGTACCTTACAGATGCTCTCCACAAGAGAGCTGTGGCTCGGGGGCTGCTACAGGTCCCTCGGTTTGCTCCTGTACAGCTGGCAATGACTTTTCCACAGTAGAGCAACAGCCGTTCTCTGTGGGCCATCATATGAGAATGCACGGAGAAGAAAACAGGCAAATTATATTAATATTCCCTATATGGAAGAAGTGTGTCTGAGGCCCAGTAGGGTGGATACAATTGTCAGGAAATTGCCCTCTTTCTTTGAGATATTGAAGACAGCTTATGCATAACAAGCTGTTTGCTGAAATTCCCGGTGTCTTCTCTGTGAAATAATCTGTAGCTTACACATGCTCTGGGCAGTACCTAGCCCTGCAAACTCGCCTCAGTTTTTTGTCCAGTACTTGGACAACTTAAAAACAAGACAAAGCAGAAAATAACAGTCTACAACCTAGGCTTGTAACTGAATGGGTTATAAATCCTTCTTAAGGTAGCTAGGGAGCTTATTTACAAAAGGCTAGGGGAAGGGGGCAGTGACTTTACTATTATTTCTGCCTGTAACAGAAGTGTCTAAGGCCCAAGATTGAATTAGGATGCTTGTTGTCCCTCAGCCTCAGGGGTAATGGTTTTAAACTGAAAGAGGGGAGATTTAGAGGAGCTATTAGGAAGAAATTCCTTAATGTGAGGGTGGTGAGACACTGGTCCAGGTTGCCCAGAGAAGCTGTGGCTGCCCCATCCCTGGAGGTGTTCAAGGCCAGGCTGGATGGGGCTGTGAGCAGCCTGGTCTGGTGGGAGGTGTCCCTGCCCAGGGCAGGGGGGTGGGAATGAGATGATCTTTAAGGTCCCTTCTAACCTGAACCATTCGGTGATTACCTGCGCTTGTCACCAAGTTAGGTCTTGAAGTAATTATCTAGATTGTAAGAAGCATGATGTCAGGAGGATTTCTGAGTGGCTTTTTTAATATAGATTTATGTTTTTAATTTTTATTGCTTTAATCAACATTCTTAAAATGTTAATGGGTTATTAAAAGGTAGCACAACTAGAGATCCATATGGAAACCCAGCTTTAGGGCTCAAGCAGCTCCCATTATCTGTGAAAAGCAATTGTTCTTGACATCCTGAGTGAAGTGCTTCTGGTGGGAAGCCTTCAGCGATGCAGTACTGAGTGCTGGAGGTCACGCATGAAAGCGGTTTGCCCCTAAGAGTCTGTAAGTACTGCTATCAGGAATAAAAGTAATGTGTCATCTTTCTCTCCTCGGCTTGCAGGACCCCGTTACACTGTGCAGCATCTTGCAATAACGTGCAGGTGTGCAAGTTCCTGGTGGAGTCAGGTGCAGCTGTATTTGCGATGACCTACAGTGACATGCAGACGGCTGCAGACAAGTGTGAGGAAATGGAGGAAGGCTACACACAGTGCTCCCAGTTCTTATATGGTAGGTGATGACAGCTAAGTTCTGGAGCGTGCTAGGGACTCACCTGGCACTTTTTGGTATGTTTTTGGATGAGGGGCGGCAAGTTGCATGCTTAGGTTGTGTGCCTGTGCCTCGAGTTTCTCTTGGAAAGAGAGCGGTTTTAGCCGGCTTCTTGTCACAGAGTGAGGTCCATCAAGACCAAATTTAAGTACTGAACCCATAGAGAAGATCTGAGTAACAACATGTTCCCCTACATTAAAGACCTTGAAATGAGTTTAAAGCGTGCATTGACAAATACATTGGTATGAGGTAACAATTAGGTGAATCTTACCATGTAAGTACTTTTTTTACATAAACCCAAAAGTAGTATGGGTATCTCAGTAGGCAGTTCGTATCTGCTACCTAGTGTCTTTAAATCAGGACTACTTCCTAATGTGCACTTCAGAACCAAGAAAAGTCCTGCCAAACTTCTGCCTTAACGGAGGTTAGTAAGCACTGGATTTGACTTTATCTTTCCGGCCTTTTTCTTCTCTTGCATTTAAAAAGAAATCCCATTTTCAATTTAGATTTTATTCAAATAGTAAGACTACAGGGAAACTATCTTTTTTAATGGAAAGGATGAATTCCCCCAGGGTGTGATGAATATTAGTCAATGAGGTTTTAAATTACTGTATGTTTTGTATGCAATGGGGTTTTAAATTACTTTTCTCTATCTTTTGTATGTAGTTCTTGTCCCCTAGGCACCTACCAGCTGGAGTGTCATCTATCTGTAAAAGGTTAGAGTAAAAGCAATGTAATACAGTGTAAAAAGCTTAATATAGCCTTTCTGGTTTTGTGGAACATGTGAGATCTGAGTTCCTATAAGCTGCTCAGCCAGCATATTTCAAAACTGTCTGTCCAGCTGTCCTCACTAAGCTTGAAAAATATATCTCTTGGTGCCCCAAATATATAGTTTTCCCTATGAAGGGAGGAAGCCTGTTTAACTAGCGTCGAAATTCGTGGACTAAGCAAAATTCCATTTAGTTTTGTATCCAGACTGCAATGGTGATCATCAACAGCAAATGCCCAAGGAAGATTGTAGGATTAGATTAAAAATAATACTACTACGTCTGGTATTTCTTACTGGTTTTAACTCTGACAGGAGTTAAGAGATGGTATCTTTGTGTAGAATAGGTCTTGGGAGATTTCTTTCAGGAATTAGTCTAATTCTTAAAATCCAGGTAAACAGCCCATAAGATCCTGTGGGAAGGAGATCCATGGCTTTATTATATACAGCATGAAGAAACACATTCTTTTTGTTTGCGGGGTTTTTTGGACCCACCATCTGGTGATCTCGCTTGATACTCTGTTTTGAGTTGGGTTTGAGATATTTTTTGTGTGTGTGTGTCATGAGAAATTTCTTAATGGGTCCTGAAAAGTCTGTAAGGCTTTGGTTATTGTGAGCTTTTCCAAACTGAAGCCACTGAAAGTAAAGGTATCCGTCTCTTGATACGCTGGCTGTTCAGCTATCAAATTTCCATATTATTCCATTAGGAATTAATCCTATTGCTAAGACTGTTTCTAGTTGCCTATAGTTATAGTCAGAAATTAATTCACTGGCTAAATCTGTTTCTTGCTGTAAAAGAAGTTTGGGGATGTGTATCTGTTTCCAGAAGAGATACCATATTAAAACCTGTCAGGTGAGAAACCTTGGTGTAATTCATTGATTCACCTAATCCCTTTTTGTTGTACATGATGTGTAATATTGAATATCATCTACAAGTATGTTTAAATAAAACCACTAGTCCTTTAGCACTGATTAAATGACTAGTTTGCTGCTGCTTAAGTGTGTCACTTCTCACTTTCTAAGTTTTAATGCCTGTCCGGTTGCTTAAGAGCATGTTTGCACTGCTACCCTGCCGTGAGTGTTCACACTTTTTTATAGAAGACCAGATCCATTGTGCGCATCTTCTCTTTGTTTGCTTTGATATGCAGTGCTCAGTCTTAACCTTTCACATGGGCGCAGAGGACAGCTTTTGCCAAACCTTTAATTGTACCAAATGCAAAGCAAGGGAGGGGCTTCTCTAAGCAGAACTAAGCATTCATTGGAAGTATTTTAATGTTACATGATGAGCTGGTATGCAGAAAAATAGAACTGGATTTGAGCAGATGCTTTCTTTAGCAGACATAGGTAAGCATCCTATACAAGAGGTTGTAATAGGTAAGAGATGGAAAGGGAAATGACAAGTTTTGTGATACAGTGTGCAACACGCTCTTTGCTCCCAGCAATACCAAAACCAAACAAAAAATCCAGTAGGATTCAGTATTTTAAACTTTCTCTTGGGTAATTATTCCATTTTATATAACAGTTGATTAAGATACCTTTTCCGCTTTGCTGCTTAGAAGCTGAGGAATGTGTACAGAAAAAATAGTATCTCATCTTTGGCTACAGCTGTAAAATGAGCAAATTCTAAATAACACCCGCAAGGTATATGTTGTATTCTAAAACACCTTGGCCCAGAAGCAATTTAATTTGTTTCTGAATTCAGTGTTTAAAAAAAATAACTAACACAGTGGCAGAAGTCAAGAACTGCTGAAGTATCTGAGTTAAGTGACAGCAGCTGGCAGGCAGCAGACAAATCTTTCAGGTATAGGTCTGAGACGCAACTTGTTTCAAAGTTCTGAAATAATGTAGCACAAGTGGTAGATGACACCTCAAGCATTAAAATGACAATGGTGGTCAGCGTAAGCAGGTATTGCTATCTTCCTCTGACAGAAAGAGATTACCGATGAACTAAGAGTATAAACAAGTGTTTCTTGCTCATCACTTAAGTGTAGGAAGCGTGAACGCCAGCACAAAAATATAACCTTTTATCAATCAGTGCTCCTCTCCCCATTTACCTCATATTTTTTGAATGTGTGTAAGGAAGGAATCTGCTGTGTGCAAGGGCTAACTTCACAATGCCACCTGTTCCAGGAGTGACTTTCAGTAGGCTGATGACACCAAGGTGCTAAGCGTGATAGGAACCAAGGTTGGTTTTTCTTTTTTCTTTTTTCCTGGACTATTTTCGGTAAGAGTACAGCAGCCTTTCCAACTGTTTTTTTTTTTTTTTTTTTTTAACATTTTTTTGAGCTGCTCTGTGTTTTTAATGTTGCAGGAGTCCAGGAGAAAATGGGGATAATGAACAAAGGAGTGATTTATGGACTCTGGGATTATGAGGCTCAGAATGACGATGAGCTCTCAATGAAAGAGGGAGACTGCATGACAATCCTGCGCCGGGAAGATGAAGATGAAATTGAGTGGTGGTGGGCACGGCTGAATGACAAGGAAGGCTACGTTCCCCGCAACCTGCTAGGGGTGAGTCCTTGATCTTTCCAAAGTCAAAAAAAAACCCAAAAAACCCAGCCCACTATGTGGAGTATAGGCAGCATTATTCTCATGCGTCTAGGTCAGGTGCCATTCCAAAAGTCAAGAGGAAGGAGTTGACATTCTCTATTTATTCATTTGGGGAGTTGAATACCTTGTCAGAGTGGTTTAACACCCTCTGTTTAGATACGTAACACAGATTATACTAATGGCTGCATAAAAGAACATGTATCACCACCCTGCTGTACGCGGCAGGTTCTAATACTAACCTTGTCTCACCCTCTTCGAGGGGAAAAAAAAAAAAAAGCTTTTATCTGAATATGACGTGTGCATAAGGTTTTGTTGAGCATATGAAGAGAACTGGGTTTCCCCTCTTCTAGAGCGTGATACACCGGCACAAAGGGCCTTAAGAACTGAAACTTGTATGAAGAATGAGTCACAAGTCCTTCCCTGCCCGGGTGTACACAGCGCACCTTGTGACCTGAGATGGTTTCACAGAGAGTTTTAAGACAAACACTACAAAATTCTATGGTCATCTTTTTTTCTAGTGTTGAAAAAGAGATCATGTTGCCAAATAAAGGCAGATCTTTGTTTTCTCCTATGCTCTTTAAGTAATATCTAACCACACGTCAAAGGCCTTAAATTAATGGCCTCCCCTAACCATCTTTGTACTACCTCTTTTATTAAAAGCAGCTGTGTACAAATAATAGATATTTTCAATTATGTCCCCATATTTCTCCTCATGGCTGAGTTGCTAGAAAACTATAGCAGATGGACATGTATAAAAATTCCATTAAGCTTTTTTCTGCATATCCGGTGTCCCTGCTGCTGGAGATAAGAGCTTCTGCCAATGCTAAAGATTAACTGGTGTGAATTTTAGCTGATTGATGTATGATGCTTGAAAGAGGGTGAACCTCCTTCCTCATGTAGATAATCCTTACTCTTAAACTGGTTAGATTTTGCAGAGCGACTATATCTAATGCAAAATCAGTTTTCATTTCTGTATTGCTTTCAGGTCAGGCCTACCCACAATGTACTGTAAAATTCTCCCTAGCATAGTACTTCTGCTCAGGTTTTTCCCTTCCAAATGTAAGCATTTTTGGACTGAGAGCAGCCATCAGCCCTGCACAACAAGGTCAAGAAAGGTCAGAAATGGCAGCTTTTTATTTTTTTCCTGCCCCAGGGTGAATTGGGCAGGTGCTACTTCATAAGCTTGTGCTCTCAGCCTGAGCGCAGGTGTGTGAGAACACCAGGAGCATCTGTGCTCCTGTACTAAAAAGCACAAGGCAACACAGCTTAGACTGGGGGTCACAACTCAACCTTCAAACAGAACACAATCCAAACAGAACCTTTGGGGACAAC
Organism: Chroicocephalus ridibundus; assembly: GCF_963924245.1. Classification (NCBI taxonomy): domain Eukaryota; kingdom Metazoa; phylum Chordata; class Aves; order Charadriiformes; family Laridae; genus Chroicocephalus; species Chroicocephalus ridibundus. Next base: position 18,398,889 of record NC_086286.1, read on the forward strand.
TACCCAGGCCCAGTATTCACTGTTCACTCTTGTGCACGTTCAGTTGTGCCAAGGATTCCGTGGTTATTATCAAAAGCAATTACTGGACTCTTAATATAGCAGCTGAAATGTAGGCTGAGATATTCAGCACAGAGGGAAATGTTTGGTAGTTTGATACGGTCTTATATTAATTTATCACAGCTGCTTTATCCTTTTGCAGTTAGGTGCACTGAATAAAAACAAGGATGAAATTATCTGCATCAGTCCTCTGCCCTTCTGACTCACTAACTCCCTAAGCTGTGGGAGAGCTCTTAAAACTGAATGCAAATAAGATAATACTGTCAAAATACTGATTTCTTCATACCAAATGAAATCTTTTGAACACTATCAGGTGTTATGCTACTGTGACTGACTGACTGACTGACTGAATCTCTGCTAGTGGTGAAGTCACGGCAGGCTGAGACAAACCTTTGGGTGAAGTTGTTGGTCTTTTCTTAATCATTAGCTGACCACGAAAAAGAAGAAAGCTACAGTCTGGCTGAAGAGAGCAGCTTTAAGGAAAACATTAGCTGAAAAAACCCAGGATGTAATGTAGGCATGCATGGCCGTTCACAGCATGGAGGTTTCATCTTTCCTAATTGTATGAAGTGTATGCTTCTATTTTTATATGCCAGTAGCCATGCTTTGCAAGTGGAAGTAAAAATACTGGCATATTTTTATATGCCAGTAGCCATGCTTTGCAAATGGAAGCCAAGAACTTCCCAAGCACCTCAGTGCTGCTGCACGCTGTGGCGAGCTGCGTCCCATCAATCGTCACCCTGCAACCGAGGCAGTCTCCGTGCCTCTCTGTGCGCAGCCGCAATGTGTCACTAGCACACAGCTCAAGGGCCAGGGGGTGGCAGCTACTGATTTACCGCTGGGCAGTTAAATTCACTTAACTGGCCACCCACTATCTAAAGCACAGCTCCTACTCTTCTGTGGCCGTTATGCAGCCAGATGTTTCCAGCTTGCCCAAAGCTATAGATCTGTAAAGGCTGATAGGCATTGAGAGCGAGAAAGCAAAACAGACTTTAATACCTCTCTATTTCTGTTATAAAACAGGGGAAAACCACACAGTTCACTAAGAACAAAAGTCTTTTTGACTTACAAAGCCAAATCTGGGTAGAGCTGGAGGTACTGAATTACATGCTTTACAGTGCCTTCCTCTTGTCCTGTTATGGTTAGTAGTTTTTAAACTTGCCTAAGAATGCTAAATTTGTATCTGTTAGTGCTCTGGGTGTTTTTTATAACCATATTTTTGCTACTAGACATTACATTAGAATTGTAGCACCAAAGAGAGGTTTTTCTTTCTTTCTTTTTCCTTTAAAAAACCTAACCTTTTAAAGCACTAAAATTTTAAATCTCATTTCTATTTTACCCTCAGCTGTATCCAAGGATTAAACCTAGACAAAGAAGCTTGGCATGAAATAGTACAGAAGCCAGATTCTTGAAGTACTAATCATGGATGACTTACAAAAAAAAAATTCATTTTGTGTTGGTTCCAATATCATGAGACTTATTTCAATGACAATGTAATTTGAAAGCTATGAAGAATGTGCTTTGAAAACAAATGAAGGATTGATGCATTAGCAAATAGATGAGGGCATTCTACAAGACGAAATAATGGTTACAAGCAAATGAAATTCTGCGCCTTTGGTCCAAGCGAGCCATTATGTTCAAGTACCCACTCTGATTTCTTCAAACATGGCAGAAAAGAATTTCACATCTTTCTGCGTTAAAGCCAAGGACCTTTTCAATTTACCATTGAAGGAATCATCATGAAACAGCTAATTTGGCTCTGTCCAAATTTATCCCGAGGCTTATTGCTGGAAACAGAACACTTGTTGAAGAAGCTAAACCGAACTGCATCTGAACAGTGACAACCACGTGACCAATCCATTAAGCAATAACTTTTAAAAATGCTGTAGCATCTTAGGAATTCCATGTATCCAAAATATTACGTGCTGTAACAGACAATGTAGTTTTAGATTCCTCTTTTTACAAAAAGAGCCTCATGTATTTATTGTATTTTGTACTTTGAAAACTAAGTGTAGAAACTTTCTGTAGTCCTTGACAACTTACTTGTTTTTACTTGACTGTGATACCATTAAACTTTTGTCTCCTCTTAAGCTTTAACTCTGGGTATTTTAGTGTCATGTTTTTATTAGACCATCTGAAAATGTTAGCAGTGAGACACCCTGCTGTTCTACACCATGCTAATATTCCTCTACCTTCTGTGTTAAGTTGTACCGCTCCTCCCCAGTTTGTTCAAGACAGTTTTTCTGTACTTAAAATTAAGGCAGATCTGTCAGTTGCATATAACCTTGTTAACCATAAAAGCTAAGGGACATACTTAAGAAAAAAACTTGTTACAAGTATTTTCCAAACAAAGCCTTTCCCACAGATCTATCCTTTGTATCTTGTCTGTTCATCAATAATCACTTGATAATGAACACTATTAAATAGAGAGGAACAAATCTTACCTTAAGGGTATTTAGGAAGTGCTTCACTCTTCAGGCTGAAGTTTTCCTACGAGGTAGGTCCTTATTGCTTTCTGAAAAGGTGCCCATAAATACAAGACCGTGTTTGTAGAAAGGAGGACGCAATTCCTCAGGTGGGTAAATTTAAGCCAGCAGCAGTGAGAACTCCTGGAAGCAGTAACCTGCTCATGTTCCCAGCCTCATGATTTCAATAGGGTTGGGTACAGGGTATATACCATCAGTCACCTTTCTTGGAAACCTTTAGTTTTTCAAGCACTGATCTTTTAAAGCATCAGATAAAGTATCAAACTATCTAGCATTTCATTAACTGACACACAACCTAGTCAACACCAGAACGCTGATTTTCTCCCCCTATAAAAAGCAACATACTCTCTTTCTGACAATGAGAGCTCTCCATATGCTCTGTGTTGATCTATCTCTAAAAAAAAAAAAAAATAATAATGTCCTTAGTGGCAGAAAGAATAACAGTGTTGCAAACTTTATTTCTACTGATAAATACACTTTCTTTTATTTCAAAGGAAGATAAATAATATCCAGGAAATCAAGATTCCACCTGAGAGCATGGGCTTTCTCTTGGAAGAGTCTGGTTGTCACCACAGCCTCCTGCTAGAGGCATGGCCATGGTCAGGATGGAAAGACTTGTCTTTAGTTTGGTCAAACACATACTTGCTACGTAAAGTCTTAAAAAAAAATATTGAACCAGAACAAAGCTGGGGCTTGACAAAAAGCACACAAGAGACCCATATCTCACCTAAACACCTGCAACACCATCCCTTTTCTAGTTTCAGAGACACAGGATGGAGTGGAGCTGTCGTTCAAAAAGCACTTATTAAACCAGACCATCAAGCCATCATGAGCTTTCTCCCAGAAATCATGTAAAACACCATAAATACAAAGATATTAGCAAAGCAGTATTTTCAAAAGTTGCACTGAGGATTTATATTAAATCAAAGCTTTTGTACAGAGGATATATAATAGTAGATAAAAGATCGTCAGGCCCATAAAAAATGAGGTTGCAGAGTCTTCTCTTGTTGAAGTAGAATGCTTTCCTTCGTATAACTGTGTGCAACATTTGCCATGCATACGTTAAGGCACATTCACGTTAGAATATTACTTGTATGTTTGCTTGATTATCTTCACCTGGTCTTGCTCTTTTTGAGGTGGCTTGAGCTGATGTCAGTGGCTCAAATGACAGTAAAGCACAGCCACTACAACAAGAGAGGGAGAGGAGAATAGCCCAAGGTTAAGTTTAGTAAAAATACCGGTAAGAAGTAGACGTGTTCCCATTTCTAGCGTAAGGATGAAAGTCTATTGTTACAGAAGTAATTTTAAGATCTTTCCTGAATGATTTAAATTTATATCTTGTTTAAGTCAGAAGAGTTTTGGGATGATCTGCACATTCCTCATTTAGCTCCAGAAATAAGTTATGTTTGGGTAATAAGCAAGTTGAACATGTGTAGGAGGGTAGTTTTCTTCTAACTTAGTCCTTTCTATAGGGCAGATGTGGTCAAGACCACGAGTTGCCTCTGCACCTGCAGCTTACGCTGTTGTTGACAGAAAAGGCAGGGAAGAAGCCTGCATACACGTCAGCCAAGATTCCTGCCCGTAAGGGATAAGTGGCATCAGGTTCTTGTCTGTCTGTTAGAGAATGTGCTGTAGGTACATTTTAAAAAAGGGTAAGACCGCTTATAAATACACAAGCTATATAAATCCAGCATATATGTGTGTACACATAATCATCCATAATCAGTCAGAACGGAGCAGGACGGTCTCTACTGTTAACCCCCCACCCCCCCAAAAAAAGATGAAAACAAGTATTTTAGAAATAAATGAACTTACATTAACAAGGTTCAATTCTATTGTTCCAGTTTTCTCAGTATCCAGTTTTCTAAACATTTCTGTGGCAGGAGAGAGATGACAGACAAGGATGAATATAGGAACTACCTGGAAAGCCTGCCCCTTCCTCGTGCTTCAGGATCAAAAAGGAGTTTAGTCCCAGAGACTAAAATTCAACAGTGGTCTACAACCCCAAACCAGAAGGAGCCACACTAAAGCTGTTGCATGCCTGTGGGCAAGAATGAGACTGAACGTTTTTAACAGTTCACTCTGTAGTGTTGACGCTATTTGTCAATCCGTAAATGTTTAGATTGATTTTTTTTTTGTTTTTAAATCAACATTTAGTTGTTTGCATGAAAGACTGCCTGGCTCTGGTTCAGCAGCCTGGCCTAAAAGGCTGATTCCTAGCTCTAGGAGGAGTGTGCAGACCGGGTTGCCAGATTTATAGCTCAGCTTGGAAGTTGCTTTGGTTCCAGTACAAAAGTTTTCTGAATAACTTATCCCGGACTCGAAAACACAAAGCAACAGAGTCTGTCTGGTTCTTAAGCATGTACTCACTGAACAAGGTTTCCAGCCGAATCAAACACCGGACAAAGTTATCAAAGTCAATGATGAGGTCTTCATCAGCAAAACGAGCCACAATGATTTGATGTAACCGGCAGTTCAATTTGAACCCTAAAAATACAATGTCAAGGATTCAAAAAAGAAGAGGAAGGAAAAAAAAAAAAAAAGGCAAAAAGCTCCAACCAACAAAAAACCTCAACCTTATACATGGCCAGAAATTCAATGGGCTACTTTTGATTAAATTCACAAATTTTAAGAGTATTTGCTCCATTTTGGAAACTCCCAACAACCCCTTCTGTTCTTGGAGGGATTTAGAGCTGTGACTAGGTCATGTATTGCTTCTGCTGCATGTTCTCCCACGCTTATACACCCATTTCCCTGAGGACACGGACAATTGCTCCAGCTCGTCCTTCCCTGGGCAACGAGGTGGCTGCCCGACTCGGCCCCCCAAGACCCGAGATGAAGCAGTGGTTTTCTGTGGGCAAACGGGTCTATATTTCCACAGAGCCCCCAAACTTTGGGACGAAAAGAAATGCTGCCTCATCTTAGGCGGTGACAGGAGGGGAAAGCGCCAGAAAGCCCAAGCGCTGACATTAAGGCATCCCCAGGAGATCAGTAAGTTAATTTGCGATGGTATGGGTCTGTGACCCCCGCCTCACTCACTGCCATAACTCAGATTTGCTTTTCAGTGGTTGCAGGAGCAAACTGACTCCTCTTTTAGCTCTCTTGCGAGCATCACCCCTTGGTCAAGCCACTTCCATTCCCTAGGTCACAGCATCCCTCTTTCACGGGCTTATCCCAAACCCCCGTTTACCCAGAGAGACTCACTGCAAGATGACAGTATGCTCTTATAAGACCAGACTGTTACAGTTTGTGCTTCAAAAGCTGGTCACCAAAGAAAATAACCGCAAACCTATCACTCCTTTGAGATGCTTTTCGGGTGCCTGCGTGGCAAGACTCTGCTACACAAAGACAGGAGCCCACGCTGAGCATCTGGATTAAATGGAGGCCTTCCATCAGGTCCAGGAACACAGGATTTTTCAGCTTATAAGTGATATACAGGCGACTAGTGAGTGTCTACCAACCCTGCTTGAAACTGATACAATCCTAAAAAGAGACAGAGCGATATAAATACCTGCTGTTTCCAGCGCTCTCCTCATCTCATATGAATTCATGGTACCAGATCGATCCACGTCAATTTCCCGGTAAATTTTCTGCAGAACACAAAACCCAAAGCTAAGACTTGTCAATAATTCAGAGCACGTTTGGGCTTTCGGCAGAAGTCAAACAGTTTGAAATGCAGCCTGCACATTCCTTAGTAGCATTTGCAACGTTGGTCTGAAGAAACAGGGACTTATCCCCGAGTTTGTCTAAAATCAGCTTTGGAAAGTCTTTTTAATGCAGCAGCCGGAGTGGATAAAGACTCCAGAGAATTCCTTGGACACCTGTGCAAAATGGCACTATCGCTACCCAAGCAAGCAGCAAGACTGACATTAAACTCGCTCTGTTAAGTGGGAAGGCTAAACGTATTTGGACACGAGTTAAAACAAACCAGAAACCCCTCAAAAGTGCACGACAGGAAGAGAGGCGGCCTCTCCTTCAGCCCTTCCCCCCAGGGCTGAAGCCATCACACCCCTGGGCTCTGAGGGGCAAAACCTGGGCGACCAAGGACAGACATGCATCCTGAGCTCGAGCGGGAGCCCCTGCTTGGGGAAGTGTCCGAGGCAAATCAGTCTCCAGCCACCTCTACGCCTGACTGCGTGCTTGCCCAAAAAGGCTGCGTCTCACCTGGTATTTCTGAATCTTCGTCCAGAGGGTGTGGAATTCCTTCAGTCCCAGTTTACCACTCCCGTCGTTCTTCTCCGAGTTAAGGTAAGCTCTTTGGAAGGAAGGAAAAGGGCCTCCCCTCCCTGTGCTGGGTTTTACTTACGTAGGCAGTGGTGACTTAATACTTAAAAAAAATTTGCAATTAAGAGAAGGATGCAAGTCCTCTCTGAAGGATTCATCCTGTTGAATATGCAATTGTTGTCCAAGATGTCTTTTGAAATCAATAAGGTGATTGATGCATTTAAACCACAACCAGGTCACAAGATCTTTCTGCTCCTCCTTTGGCAACTCTCTCTCTTTTCAATACGTGTATAAACCAGCTGAGATTATGTGATTTTCTTCTGCATTGTTGGTTCAACACCTGCAGTTATAGCAGCATGACTCCTAAGCCTGCATTATAAACAGGAAAAGCCACAGCCAAGCCTGCCATTTGGAGAACTTAAGTTCTTGCACAAACAGCTAACAAAAGAACCTGGCACGGCTCCCAAAACCCACTAAGGAGCCCCTACGGCCTGCCATATTTTACACCAAATTATAGCAGAGCATCATTCTGTTTTGGTAATTTTCCCTTTTTCTGACTATGCAATTCAACGCCCACTGTGCGAGGAAGCTGAACACAACTATTCTTAGACTTGAATCCTTCATCCTATGCTTTTGCCGTTATTCTTAGGAGTAAAAACTCCTAAAATCCAGCATACTCTCTGGTTTCTGTATTTGTTTCCCTCATTTTCTATTTGCTAAGTCCTCCTGCCCTTACCAACTCCAACAGAGCAGTGAAGTGCCCCCAGATGTGCGTGTTCAAACTCTATCAGCCAAGGCAATCCACGCCACGCTGAGAGCCAGGTGCCTTTTCCCAGCACAAACTGCACTTTGTCGCCAGCTAAACCAGAATGTCCGACAGCTGGGAAGACTTGAAAGCAGATCGTCCTGGCTGAAAACACATCTTCCCCACTGCCTGGCAGAACTCAAGTGCCACGGTCAGCAGCAACAGCCCCCCACCTCAGGAGTCACTAGTACATCAGGATGGACCCCCACCTGCAAAGGCAGCAGCTCACCTACTCCAGCACAGGCAGAAGAATATCATCCAGGAACAGCCTTAAAGGATACATCTAACAGGTCAACCATTATTTTGCATGTCTCAATGCTAAAGCCATCAGATTTAATATCTTGGCCTGTAAAGAGAGAGCAAAAGACAGGATTATCATTGCACGCTGTACCACAGCGCCTTCCTACACCACCCGGGAGCTCCGTCACCAGTGTATACACCTCAGCCCTTATGTGCTTCCGTGTCATCGGCGGCTTCCTCTGCAACTGGCAAGAAATCTTTTTCATTTTACAGGGTTTTTTTGCTTCTAGGTAACATGTGCTTAGTACTCTACCATGTCTGCAATACACACCTACTCGTTACTCAATGGCCATCCGCTGCCTACTTCAAATCCTCCCCTGGCAATAGGTGTCCGACTGTGCCGCTGCCGCAGCCTGGGCCAGGTGAGTGCTGTGAGCAGCAGGGGATGCCAGCCTCCGGCTCCGGGAGTTATTACTGTCATCCCTAAGCCTTTGGGAATTTGCAAGTACCTAATGCAACGCTGACAGTGGAGGATGTGGTGCCTGTAGAGCTATAGTCAGGATCACAGAACCATAGAATTGCCTGGGTTGGAAAGGACCTTTCAGATCATCTAGTCCAACCACCAACCTAACTCTGACAAAAACCATCACTCAACTATATCTCTAAGCACTATGTCTACTCGTCTTTTAAAAACCTCCAGGGGTGGTGACTCAACCACTTCCCTGGGCAGCCTGTTCCAATGCTTAATAACCCTTTCAGTGTAAAAAATTTTCCGAATAATCCAGTCTAAACCTCCCTTGGTGCAACTTGAGGCCGTTTCCTCTTGTCCTATCACCTGTTACTCGGTAATCCTACAGTTCCCTCAAACACCGGATGGGAAACCGTTGCCTGATGTTGCTTAGGTCCCCCCCTCTGAGGTAAGCTATGACCCCTGACAACTCCTTTGCATGCGGCAGAGCGGGAGGCAATGCTCACTGAGAGGTGTGCTCAGTGGGGTCAGGACTTGCCAAGCGAGGAAGAGCTTCGGGGGGGAGGACACACGAGCAAGAATTACAAAGCTCTTGGCGAATGGTCAGAGGATGGTCCTTGTTTTGCATGAGAGGGACGCAGCACTGAAGCAGGCAAATGGATGCTAATAAGCAGCCCTCTTTGACTTCCTGATGAAGAGACTTTGAGTGAAAGTTAGCTGTGATGTTTCCCCAAGCAAACAGCCCAGTTAGTCTGGTTTGTAGGTGTGCAACACAAGCAAGAGGCAGACAGAAAGCTTTCCTGCCCTTACTGTCTGCCTGCAGAGACAAGGGTGGACTTTTGTGGACAACGTGGGCTTCTGACCTATGGAGGTCAGCTGTAGGTAGCTTCATGCAAGGGAAGAACATCAAATCAAGCCTGGTAACCAGCAACACACCATTGCTAACTGGCTAGTGCACACAGACATACAATGCAGTCCCGGCTACCTGGCTAAGATTTCACTTTGGAAAACAGAGAGACACTTATTTCTCCAAGCACTTATATCTGAAGCACTGTTTTATGAAAAGGAAAATAACGCAGAGCCAAACTCTGAATCGCTTCACAGAAAAAACACCCCAAAGTTTCTCCTTCTCAGAGGCACCCCAGACCATTGGCTGGGCTACTGTTTGAATCCTGAGCAGTTCAATACTAAAGTAACAGCAGTACCTTTTCTTGATTGTTATCAGGCATTAAATCAAATCCATCCATCTTCCTGTCAGCCAGTTCCCAGTAGGAGATGCTGGGATAAACAGCACCCATATGTGCCCTGCCAAAGCACACGTCCTGCGTGCACAGCCCCAGCGTTTCCGCAGCCCCCTGAAGGAACAGGGCACTTGGCTGTGGCCACACGGAGCGCCAAGCCACAGCGCTTTGGCTCTGCCCAGGTCAGTGGTGGGCTCCCCGCTCCCACAGCCATGCTGGAAACCTGCTGGTGGACAACTGACGCCGCAGCTGGAGGAAAGTACTTACGTTTAGCCATGATTTTATTCAAGATGTTGCGGAGTTCGAAGGCAGAGATCTCTGCATCCTGCGTGAAAGAGGAAAATAAGTTTTCTTCCACTGTGAGCTGCAGACACCATCTCATAAGCAGGCTCTGACTGCTTTGGGCAAGTTGGCCAAGTTCAAACATCCCTTGGGAGTTCAGGTTTCCCTTGGATGGAAACGCAAGTGGATCACCACCACCCATTCCCAGGAGCAGAGCCCTTTGCCTGAGCCCCGGGGCAGGCGGGAGCAGCCCGGGCAGAAGGCACAGCCCAGCCCTCATCACCTCCCGGAGGGACCCACGCGCCCGCACCAAATGCTCTGCCCAAAGGACAGAATTAGGGACCGGCAGAGATAAAAGCCGAGCCTGCAGTTCAAAGAGAGAGGAGATCATTTGCCAGGAGCGCTCACAAATCCGTTGTGTAAGCAGACTGGTAACTACACAGATTTTTGCACGCACAATTATGCACATGCTCAAGATCTGACTCAGCACAGGAATTACACTCCATGCTGGGCGAGGCGTCTCTCTTACCCACTCACCCATGCTAGCAGTAAGTCCTTAAAAGAAAAAAAAAAAAAACAAAAAAACAACAAAACAAAAAAAACCCAAAACACTCACACTTCCTGCTAGCTGTCCAAAAAGCTTTTTAAAGTTGGGTTCGATGTCATCTTCACTGATCTCGGTCTAGGAGAGGGAAATAGAGAATATGGAAAGGAGGAACTTTTCTGCCTGAGAAGGACTTAATGCATTTCCTTGCCTCTAGTAAAACACAATTTAAATGGCAAAGTTGAAGGTACAGAGTGCTATTACTTTGATTTTAATCAGTTTTATTTTCAGGGATGCCTCAAAATGCTGGTGTTGCAAGCACGGCAGGAATTAAGAACTTTAGCAATGTCTTTTACTAAAAAAAAAAAAAAAGCACCACACAAAAAAAACCCCAACCCCCCCCACTTTTAAAAATTCTTTATTAAAAAAAAAAAAAGAAAAATCACACCCAAATTCAGAACTTCATTGTCGCTGCTGCTACGACTGTTGGACCAGCTGCCTTCATTTAAAGACAAGAAAGCAAAATTAAGTTCTCATCTTGGGGAAGAAAAAAATATGGAAAAAAAAGAAATCACAGAGAGTTGTAGATGCATTAGGAGGTGAAACATCTCCAGCAAGACTAAGCATACGGTGAGCCACTACTTACTCATGGAAACAACATCGCATGCAAAAACACCCCTGTAGCTAAAGGGCTGCACTCTCAGATTCCTGGCAAACAGAGGGAATTTCCCATGGCCCCAGTTGCCTCTGCAGGGAGTACCTGATTCTCCTCTACCTGGGAAGCCCAAGTTCACCATTCTGGAGAAAGGACAACACGTTTCCATTTTGCTTACGATATCTCCATTTGCTGGACGTTCAACTATGGATATTGAAAGATCTGTTTCCAAAGCGGGACAACAGTTCTTGGCAACGCCTGTAGCTAAGCGCTGCCCCGCGCAGGGAACAGAGCACTCCAACCCCACTCATTTACAGCAAAATTTTCTCCATTTAAAACATTTAAGTTAAGATATACCTCTTCAAAATTGGCCTCAATTTCATCATCTATAACCCTAGAAAGAAAGAAATCAATATTAAAACCAAAACAAGTCACTTTTCTGATGCCCTGGCTTCAAGTTTCAGTTAATGAGAGATTCTTTAAATTATGGGAATAACGATGAGCGTTCAAAGCTCAGAGGTTACTGGATTAAATCAGCCACAGACCCTGCATACCACACCTGAAAGCAGTATTTTGCCACGGCAACAAGAGTTTCAAACCACACTACAAACTGTGCAACATCCTGCAGAGTCACAGACAGGATTTTGGGTCAGACATAACCCTTTGGGTCACTTAGTGCCACTGCCTACAGACCTCGGCCCAGGACCAGGCTCTCAGGCGCAAATCAAACTTATATCTAGTATTTTTTTTCCTTTAAAACAGCAAGAGTGAGAGACAAAGTCATTCGGACGTGCCAGAGTGGCAGAAGTGTTTCACACTGACCCCCAGCCGTGGTGGGAGCATCACACCAACAGACGGTGCGTAAGCAGCGATAAGGGCCCATCAAAAGCTAGATGTGTGCCTTCGCACAACTGACATCCCAGTTTTCTGACTGCTACAGAAACACGCAACAACAGATTACAGAACAGTAGAAAGGTTTTTGCGTTTTTGAATTAGAGAACTCAACACCAAAGATCCCACGCCTCTTCCCAAGGCCTTAGCCCAGCTGCTCTTTAAGATGCGACACACGTCTCTCTTGTTTCACGGCTTCTTCGCAGCTAACTGCGCGGTTTGATCCCGCTCCATTAAAGCCCATTTTAATTTTATCAAAGGTACCATTTGGTTGAGCAAGTATCTTGAATTTTTTTTTGCAGCCTGATCTCAAAGGTGTGATACCAATCGCTGCGAACAGCGCGGTCCCAGATGGCCAAAAGCACAGGCATCTCCCGCGCGTGGAGAGCCCAGCCTGCGCTCGCTGGGGCTTCCTCTTCTCCACAGACCAGCCTCTGCTGTGGCACCCAGCTGCCTACAGCCCAGCAACTAAAAAGGTTACGGCTAGTAATAACAAGAGTTGTTATTATTATTAATAATAATTATTATTATTTGTTATATTATACTGTTTTATTATTCCATCACCATTCCTTCCTGATAAGTTTACTCAGACTTTCCTCAGTTGCACATGGGGAAACTGGGGACAAACCAGGGCTGCCGGCAGCCCATCCGCGCAGGGCAGTTGCGCATCCCCACTCCCCGCTCCCTGCGTAAGCCGATGTCCCCCAGCCCTGGGCTGCTCCATCCTTCCACACCCATGAGAGGGACCAGAGATCACCCGTGTGCCCACACCGCTCTAATATGGCTACAAAAAAGCTACATACGTGGAGTTTGCATTTTTCTCGGAGAAGACTCGCAGACAGAAATCCCCATTCTTGTTGGGTTCGAAGGTCGAGGGCACGACGATATATTCTCCGGCAGGGAGCTTGAACCGGTTCAGCACTTCTCGGAGGTTGATGAAGGTGTTCGATTTTTCTCTTGCTTTGTTGGTCAGGAAAAAGTTTTTGCTCAGATGAATATTCGTCTGGCCAGAAAACTTCAGAAAAGCAAAGAAAGAAGGAAAAAAACCAACCAACCCACAGTTTGCATGTATTTGCATTTACAATTTAAAAATGTAATAGATATGACAATTGGCTATGTATGGGGGAAAAAAAAAAGAGAACCAAAAGAGAACAGAGAAAGTGGGTGGGTACATCCCACCACAGTACTCCTGAGCTGTGGGTACAAACAATATTTTGCGGATCATCTCAATAAATCATTAGGGTCATGCTTGCGTTTTGCAGTTGGCGAACAGGTTGTGAAGACATCTGGCAAACTCTTCCACCAACCATTTTTCTTTAAAGTGAGATGGATTACAACCCATGTCCCTCTGGTCCCCAGAGCTGGTGCCACCAAGGACTGCAGCTCAGCTCTGCCGCTGAGGTCAGGCTGCATCAAGGCAGAGCGCCTGCTTATCAAGGCCCCCAAGAATGAAATAAACATTATGCCTTATAAAAACATATTTGGAGCGTCACATCTTCCAGAACAAACTCCTCTGCGTAGGGTCTTATAGGTGGGCTAGCTCAGCTCTAGAAGCAAACATCAGGAACCAGCATGGTTCAGAAACCTCCTCCTGGATTTTTAAGAATGCGAAACCTGTCAGACCCGCTGCCACGGTGGGAGATAAAGTTCCACCTTTGGGAGGAGAAGTCACGGGGACTGTAGCTAGAGTCTCTGTTTTATGGAAATCCTATTTTTGAACCACTAGGGTGAGAGCTGAGCAGCTGACAAGAGTACTGCTAAGGCATTCAAAAGGTAGGTAAGAAATTTCATTAACTGGTAGCACGATTTCCTTTCCTGATGAAACCACGTTTTACATAACAGCAGATGGTTTGAGCGTGGCCTCAGGAGCCGCGAGGTGCTTTGCCTCCAGCAAAGCCCTGTAATGAGGTTACCAGGCGTTTTGCTCAACCTCACTTGTTCCTCTGAGGAGCAGCAGCTCAGAGGCGTCTGCGGCCCTGCCTCCTATTGCATAGGCATTGCCTGTGCACCCCTCTCGCACCCCTGGGGCATGCTATCAGCTACCTGCAGGTAGAAACAAGAGAGAAACCAATAAAGACGGTGCTTAGGGAAATGAAAATAAACACCTCCTTGGAATACTGGTTGCGTGTCAAACGCGAAAGTCTGCGCAAACCTGAGAAAAGCAGCTGCGCGCCAGGGGAGCAGGCGTGGGTCTGGGTGGGAGAAGACCCATGGAAGAGCAGCTGTGGTGAGTTTCTGCAGCACAGAGAGCTCTCATCCCAACCCGAGACACTCTGAAAACGCAACATGGGCTCAAGCCCCCTTCCAGAATAAGTGGCCTCTAACTTTAGACTCTGCACAGCCAATATTGTCCTGCAGTGAAGGAGGGAGGATCCTCTGAACTGTTTCTTCCCACAAGCCATTCAGCCCCAACTCTGCATCTTGGCCGCCAACGCATGCTACGTACCTCTGGGGGCACCTGCAAGGAGAAAAGGAGAGAGTTATTTGCTTGTGGAATGGCAGCTCCGGGGCTACTTCTTTTCACCACTGGATAGCAGGTACATCCACGTTCTTGGGAAAAAAATGAAGGAAAAAAAAAAAAAAAGTCAGCTCGAGGGGGAAGGTGAGCACTGAGCCCACGTCACCCAACACCGACTGCTGGCTCTGCTCCCAACTCCATCCCGGGGGCAGGCGGGGCTGACCCGGAGCGTGGGCAGCCTGGCACGGACACAGCCAGGCTGCTCGTGGCTTCCTGCTGACCCTCGACCCTGCTGCCCACTCTGATATCTTTATTAGACTCAGTTTCTCTACTATTTCTTCCCATCTTCTCTTTCTCCCTTCTGCCCACCTGTCCTCCCCACCATCAGGAGAGGGGACAGGGGCGGAGCGGGACAATAATGCAGCTTTCTGTTTCCTGATGGGTTCAGAGGACCTAGCTTTGCTTTAAACCTTATTTGCCTACAGGGACCAGATTCTCCAACAAGCTTTTCCAAAGCCGGGACACTGAGAAAGCGAGCAGTTGCACACATTGCCCGTGGTTACAGAGCAACCTGCAGGCACGACCATTACTCCTGTTTTCACTGCCAGCTAACCAACGCTGCTTCGCAGCTCTGAACAAAATGTCCTGCTTAAGGACTTACTGTAGACATGTCTCCGACCCTTTATTCAGCAGAAGGAGTTTTACAGGTGTCTTGGCTGGTTCTGCTGCTGGGTTCACACTCCCCAAGCTACCGCTGGTGTCCCAGCTGGCGTCATATCCCCACCACGTGACAGCAACTCTCACCCTGCTGCTTTTCACCACAGCCTGGCAAGCATAGGTCAGACTGGAGTTCTACGCTTTAATTTTATTTAATTTTATTTTTAAATAATTTTTTTCTCCTCCATCTAGAATCACAGAATATTATAGGTGGGAAGGGGCCTCTGTAGGTCTTCTGGTCCAACCCCCTACTCAAAGCAAGGCCAATATCAAAGTTAATGATGTTGCTCAGGGCTTTGTCCAGCCTAGGTTTGGCCATCTCCAGGAACACAAATTCCATCATCTCTCTGGGTACCTGTCCCTGTGCTGCACCGCTGTTTTTGTGGAGGATAACTTTCCAAACATCTATGTGGAACTTTCCTTGCTGCAGCTGGTGTCCGACTCAATCCAGCTGAGTTTTGACAGAAAGCCCAATCTGAGAACTGCAGTGCCCCATTTATAGGGTAAGTTTTCCTTTTCCTCCCATGCACCTGTACTGCCTTACTTGCCTCGTAAATCGCAAAGCCGATGGTGTGCATGTCCTCTCCCATCTTCCGCTGCTTCCGCCGGTGCTTCTGAATCAGTCCAATGAGGAAAGTGCAGCCGCCCTCAGGATCATCAGGATCCTCATCTTCTTCCTCCAGCTTAATTAAATACTGTGGGTTCGTCCAGAAAGTGTCTGGGAATTGGATTTATGCAAACAGCTCAGATGCTGAAAGCAGCCGTGCCGATACATAAATGTTGTCTAGGACAGATGCAAGACTGATTTCCAAAATCAGCTGCGAGAAGGAAATCTTAACACTACCATCCCAGCCTCTACAACCACAACTAGATCCCCCATCGGGGAGCCACATTCCCCAAAAACCTTGCACTTTTTGGACCTTAGTCCCAGGTATCCCATGTACATCCTCCTCCTTCATAGGTCACCCCAAACCAGCTCCCAGAAGAAGCTCCCAGAGAAAGTACATGTGGACAAGTATAAAGGGTTCCCTCCATCAGAGTGGTGACTGCACGCTCTTACTTGGGTAATTCCTGCAGCCCCCTGCAGTGGCTCCTCGCCTCCAGTTCCCATCCAGCTTCAGCAGGCTCCACTTCTTGTACCTGTCACTTGCCAAGGTGTCCGGAGTCAGGTTACAGATCTCCAGGCGGGAATAATGTCTCAAGAAGTCGTTGAACGCCATCCTGTGGGAGGCAATGCCACAGACAACGTCTCCTTAGAACGGACAGGTTTTCTAAAGTACCACCTTGTCTATCCATCCTCTCTCCTGCTGCAATTTAGCACTAGGATTTGGGGTGAATTTGCTCACTTCTCTTGGAGAGTGTACTAGTGTACTGGGAGAGGTTACCTGGTGCAAAAAAAACAGAGGAGAAGACATTCTCTTCAGCCTGAATGGAAACCCGGTGGTACTTACCAAAATTCCCCATCTTCATGCCTCCTGGTCAGACGCTCCCGCACCTCAGGGTCAACACCACTCCAGTTTGGGCAGCTGAAAGACAACCCCACGTCAACTACAGGGTACGGTAAAGGTTAAACCCTAACGTAGCTGTTCTGGAACAACGATTTTACTTTCTTACAGCTCCATGCAATTGCAGTACTCCACAATATCTAGCTGATAGCAGCTCCAGGGCTCTCAAACCATAGCAGAATTAAAATACAGGGACCTGGGGTATTTGATACCTCACTTCTTCAATATCCAAAGTAAGGTCCTGAAACAGAGTTCTACTTGCAAAAAGTGCTAATGCTTTGACTGAGACGGAGCTTTATTTTAGAAAAAGCAAGACACAGAATAAATACTACCCAGCCACAGAAGCGCGTATTCATTGCTGACCACAGAAACAGATTTTTAAAGCCCTTTTAGAAATTAAGTTTTCAGAAGCTCACCACCAAACCTGGGCTGTTAAAGAAGCAGACGCTACAGAGAGGCTTGTAGGAGCCACCAATCAAACCACTGCGCCTTACACAAAGGCAGGTGTTTGCATGAAGGGCACTGCATGCTGTGATGCCTATGCAGGAGATGACAGTGGTGTGGGAGGCTTCTTTTAAGCTGCTCGGAGCAGACATCATATCCAGATGAGTGAGAGGAATCCGAGGTAGGGGGAAGACAGACGACAGCAGAAATGCAGTCGTACCCCTGCAGTAAAAGCCTACAGGGAACACGCAAGCCATCGACTCACTTGTCATTCCACTTTCCCGTCCACTCCACTTCCCCCCAGGGATTTCGGATTCTGATCAGCTTCTGCACCGTTCCTCGGAAGCTCACCTGATGGGATCAGAAGTGTATGGAGAGTTACACAGGGACTCAGCACTCCGCTCCCTTCCACCTTTTCTATGGGAATTAGAGGACATGACAGAGTATCTCAGCACTCCGCAAACACTACAGTGTATGTACACAAATACACATTCAGCTGGTCGAAAAGACATGAAGTCAAACCGATTTTGAATGAGCTCCACGTGCCCAAGCTTCTCCAGAGGCTTTTTTTCTGCAATCAAAGCTCACAATAACCAAAACGTCTGGTTTGCGCTGCTACAAAAAGTTACCTCTGATGGGATTGCAAGCAAAGGGAACGTAAAGCTGCTGCAGGACTGCCAGAAAGCAGGTACAAGGGGATGTTTCCCTAAAGTTTTCATCTATATATAAGTATTAACCACCCTTTCATATTCAAATTGATTTTTTTCTCCCCTCCCTATATATGATCTCAGCTGCACGTATTACAAGAGATGGGATACTCAGTCCGGCCACAGCCCCTTTAACCACACAAATGCCCCGCAGCGCGGCGGCATCAGCCCTGCCACCACAGCACCTCCTCGCACTGCGCCGAGGCCCTGGCTCGTTACCTGCCGATCTCTGCGCGCACAGGGGCCAGGCCAAGCAAAGCTGTATGAGTTTCAGTGGGAACACGCAGTATTTATGGGGCGCACAGAGCATTAAGTTGACGAAGGAGCTGGCGCACCTCTACAGCCTGAAGCCAAGAAAACTGCGCAGAGTATCAGCAGCGCAGAGTCCAGAAATGACGGTCCGGTGCCCGAGATGAACTATCCTTACAAAGCCTGCACGTATGTCCAAAGGAAAAGCCTGGCTAAGTCACGCCTGTTTGTGAATTAAGGTCAACAAACTCCCTCTTCGCTGCTTTTGCTGCGAGAGGACGACCCAATGCACACACACAAACCTGCCCATTAGCAGCGTCCACCTCAGCGCAGCACTGTCAGCAGCTCTCTGCACCTCGCTCTGAAGTTTCAGAGGCATTTCAGAAACAATTACCAGTGAAGTGGCCATTACACACCCGAAAGTCCATTACATACCTGGAAGGACGCCACAATCTGCTTCCTTTGTTTTCACTGGCCTTGCCTTCCCCAGTTACCTGCTCTTGGACCTTGCATCGGAACACCGTGCCCTGCCCAAAGGTGCTGTTCAGCGGGCATTTAAGGGACAATAACTTTTTCCCCCCCCCCCTTGGCACACATCTCTCGCCCGTCTTGCTGTGCAGGTAAGGCAGAGTGCTGCCTGCTGTACAGAAATGTGCTGAAGGGCCCGGTGACCAGCAGAGGGTAGTGTGCCCTCTGCACAGGGCTCCCCGCCGCCCCGCTCACCGGGAAACAGCAGTGCTTATGAATAAAAAGGGTTTTTTTTTAATCAAACCCACCAGAAGTCAAGTTTGCCTTTATCCAACACACGCCAACTAATTCGGTATTTCTTCAGAAAGCAGGGACTCAAAACTTCATTGGGCAAAACGGATGAGACTGAAGGATTTGCCAAGTTGACGATGAATTTGTGGCTGCTGCCGCGACCTGGGGAGGGCCACGCACAAAGCTGGCTGCATTTCACACCTGCGGGGAAGCCCACCTACCTCCTCTGCCCCGGTGACTGAATATGCGTGTCCCTTCACCAGCTTCTGGGAAGTGACTGCCTCCGTCTCTGCCGCGCTGGTGATCTGGAGAAGCAAAGAAAGTCAGTGAGCGTGGCTTCCCGCGTGGAAGGAGATCCAACGGAGCAAAGCTTCCCGCTCCAATGGAACTTTAATCTCACTGGCAGGCTGCGGGGGGGTTTAGCTGCTGCACAGAGGCAACGAGAGGGATCTGTGTGACAAGGCGGGGAAAGGGGACACCAGCATGTGTTGTGGTGCTGGAGCCTCCAGGGCCCATGTTGGTGACACGGGGTGCACGCCAGAACCCCTCCACTGCAGCAAAGCTCCCTCCTGGCTCCAAAACACTTGGTGTGGCACATCCCCTCTGGTCCATCTCCAAACACCATTCAAAGGGAATACACACGACAAAGTCCATGATCTCAAGGGACCAGGAAGAACACAGGGAATGACTGGCTTGAGGCTGCCCAGGCATCACCAGGGAGCCTCAGTGCTTTGCTTTTGGGTCAAAACACCCCCTTTGGCTCCACCACCCATGCAGGGGAGCAAGGGAAAAGGCTGCACGTCAGATGCCATTCATACCTGAAGGCATATCACCCTCTCACTTTTTCGTGGCCACTACAATACTTGGGCAGTCTGGCCTATAAACGCTGCAGAGAAAAACCACTTCTTGCTAGAAAGTGACTGCTCGACATCTTGCTCTAAGGATGCTTAAACCCTCTATGAAACGTATGTTTGCCATGGCCTTCCCACCAATTCAGAAAGTGCGTGACCTTTAAACAAGCAGATCAGCAGCGTAACAAAAAGAGAGGGTGGGATCAAGCAGACGCGATTCCTGCTGTCAATTCATGCCCCTTTTATTGCCCCGCAGCGCACTCTCCATGTAATGCTTAACCTCTGTGTCCCTGTTTCTCTTTCAGAAGAGGAGAGATTTTACAGAATTTTTCAAAGGCTAAAGTCACTAACAATTAGTTTCTAACACAGAAAGTGTCAGCACTTATCAACAAAAGAATATATTTACTTCCCCTAGCCCCCGACAAGATTTGTATCGTGCTGGGGTAAAAATCCAGATGTCGGATTCTCATCTAAATGCAAACTAGTAAAACAGGCCTCAAAAGTGCTGTGAAGTTGCACGCTGACATCAAACCAAGTACTTTTCCTGCTGTGAAGCTTCCCTCTCCGGTGACTCTGATTTAACTTAAAAAATGGGAGGAAACACTTGAGTTATATTATGAACAGGGTCCCTGTAAACAGTTTACCTTCCCTTTAGACATAACTAAGATGTAATCTCCTTTGGGAGCAGGGCAATTATCGTAATGACAATACTTAAGACTCATTTCAGCTAGGCTAAAAGCAATGCCGAATCCTTTGCCGGCAGGGCCAAAGCTCCTCTTTCCCTTCTGGTGCAGGTTCAGCTTCTGGTGACGTGTTTTCCCCACAAAGCCTTTTAAAGGCCTGGCAACAGTTTGAGCCTCTCTGCTTCAAGAACAGAGCCCAGATTTTTTTGGGAACGTTTTGGTACGATTTGTGCGAGAAACAGGCTACAGCAAGGACGGAGGTTGCTACCTCTGAGCATCCGACAGCAGAAGCCACTGGCAGCAGCTTTCTGTCCAAACCCACCCAGCCTGTGCCAACCTGCTGCCAAACTATGGGCTTTTCTCAAGAGCAAAGATGTCCATCGGGACCCCTAATGAGTTCCCTGTGCAGTTCGTTACCGTGAACCTCTGAAACAGGAAAAGCTTTACGTCTTGAGGAAGAACATGGGAGGCACTGAGCTTTTACGCATGAAGTCAGGCTATTTTGATTTCACCCTATTTTGAGAAGCAACGCCCCAGAGGAGCACATGCCTGTGTCACACACTCAGCTCAAAGGGAAAGGAGGGAACTGGAGGCATCAAGGGGACCAGCATCCTCCGTGCACCTCCTGTGCACACCCCCAGCTGCCCGCACACGCAGCAAGAGCCGAGCGCCCAGCAATAAGCCCACTAACTCACGTCGATGGAGCAGCCAAGGAGAGAGCCTTTCTGAAGTGCCTTCTGAATGATTTTGAAGAGGTTGGGTGGTGCCTTCTGCAGCTCATACCATTCCGCAATTCCTCCAGTGAAGTCCTCGAAGCCTTCGGTGGTGGTGCCACCAGAGAGAGACTCGTACGAGCCGTTCAGCCTGCCGAATGGGGACACACACACAGACAACCGTCAGGCTCTGTATTTTCCTCTTCTCACACACACACACACAACCATCAGGTTACCTATTCTCCTCTTCTTTTGGAGAGGGGCACTCAGTTGTGCCAACTGTCACGGCTTTCCTGCTTTTAACAGCACCACAGCAGCTACAAACGCGCCCCCCCAGCTTTGCTCCTTACGCCTCTGTACTTGGAAAGCCCATTTTATATGATCATGTATACAGTTTGCAGGCTCGGTCATATCAATGATAAAAATCATGATCACTATTTGAAGAAAGAAGAATATTTAGAAAAAAAAAAATCAAGACCCAACAATTTGCCTCTCTAGTTCCATTCCTTTAACAATCACAGGTCTAATTTTCAGCTGACCTAAATCAGCTCAATTTCTTAAGTCAACTGAAAATAGTAATGTTAGATGGCAGAATTGCCCCCGATCCATCCCAAAACTGGAAATTTGGATTTGAGAGACCTGGGCACGCGGACCGGCGTGCTTGGCATGCTGAAGCCCTCACAGGTGCATAGAGCAGATGAAACGGAGCTTCCCAGGCCCCGGTGACAGGGGACAGCACTCTAGGAACAGCCTTCCCATGAGGTGCAAGAGCTCTTTTTCCTGGCTGGCAGCAAAGCCGATACTTTCGGCTATTTGTCCTAAGCACCTGCTGGCAAAGCTTTACTAAAGCAGCCCCTGTGGGATACCCTAGAAGTTTTGAAGGGTGACAATAAGGCTGACATTGTAAATGCATAGTATCTGTGGAGTTGAGGATGCTATGGGGAAGGAGAGGCACGAGGACATTTGACCAGGGTGAAAGCAGATTCCCTTGCCCTAGCAGGGCTGCCCTGGCCTCAACTCACTTGGCGTAGGCCTTCTCCAGCAGCGCGCTCCAGAACTCGCTGCCCTCCGCCGAGTGCACGAAGAGCAGCTCCCCGTTCTTGGTGGGCAGCCTGTCGTCCACCACGACGTCCACCCACTCCCCGTACTGCCAGAACTGCAGAGAGAGCACAAACTCCTCGTCACCGCCCCACGCTGTGCACTCAGGCCACCAGGACGTTTATCTGCTAACACCCATTTCCTAGAGGAAAAGCAACCCCTCCTCACAGCCAGCTGTTCAGGGATGCACATCCTCAGCTGGATCTGCTGGTGGAGGAAGGACCACAAAGACAGCCCTTGCTCACGGTTCTTTGGTTAGCAGTCATCTTTCTTCCGCCATCATGACCCTTTTTGGATGTCTCCATTTTTATGCCTGACTCTTTGAGACCCCTCAAAATGTTCCAGGAAACACCACACATGTGGACATGAATAGCCAGTTCCTGGCCACCAGCACCGCGGGGACGGCAGGAGACAGTTTTCCACTTACCTGGAAGTGGAAAATTCCTGCATATTTATCCTGGAAGCTCTGGTCTTTAGGAACGACACGAGCCAGTATTTCTTCATTCAGAGTGAGAGAGGCAATAGCGGCCAAGAGCCAACAGTCCCCTGTTAAAAAAAAAAAAAAGAATTTCATTATTAAAACCTTATTCTTTAGTTTTTGTACTACATAGGGATTGTGCATGCAGAGTGGATGCTAAAATGGTGGGGGGAGAGGTACAGAAATGTTTAAACAACTCAAAGGTTTACAGAATGCTCTTAGACAATGGGACGGGGCTTCGGGCAGCCTGGTCTGGTGGGAGGTGTCCCTGCCCGTGGCAGGGGGGTTGGAATGAGATGATCTTTAAGGTCCTTTCCAACTCTAACCATTCTGTGACTCTGTGATTATAACTAATAGCCACCTCAGCTGTGATCAGATCACCCCTCCCATCGCTTTACCTCTAAGGCAGATCAAATCCACGTACACAAACACACACCATTTCCAGGTGAGTGCTGCATTTCCTCAAGACCAGAGTAAAAAAAAAAAAAAAAAGAAAAGAGTAAAAGCAGGCCTTTTTATGATCTACTAGCACAGTTATCACCCATGCTGGGACTATTTGAAAGAAACCTTGATATTCAATTGAGTGTCTACAGGCTAGGAAGCAGGATGGGGAAAAGGCAAAGAGCCGGGCCTGTGGGCACACGCAGGTACTCAGGGGTGCAGTCTCTCCTCAAAAGGCCAGTGTTTTCTCAAGCGTTGGCTGTTTTCCTTTCCCTCCTCCATGTTTAATCAACGCCTGTTGACTTGCCGTCCAGAGGTCTACCCTACAGACAAGCTCCCTTTAAGGTCTCTTGCCAGACTTGTGCCAGACAGGAGCTCCTTTCACCTTATACAGCTCTGGAGGCTCTTGCTAGAGGCCTCCCTGTTTAGTCCCACATCCCGTCTCTGGCGCTAGTCACCAGAGAGTCAGGGAAGGTCTGAAGGCAGGCACTGTTCCCCAGTCCCTCACACCTCTTCACCCTTCCTGGGATGGAGCCAACACACACCGAGCCTGCACGCCACAGCCCCAGGGCCCAGGCTGTCTGGATAGCATTTTTCCACATCATCTCCGACCAAGCAGAGGGAGGAGGAGATCACAACTATGTAAACATTACCTCTATTTTTTTGTTAACTGTTTTCAGAAACCAGTGTAACTTTAACAGAGCAGCTACCTTGCTGCTCAGCCCTGGGTTTTCCGCAACCCATTAGCAAGGTGATTAGAGATTTAAAGACCCAGCTGGTCCCCTGACTCCCACAACCCCACACAAAACTCCTTGTTGCCATTACCAGATCTGCCATGACCCATCAGATCCCACAGAATGGTCCTGCAGCATGTGTAGGAACGCAGGTTCAAGAAACATCAATCGGCCACGGCTGCCAGCAAGTCAGAGGCCAGCAAAACAGCCGTCTCTATACAGCAAGCTCTCCCCTACGGCAAAAGGTCAAAATCTCGCAGGGGAGAAGCCAGGATTCAAATGGGTGGCTGGGAGAAAGTCTCTGGGAGAAGCAGCTCCTGGTCACCCCCAGGCTCAAACCCGGCACTGCTCAGAGAGCACATGGAGGAACACAGGCAACCGGCAGCTCCCTCCAGGCCGCCCATCGCTTCTCACAGCTGATCCCCGGCAGCAGCTCAAGGAATGGCATTTGTCCCGTGGCCCTTTTCGCATCTCACGAAAGGTGGAAGACGTGAAATCGCAGAACAATTTCAAAACCTGAGCTGTTTTACTATTTCATAACCCAGAGGGGAAGAATCGAACATAAAACTTTCCCTTCAGCTCTGCCTCTGGCTGCTTGTACTGCAAAAGGGAGAAAATCTGTCAGAAGGGTTCCAAACAGGAAAATCACCTTGCCATTCTCCTGTGGCAGATTATGAAGCAACGAGGATGCTCCTCCTCCCTCCTCTGCGACAGCACATCCGTCTCTCCCTGCAAAATGGCGACTCTTCTTGCCTTGCAGCCTACCTCACAGGGTTGGGAGCCCCTTCCCCGGGAGCCGCGCACCCTCTGGTGCCATGGTGCATCCAGAGGCACCGCCAAGCACAGCAACCGTGCTTGCTGGGAAAGGGACTGGGGTCAGAAGACACCGAGAGATATTTTCAGATGGACTAATCTACAATTAACAGCGCGATCCTCTGTCCCCCAGCCACACGGGGGCTTTAGCACTTACCCTTCACGGCAATTCTCCTTACAGAGGAGGATGTTAAAGGGCTCTGCAAACAAACCCTTTGGTCAAAAGGCAACAACGGGACTTCAACTTCAGTTCAGCTTAGATCTGTGCTCTCCCATACATGGCCTGCCCACGCAAAGTTATGTTTGTAGGGGTTTTTTTTGTGTTTTTTTTTTCTTTTTGGGGTTGTTTTTTTTTTTTTTTGACCAAAGGAGTCTTCAAATAAGGCTAACATAGTAATCACTTGGGAGAGACTGTCCAGAGATCCCTTCTGTACTGAGGGTCCATGTTTTTATTAAGTCCCCGAAACAGGTAGTTTCTGAGCCAGAGTTGGGGTTCTTCAAGTCCAAGGGACAACTCCCTGCTGAAGAACAGCCCTGGCACTTCGACTGGGGCTCTTGTTTTTCTCCCACTGGCACTCATCACACAGCAAGTCAATTCATTAACCCAGACAAAAAGTCTTTCTGTCACCTTACGGAGTTAAAGGAGGTCACAGCTTGTCACACGCCTCTTCTGGGTCAAGAGAGCAGTGGGTTGTTATGTATTTGGCAGCAGAAGTATTGTGTGTTAGAGACATAGTGGGAGAATGGTATTTATGTAAACATACATGTGCACTGGACCAGCACACACTGCGGGAGAGCTGAGCACTCTCCATCAACACCCCAGCACTGCACACAGGTGGGTAACCCTTGGCCTCCCCCACAAATATTCCTCTTCTAGCACCCAGGAGCCGCTGTGTCTTTAAGACCAACAAAATCCCAAAAGAAAAAGAGCTAGGATCGTCATTCTCCTTGCTGTGCCGCTGTTCCTCCTCCAGCGGGAGCAATCATTCACACCTGGGAAAAGTCAGCAAGCCTTAGTGAGTCTTTCAATTTCTAACAAACAGCAATCTCAAAGCATCCTGAACCCTGGGAACAGGCATGGGACAAGTCACAAACACACAAATTTATACGTTAACCAGTCTCATCTCAGCACAGAGGCCAAATAACTGATAACCCGCAGAGAGGTGCCTGTCCAAGCAGCAGAACGACCCCAGCACACATCCCACGCTCCGCAAGGTTTTTTACAGACAGACACACGCAACTCGGCAGTGAAGTGAGTCTCTGGCATCTCAGACCTACACTAGCTAGACTAAAGCCAGTACAGGTATGCTTACCTAGACTTTCAGGATGCCTTCACGTGGTTAGGCAGATCACAGAATGACAGGGGTTGGAAGGGACCTCTGGAGATCATCTAGTCCAACCCCTGCCAGAGCAGGGTCACCCAGAGCAGGTGGCACAGGAACCCGTCCAGGCAGGGTTTGAATGTCTCCAGAGATGGAGACTCCGCCACCTCTCTGGGCAGCCTGTGCCAGTGCTCTGCCACCCTCAAAGTAAAGAGGTTCCTCCTCATGTTTAGGTGGAACTTCCTATGTTCAAGTTTGTGCCCGTTACCTCTTGTCCTGTCGCTGGGCACCACTGAAAAGAGCCTGGCCCCATCCTCCTGACACCCACCGTTTAAGTATTTATAAGTGTTGATAAGGTCCCCCCTCAGCCGTCTTTTTTCCAGACTGAAGAGACCCAAATCCCTCAGCCTTTCTTCATAAGAGAGGTGTTCGAGTCCCCTAATCATCTTGGTAGCCCTTTGCTGCACCCTCTCCAGCAGTTCCCTGTCCTTCTTGAACCGGGGAGCCCAGAACTGGACACAGTACTCCAGGTGCAGCCTCACCAGGGCAGAGCAGAGGGGGAGGATGACCTCCCTCGACCTGCTGGCCACACTCTTCTTGATGCACCCCAGGATGCCATTGGCCTTCTTGGCCACAAGGGCACATTGCTGGCTCACGGTCATCCTGTTGTCCACCAGGATTCCCAGGCCTTTTTCCACAGAGCTGACCCATGCATAAGAGCAGATCCATGCTCTCATTCAGACTAAATTAGATAAACCCAGAAAGAGAGCAACTCAGCCGGCCCAGCACTGCTGGGCTAGTCCTAAGGCACAGCTGGGTAAAACCATACAGCTCTTGGCCTCTGCAACAAAGCTGCGGACGGAGCTGAGGGCACTTTGTGCAGGCTCTGTCGGGTGGGTGGAAGCTGCTGGCGGCATGTCCTACGCCCCTTGTTCGCAGTCAGCTGTGGAGGTATTTTTCCTCTCTATTGCTCAACCTGCAGCATAAACCAGAGTTCACATTGCACAGCCTTACTCGACCAGGCAAACCCAGCCGCCCCAGGACACCCCCAGAGCATTTGACATTGGTGTTACTACCCTCAGAAAAACTGTGCCGATTTAAATTAGTAGCAAGTCTGGCTCAGGGAGCAGCTGTCCCACCACTCTTCCAAAGAAACATTAGTATATCTATTCCATAAACAAGGCAGGGGCTGGGCAGGCAGAGAGAAGCAGGGAAAGAATAAGTGAACAGCTTGGCGTGACCACAGTAGCTCAGGAAACCTTGGTCAAGAAGCTGGTCAGGCACGTAGACTAAGAGCGTACACCCTTTAATGCTACAATACATCTTTGAGTCAGATTTCCCCTGTAGATAAGAAACACTGAACCTCCAGGAGGAGAAACTCCCCCCAGAGGACCTCTAAGTCCATAAGCAGTTTACAAAGAATTTCCTTTACTTTCTGGCTGTCCCATCAAGGCAGACGTGAAAAGAAAGAAACAGCAGACTTTGCCGTAAAATCTCTCTGTTGAACTTTATACTGGTTTCTAAAGAGAACTTGGGGTCAGACAAACATAGATCTTAACTCAGACAACTCTGGGCAGGGTCTTCTTGAGGTTAAAAGGCAGATGCAGCATATTGGGAGAAACACTACCCTTTGGTTTCCACATTTAAAAGTGCTCAACAGTCAGGGTATCACCTCTCTCCTCCTGAACAGTCATCACTAAAAGCAGACCTGATAACTCAAAGCCTGGATGAGAACAGATCTTGTGATAATACCTGGAGTTTTAGTCTGCACTAAGTAAGCCTGAGCAGGGTCTTTACCAAATAGTCTTAACTACAAGAATTGATGCTTTTGTAAAGCTCTTGACGGTGGCTTTTCTTTGATAGAGAAGGGAAGTCCAAGAGGAGGCTAACAAGCAGGTTCTTTGTGTGAAGACTGAAAGGTCTGCTAGTAAGGCTAGGTTAATCATGGAGGATTTTTGGAAATGCACAATAAAATAGGCAGAACAAAGCTACCAGAAAAGTGGATATTATCAGGCTGAGAGTTTATTTATATTAACAAGAAATATATTTTTTTTTTCTGTCGTGCTTCCTTTCTGCTACTATCAATGTTTTACTTATTTCTACACATCCATCTCTGCATTTATCTAACCTCCAGCTATAAACAAGGACGTTACAAAAAAAAAAAAACAAAACAAAAAAAAAAAGTAATTGCAAGGCAAGCATGAATAGCCATAAAATTGGCCATTCTGGAGAGCAAAGACAAGGATCGCATCCCCTTGAAGCGCCTGGAGGGCTGTAAGCAGAAGGCAGCTCCTCTGGCCACTGCACAGCCCATGTAAGAGTAGGGGGTCAAAGAAAAAATGTACATTCAGCCAACCACGGACACATCATTATTTTAAAACACTCATAGCTATAGATTAACAACTACATCAATGGCTGAACATATTTATATTAATACTATGGGACTCCGGGAAGTTTCCTGGTTACAAACATGAGGCTGTGGCCACCCACTTACAGCCCCCGTGGGAAAGCCATGCATCTAAATTTCTAAAGTCACCCTACCCAACTCATTATTGTTCCACACATTTTTATTTAAGGAGGAGACACCTGTGTCTAAGCAGCAGATGAGAGACACTGGGCTGTGTACGCCCCAGTGTTGTGATACCATGGTGACATCCCCTCCAAAGGCGGCGGTTAAGGGTGAATAAGCTTCCTCTCCGCAGTGGCTTTGGTTCCTCCCCTCTGCTGTACTGAGTCACCCCATCCCATGTGCTGCCGTTCTGAGCCAAATACCATCACCGACTTCAGCTCTGATACTGCAAAACCAACTCCAAATACTCGCCTTTAGAAGTTTCTCCTAAAAAGCAACAAGAACAGAATAAAGGAGAATCCAAAGCCCAAGGGGCAGAATTTTGGTGTCTGGAGAACCTAATAAAATGCCACCTTGGTGCGAGGACAACCTTGTCCACGCTGATGAGCAGCTACGCCTTTTACACATTGCAGTATCCTACTGTTCAGGTCAAAAGCGATGAAATGTATAGGCTGCATCTCGCCCACAGACCAAAGCCTCTTGGGCTAAAAGGAACAGCTGTACCACTGCTCCTTAGCCGAGCTGTTTTGTTGCACATCCCCTGCCAAGAACCCTGTTACAGCAGCGATGGGTACCTGTGCTTTGGATGCCTCATCTGTCCCTGCAGCACTCCAAGACGTTCTGGATGACCTGGCAACAGCAATGAAACTCCATATGGGCACAAGTCTGCTACTTGGTGATCAAGCCCTCTGGGGGATAAGTAAAGGCTACAAATGCTTCCTATGGAAAAAAGCAACGTAATAAAAAGTACAGGTTTCCAACAACACCTGACATCTTCCACTGCAATGCTCTCTGTTACATCCTAAAATGGGATGGGACATCAGTGTCAGCACGCAAAGCTCAAGTAAATGGAAGCTTAAGTAAACGTATCGATATAAATGCTGGCGTCAGTTGGGGCAGTGTCAAAAAAACAATCCAACATATTTGTATAGCACATCTGCTAGCCTCATTGTGTGAAAAAGCAGATTCAATACGGGCTTCTTGGTAACTCAATGGCTATACAGAGAAAAGACCAATAGCATCTAGTTTTTAAATCAACCACTAAACTGTCACACAATACCAGAATCCTGCCCAGATTCATAAGAAGATAGCAGGGTGAGTCACCGCAGTACTTAGTCATGCCAAAAACAGTAACACAACCAAGAACACTAACAATGTCCGATTTAAATATTGTTTCAGGAGGTTAAATAATACCAGCTGTGAGTCACTTTATATCCTTTGGTGATACCGTACAACCTCATGAGAACATCTGACTGGTCCGAAGACCACTAAGGCAACAAATGCTCTCATCAAGTTCAAGCAAGGTTTGGCATTAGCAACAGCAACTCCACAACTTGAAAATGATGTTACAAATCTTTCATTCCAGTGCTCTTGCTGCCACAACATCTGGATAGAAAAGCTGGAAGCCTGCAGAAGGCAGAAAGCAGCTAAGCGCCTCCAGAAACCAGCATCTCTACAAAATGCCAGATGTTGAAATGGCATTACAATAAACTCCTATTTCAAGCTGAACAACTCCTTAGCTGTAAAGTTTTGCAATAAAAAAAAAAAAAAAAAAAAAAAGAAGAGGAGAAATGCCTGGCACGTGTGTTAAGCGCTGGGACAGGCTTTATGCCAAAATAGTCATGGTGGGAGACATGGTATCAGGCAGAGAGAGAAGACACGAAGGAAACTGGTGACATGCCAAGGATTCACCGATGACACAATGGAGCTTAATCCACGCCACAGATGATATCGGGGCATTAGGAGAACTGTATTCACAATTTAAGTATTCTTTTTATTGTCAGGGCTTTTTACTCAAATTGTATCTAGTTGTTAAAGCACTAACCTAAATAACTTCTGAAAGAAACGCAAGCACAAAATATGTGAAATAAGCTTCCCTAGCCGTTGTATTTTTGGACGTGAAAACACAAATAGCAGCAGCAGGACTAGAAACTAAGAAGCCGCAGCGTGGCTAATATTATGCCGACGAAAAGCAAACAAACAGAACTTTATTCCTTTGCCAACCCCGCTGCAAAAGCGCAACACACGGCACGTATTAGTCATGTTTCCCTACGCAGAGAGCTTTCCCTCTCAACCACGCTGTCAGTCTAATCTAAAACCCCCTCCCTACAGTTATGGAATAAATAGGAGCCTCACTGCTTCCACACCAGCTTATTTCCTCTCGCATCCCCGCGGCTTCCTCCTCGCTGCCTTCTGGGAGGAGAGGCATGGAGACACTCGCCTAAAACCCCTTCTGGGAAGCAAGAGGCTTGGAGACCCAGATAGCCGTGCACGCACAGCCAGGATAAGCCACTCACTTTTCGCTCTTCGCTGGGGCATCCCTGCAGCTCCTGCGGCTCCTCCTCGGTGGACCGAGGGGCTGCCACCCCACAAACTGAGTGGCAGCCATGGCAAAAGCAGCGGGCTCACAGGCTGGCCCACCCCTCCTGAAATATCCCAGCTTTGTTTTCCTGGGGAGCTGGCAAGCAGCAGGGAAAACCCCCCCATATAATTTATTTCTCCGAACCGCATCTTTCCAGGGGGTTCCTCCTGCTCAGCAGCACTCTCTTCCACTGGGGAAAGAAATGCCCTGCTACGCACGCAACCGCTTTTCTAAGCAGACTGTTAAAGGGAAAAATCAGTCAGGCCGCTCTCAGGCACACGGATGCGGACAGGAAAAGGACTGGCAGTGGTCAGAAAAGCCCTCAGGAAACCAGCCTGTGTCATCCCTGCTCAGTGCACACAGCAAGGTCGTGCTCAGTGGCCAAACACACGTGGTCCCTACCTGCACAAGGAAGGCATGGAAGATCTGGTGTGATATGAAGAGAGGTGGTAGGACGTAAAAGGATGTATTCACAGAGCGCGTTACTTAGTGTAAACCGTGCTGTCCTGGGGCAGCACCTGCATGGAAAACTCGGCTTTCTGCCTCCACCTTACCTAAGGCCCCTTGGCAGATGTCTGTGCGAGTGGCTCCACCGGCTATGAACTGGGGGTTGGAACACAGCTCCTGGGAACAAAACAAGCCTTGCATTACATATTTCTGCAGGTAAGGGAGGGAACAAGGCCAATTTAAACAAGAATTGACCACAGCAAGACAACGCCACAGAGATGGAGCGGGTCAGGAATGAGTGCAGGGGCACGAGACACGTTGAGCACGGTGAGAATGGGAGCTGGTGACCAAAGCTTGTGGGCAGCCATCTCACTTCACAGTATGTGCCAGGAGGTCCACTGTGTTTTCACACACGTGCACACACCAGTCTGCTGTTACCTCCCCGCGACTGACTACATCAGGGTCTTTCAGAGATGCCTAGACTCCTGACCTGATGGCTCCCGTGGCCAGACAGGGCTGCTTCTGTAGCCAGAGGTGCGTGTCGAGCGAGGGCTCAAAGGAAACCTCTGCATCGCGGTCAGCTCATCTCTCTGCTAAGGAAAAGAGTTATCGGAAGCGACAGCCCCAAGCGCTACCCAAGGCAAATGGTTTATCCACAGGGAGAGCTCCGGCTGGCGAGCCCAACGGCTTTTTGGCTGTTTGTTTTCCAGATGGAGCATGTTACCCCGCCAGCCCGGGCCAAGGGACATCCCCAGGGCTCTGAGCGGCCGCAGCCTCATGAAACGGGCGCACCGGGGATTTTGCAGCCGCCTGGACGCTATGCGGGGCGGCTGCGGGAGCGGGTCTCGATATCCGTGCCCTGACCCGCCGCCGGTGCCGGTACCGGGCGGCGGCCAGAAAAACGCGCCTCCGGGTGGGCTGAGAGGGAGAAGGGGGAACGCAAACAGCACCCGCAGAATTAAATCAAGCCAAATTTAAGGCAAGGGGGGGGCGGGGGAAGAGAAAAATCGGGTGAAAAGACGCGGTGATGCCGCGGAAGGATGCTACCGGCACAGAGACACCCCCCCCGCCGCCTCCCTACCGTGGGTCTGCGCCAGACGACGCCCTGCGTCTTGTAGGAGCTGGGCCCCAGCTCTCGGTAGCCGAGCGCGGCGGGTCCGGCGGGGAAGGAGGGGTCCTGGAAGAGCCGCCCCTCCTGCAGGCACTCCTGCCGCAGCGCCCCGAAGTGCTGGCCCAGGTAAGGGACGGCGTGGCCGTGCCGCCCCTCGCCCGCCGCCGCCGCCCGCTCCTTCGCCAGCGCCGCCGCCATCCCCGCCATCGCCCCGCCGCTGCCGCCGCCCCGCCCCGCACGGCCCCGCCCGGCACGGCCCGAATCCCCCCCCCCGCCCCCTCCGGCGGATGTCACGAGTGCCGCCAGTGCTCAGCCCGGCACCATCCTCCGGCTTGCTGGAGTCCCTCCGTGGCGGGAGTCACCCGCATCCCCTCCGAGACCCCCCGCGCTCCAATTCTGCTCCCCCTGGACCCGAAGGGCAGCACGTCTCCCCCGCAGCGGGCACCTCATCGGCTCAGCACCTGCGCCGGCCCTGGCTCCCATATTGCCACACGTATTCATCAATAAAAAAAAAATTAAAAAAAAAATAAAAAAAAATATCAGTATTTCCTGCGTAAAATGCAGAAGGATCCATGTCCAAATCTGTAAACTTAGAAAAAAGGCAGGATAAAACCTAAAAAAAGGTTTTAAAAAAACCTAATGAATCAAAACAGTGGAGAAAAACCATCCTCCAGTGTCGTACTCTGTGCTGCTAGAGCTTCAGCACAGCCATGCTGGAGACCTGGGCTAATGGCATACCAGTAATTGAGTGCGCACAGCATGTACTGGTATATCCTAAAAAGTAAGGATAAAACCTAATATCGCTCAAAACCTAATCTGGTACATATGTACCCGGCATTGTCATCCTGTTGCGATTTTGAACGCTGCACTCAACAGCAATAATTTACAGCTTGATTTGCTGGCGGTAACCACAGCACATGTTGCTGCCATGGCTGGCATGGATCCATCCACACCCCCCCGCGCAGCCCCAACCGCCCGCAGCGAGCTCCCCGCAAACGCACACCCCCACCAAACGGTGCGGGGAAAGGAGTGCCTCCGTTTGGGCGGTGAGCTGCTGACGAGGCTGGCTGAAATGCTGCTGCTGGCACCCGCATAGTACGGCATCCCTCCAAGGGAGGATTCAAACCATTTGTTTCATATTTTAGATCTGACTCAGGACGTGCTGGGCGCCAGGCGGCATTCCCCGGGCTGCGGCACACAGGCTGATAGCCCTTAGTGCTGCACCCACCGCCTGCGCTGGCTGTCCGCTGCCTCCGAAGGAGAGGCACCTCCTTTTGTAGGTCAAATCCCAAACACTGGATGCACTAAATACTTTTTTGGAGCCATCCTAAAATGAACGTTATTGTTTGAAAAATGCCTAAAAAACCATAAAGTACGTGGCTGTACCACTTGCTGAGATGTGACGGGAAGTTTCCCTTGAAAATCACAAATCAGAAGTTTTTCTTTGTTGCTGATACATGGTGCCTCGATGTACTGGGAAACACTGTCCATTTGCTTGGTGGTTTTGGACTTCAGTCTCTAATAATTCCTCTGCCAATATTCAGCACGAGTCCTACTTACACAGTCATGTGGGAAGCCATTTCTAGTAAATAGGAAACCGAGATAAACATTGCCCATTCAATTCACGATGTAGCAGAGGAGGCCCTCAAAATCTTTTTGAAGTTAGATATGAGAGTGGTATGAGCCACACCAGCCAGCAACATCTGTTTAGATCATGGCCACCCAAAGGAGCAGTCCTGATGCTGCCTTTGAGGTTGTCCAAACTTGGCCAGGTGCAACTTCACTCTGCTTTGAAGGTGTCTCCTCCTCCTTTTGTGTCAGAGGGGTTCTCTTAATGAAGAGAATAATGGTATTTTTAGCAGAATATTGAGGCACATGGGAAAGCAATCACACATGGAGAACTGGAAGCAGAACAAGTAAAGTTACTTGCCATAAGTGTTCTCTGAACAGAACCAGTACATGCTGTGTGCACTCAATTACTGGTATGCCATTAGCCCAGGTCTCCAGCATGGCTGTGCTGAAGCTCTAGCAGCACAGAGTACGACACTGGAGGATGGTTTTTCTCCACTGTTTTGATTCATTAAGCACTGCTGAATTATCTCGCAGGCAAGAAGGCCATCTACTGAACCAGGGACTGAGACAACAGCACCTCACCAGAGCCATGTTGCATCCTAACGCAAGAGATCCAGTAGCCGTAGAGCTGCTCAAAAGGCGTTTGTTTGGCTCCACGCAGTGGTTCAAATCTGTACAGCTGCCACAGATCAGACTTCTCTGATTTTTCAAGTCATGGTAAAAGAAAACCAGTCTCAGTTTAAAGCAGTGGTTTTCACTGGCCCACAAAACCGTTTTGGTTTGTGAACTCCTATAGCCACTTTCCAGTAGGTGCAGAGGTTTAAGCTGGGTTGAAGTTTATCATATAATCACTTTGCTTTTCTTAGTCATCTCCCTGACGTCCCATAGATGATATTCACAGATCATTCTAGGGGCTGCTGGCAGCGTGCCGACAGCCTCCGCTTGGACAACGATCAAGAAGATCAAGTGTGTACAAGCACGTTATATGGCCTCTCTCTGCAGTCAGAGTTGCCAGAGTTTTCTTAGGGTCTCTGCGGTGGGACAGGGGTTGAGACAGAGCCAAAGAGAAAAAGAGAAGAACAGAAGGGAGCAAAGCCAGAAGGAAACTGAGCCAGCAAGAGTTCAAGTAGGTGGTAGGAGAGTACCTGGGGCAATGCCAAGAAGAGGTATATTTGCCACCCCGGCTTGTTAGACTGGTCCCAACCATACAGGGGCCGTACTGTCCCAAGTGTTTTTATGGGAGACAAGGATATGTTGGCGCAATACAGGATTTTTCTTATTATATGGGAAGTTGGTCATACCAGCAGCCATCTGAACAGCCTACCTACACAAAGTCCTCTGCAGCCAGGTAAGTCAGCAAGTCATCCACTTCCAGCCCAGCAGCAGATGTGGGTGTGAGCCCACAGTTAGAGGGAAGGAAGTTCTTTTGAGCTCTATACGAGCCAGTCCTTGATCTTCTACATATTCACACAATATGCCCCTTTTCTTTAAAGAAAGGGGTGATTTCCACTTGACCATGGGACCACTTCAGTGCTCCTTGGTAAAAATAGCAGCCCCAAAAATAGTTATGCACTAGCATCTCCCTAAAACTAGGCAACTTGAGAAAGAAAAAGAAATTTGACTTTTTCCCTTAAGCTCTCTGCACACCTGCAGCTCTTCAACAAAGTCACTAACTCTCACATTTCTCAAGTAAAACGACTTCAGCTGTTGCTGCAGCAGCTCATGCTGGTTGCTGATAAGGAGCACCCAGCTGCCACCACTCACAGCCTAGAGTCCCAGGTAGGAGGATGTTCTCCTCCTACCCCAGGCCCACACTCAGCACTTGTGAGCGACTCAGTGCTGCTCTGCCTCACAGCTCTGGCTCATCTGCCCTCCGCTATACACAGATACTGGGGGGACAAAGGGGAGCAACTGGCCAACCA
Source organism: Chroicocephalus ridibundus (assembly GCF_963924245.1). Taxonomy (NCBI): domain Eukaryota; kingdom Metazoa; phylum Chordata; class Aves; order Charadriiformes; family Laridae; genus Chroicocephalus; species Chroicocephalus ridibundus. The sequence continues at coordinate 18,434,738 of NC_086286.1, forward strand.
CCCAGGAAGGGGGAAATGGGGCCGTGCACCCACTGGGCTCCTGCTCTCCTCCCATGGAGCTGCCCTGTCCCCACCAGGAGAAGGGTGGCTTCCCAGAGGAGGAGGCTCGCAGCAGCAGTGGTGATGTTTCACAAAGAAGGGAATTGCTTTCCCCTCTGGAGCTGGGATCTGGAGGGGGACTGAGGTTTCCTCATCAGTGCAAGACAAGGCTGCAGCCCCAGCCAACGCAGTGAGAGGTGGCAGAAAGACCTGGGTCATCCTGCAAAAATGCAGCCACCCTTCCCAGTTCCTTACAGCGCTGAAACACCACCCCTGGACCAGCCTGGTTGTGTCGTGGAGCTTCACACCTGGGGTGCAGGCGTTACCACTACAGCATGCCATCTTCCTCCTCCTCAGGCAAAGACAATTTTCTGGCTTTTATAAAACAAAGGAGGAGGATTCTGGCTAATTTCAGATGCCTTTCCCTATAGGGAACCCACGAGGCTGCAGCTTGTAGCGACCACTCCCTCCTCAAACATTTAGATAAAACATTGCAGCCTTTGAAAGAATAATCTTGTAGACAAACATTTAGGACCTTTCATAGGGTGACCTTTCATAGCTCACACTAGACTGCCTATTAAAAGTCACTTCTTTTTCACAGTAGTAGTGCGGGTAGGAGCCCATACATCTAGAACAGGAGATGGCGAGCTAATCCCTTTTCACGCTGTAGGGCCCACGATACAGCTAAGCGGCTGTAACTCTCATTGGCAAAGTGCTGCGGTACAGGAGAGCCATTTCATTTCCTTCTAATGCACTACAGCAAAAATGCATCTAGAACTGTTAGGTAATTGGCAGCTATTTTCTCCTAAAGATTTCCACAAATACAGAACGGTTTTGATTTCACGGAATTTGCAGATTCTTCTTTGAAACCAAGATGATGCATTTTCCTGGGTATATTGTGTTCTTCCCCATTTCTCTCACCCGCCTGCTATCAACAACAGAAGGAGAGAGGGGAAGGAGAACAGACAAAATACACAAATCCCTGAAGGAACAGAAATCAGGATAATTTTAGTATCTTTTTTTTTTTCTGGTTGCTGTTTCCCTGGGGGTTAATGTCCCTTCAGAGGCAGTTTTTGGGTGTCATGGAGAACCTGAAGACTTTTTTCCCCAATAATATAACTGTCAGATCTTAAATGTAGTCAACTATACAGTCATCACCTTTTCCTCTGCTTTATATCCTCTAGATGGTGCTTGTGTATCACTTTCTACACAAAATAAATCATGCTGCCTCTACTCAAGCTTGGAAATGGATTTGAAGTGCTGAGGGTTGTGGTGGACACACTGGGTGGTTACCCAGTCCAAGCCTCCATCATAGGAAATGGTTGTCATCAGCTTCTTCCCAAATGTGAGACACAGGACTGAAAAAATCCTATGCACATTTTACTGGAATTTATGAAGATTAAAGTCTGATTGTATTTCCTCTGTATTGCACCTTAACTCATTGGGGATGCACAAGGGTTCACCCCTTCCATGCCTACTTGTGCCCGGTGGCAACCGGAGTTACAGGGCAGACGGCATATCGAGGGTATGTCTAAAAAAAAAATACATGGGAAACAAAAGATCCCTAATCAAAATGGCATTTCCCAAATGCCGGAGCACCACGCTACCCATGAACAACATTACCAAAGCTTACAGCAAGCACAGCCGAATGGGAGCGTGCCTCTGGGCCACGGGAACAGAGGAAATTTCAGCGTAAGAGGCTGGTGCAGGGAGGGAAAGAAACCAGTATTCTGCCTCATGAGCAGAGAAAGCAGGTACCTCTGAGTGGGTCTATTTGTCAGAAAAAAATATATAAATAAAAATCAATCCTGGAAAGAAAAAAACATCCCCTCAACCCTTTATTATTCCACTCTCCATTCTGATTCAGTTCACAGAGACGCCTAGACGTACTGAAACGTAAGAGAGACTAAATTCCGGCCATCCTCCTCCTTTACTCAATGTCAACAGTAATAATTTAATTTTCAGATAACCCATATAGTAATTCCCTCAGCCCAGCCTTCTCTACCTGTGCCCACCCTGGAACCGACCAAGTCATTTTGTTTCCTCTTTTGCATTCATGCTCTTCAAATATTTGCAGACAAGCAACCCGGCTTGCCTCTGTTTGGACTCCTTATCTCAACAGGTTTCGGTCCTTAAAAATTCTCTCTTCCCTTCCCCACACCTTCTGTCTAAACTTCCCAGGGGGCAGTCATCAAACACGCTCTCTGGCAAACAAAGTTAGTGTTTACCCAGCTCTCAGCTGGACACGCACCGGGCTTTGCTGGGGAAACCTGGCCATTTAATAGGAAGACAGCAGAGAGCAGCTGTACGCCGCGGAAAAATGCTCCTGCTTCAGTTCTGGAACCTACAGACGTTTGCAGCCACCTGGCCAGGGAGGTGTGCACCCCTGGGTCACTACAAAATGGGGTTGCCGGGATAGAAACTTGGAGTTTTTCTACTACGAGAACAGGAACCTCTATTTTTTAAGGTCTAAAAAGCCCTCTGTGCCCAAGGCTTTCTTTGTTGTTTTTTTTCTGCTTGTTATTTTTATATGCAGGAAGCACCACCAAAAGACTGTAAATATGATGGGTAACTTCTCACTAGCCGAGATAAGACTCGTTTTTATAGATGGGGAAGGTACAGCGAGTTATGCCCACGGCCGCGCTGGAGATGGGGAGCAGGGGTTACCAGCCTGCCTCCTGCTTGGTGATATAATTTTCCATTTTTTTGGCCTGGGTCATGCTCCTGGATTGTATCCTTGCCCTCTACAGGTCATATGGCCAAGTGGCCATTTCTAGCTCTGTCAAGTTCACACCTTTTATTGCTAATAATAAACTAATTAATAAAAAAAACCCACACTGCTTAGAGAGATGAAAGAAATTTTTCTTTTTTTTTTTTTTGAAAAAGTACATTTAAGCTAGAAGTCCGTTCAATTTTTCAACATTTTCCTGCTTTAAAACTCACTGACATCACCATAGCCAATGAAGCTGTAAGCAGCAGATACCCAGCCCCAGGTTTTGCGGCTGCTCTACTCTCCAGGAGTATAGAACCAGACCTCAGAAGGAAGGAAAGGAGTTTTAAACCCTCTTCACCTGGATTTTTAAAGCACGGGTCCTCAAGCCTGACACTGAACACACACAATTGCTTTCCAAGTGTAAATAGGCGTGTCAGCAAAACCACTGGTTTTCCCTTGCTCCTTGTTAAAAATGTGTTTTAAAAAGGGGCAGCAAGAAAGCAAATAACGTGGGAGTAGCACAAAGCAGCGCCCACAGTCCCAGCCCCCGCCAGCACCTCTCAGGTACATCTTGGGTACATATTTGCACTTCTGGTGCCTCCTCCCTCCAGAGCTGGTGGAGCTGGTGTAGGGCAGCCCCTGGCTCCACCTGAGCCCCGCTACCTGCCTACGTTCACCTCCTCTTGCCCAGGAGGTAGGAGAGCGTTGTGCTGCACGCCGGCAGGCTGAGCCGGCATGTCCGGGGTCGCGGCCAGGCTCTGCCAAGAAAGGGCGGCTGCCGACGGGCTGGGGTCCAAGAGGAACGCCATCAAGTTCAAGAATCAGGACTACGAAACCCTGAAGCAGCAGTGCCTGCAGGCTGGCACCCTGTTCAAGGATGAGGAGTTCCCAGCCTGTCCTTCGGCACTGGGCTACCGGGACCTGGGACCATACTCCTTCAAAACCCGGGGGATAATCTGGAAGCGCCCGACGGTAAGAGTGCTTTATAACTGCCTGTTTTCCTGAGTTCAGGTCTAATCAAAGCTCACCTGAACATGCACGCTAAATCACTGGTGAGCCTGAATATCCACTGTTCCTGTAGGTCTTGGTTTGTCTTGCTTAACCTCCACAGTTAGCAGAAACAAGGTTGAAATGGGGGTGAGAGGAAAAAAAAAAATAAAAATCAACATCTAAGCTCTTTATAAAGCAAAGAATCCTATGACTGCTTCATGGGAACCTGCTTCCTCCCTATTCATCCCAGCTCCACAGAGCCACGGCTCCAGGGTGCAATCCAGAGATGGACACAAAAGCCCCAGATGTACCCAGACAGAGCAGAGGGCAGCCCAGAAACGGTACCTACGCGGTGGTCCTGCCACTCTGCACCCCAGCAAATCAAGTTACTACTTCAATAAAATCCTCTGCCTCTCTACCTACAACAGTTAGAGACCAGCCGATTGGAACAGTTATTACCCAAATACATATATCCTATAAATAGCCAGTTTCATCAGGAAAGATTAGATGCTGATTAATTTCTTTTTTTAAACCACAAAAATCAGGGCTTCAGAGATTTTTCTGCATTTTCATCTTTCAGTCATTTTTTCTGTCCCTACTCTGCTCCTCCTTTGTCATTTTGCCCCTCCTTGCAACATCAAGAACAATTGAAAAAAGGAGAAGGAAGGAAAAAAATACCAAACAACTTCCCTTCCTCTGATGGGGGAAAGGAGAATAAGAGAAGAAGGAAAATTTCAAGGCTTAGATTTTATTTTTTTTTTATTCACCTGAGAAGTGAAAAACAGAAATGTGCAGGCTTAATAATGCCACATTTTACCCTGGCAACCCCATTTGTCCATCAGGACTTCGCTCTGGCACCTGGGTGTTTCAGCAACAAGTACCACAGAAGCACCTCTTGGCTTTGCCCACCCTGGGAGAAGATCAGCCTTAGAAAGCTCACTAAATTATACTTTGGTTCCTCACGCAAGAACAGCATCGTGCCTGCAGCAGAGTCACAGTCACAAGTGCAGCCTGGTCAAGAACGACTGAGGGAAGGGTTAAATGTCCCAGCCCTGCCTGCATGGGACCCCTCCGCCCTCCTGGCACTCAGCAAAGACACCAGCAGTTTACGGACACTTAATCCACGAGTACTGGGACCCACTGTCTTATCCCTGTGCGTGGGACAGAGTCCAATCCCTGCTGCAAGGTGACACAAACAGTCTGCTTTGCTCTCCTACGGAGGGACCTGGATCTGACCCACTTCTCCATGTTGTGGATGACTCCTGTCGGAGGTCACAGCCCTGCTCATTTCTTGGACTTTTTCATCCGGCCAACCGGTTTCCATCCACAAACTCTGCCCGTGATTGCAGGCCGATGGGACCCCTCTTCACTTACCTGCCTGCATCCAACACAGGCAGCAGGACCCAGTGGGCAAACTGGACGAGACCTGCTGGAAACATGCCCCTTGCAAAATAAATATCCACTGCTAAGACCATCCCAGCCCCGAGGCTGCGACTGCTGGTGTGCAGACAGAGCGTGCCAGCCACTCTGCCATCAAAGACTTATCTTCTGATTTCAGCAGTGGGTTTACAGAAAGAGAGGAGGTGGAAAGGCAGTTGTGCCAAAGGTGTGTGTGGCACTTGGCAGCGGCTCAGCAAGGACAGGTGTCTGGGTGAGTAACAAGTCATTCGCAGCTGACTATCACCGGGTGCACCCCTTTGGAGGGAGGAGAGAGAAACCAACACAAAACATTTGCTGTGTGGTAGGTAACCTGCTCCTGACTCCTACCCACTGAGACAGCCACGAGGCAGCTGACCCGCTGGATAACCACAGAAGCAAAAAGGATGTAGCTGAGATCACACCTACGGCGAGAGGAGATTCACCAACTGGCTTTTCATCACACACACAAAGTCCTGGGTTCTCCCTGTCTCCACGGGATGCTCAGAGCTGACAACTGCTGGGCTCCGGGAGAGCTGGTGACTGCCTAAGCCTTCCTCAACCCTGGTTGCCACCTTAGGCTTCCTATAAACTGCCCCTTTCTGCCATCCAGAAACTCATGGGAAATGCTGGTGCAAAAGGAAAGGCGCTTGTCTCTAGAGAGACTTCCTAATATAGGCCATGAATTTTTGGAGGGCTCAGGGTTGGGATAGGAGGGACAGTCATTGCCGTAACCTACTTATCTGGCCCCGAAGGACCAGAAAGAAGCGGGGGCGGGGGGGAGGGAGGCCACCAATAAAAGCGTTTTTGTGCTCGGCCTCTGAGGAAGCGGGGTCGGGGGGGGGAACCTCCTCCATGCCCGTGGCCATAGAAGCTCAACACAGCTCCAGCGCCAGAAGCGACCGTCACAAACTCGCTCACACTGCTTGAGCCAAAACCACAGCAAGATCAAGTAAGATGTAAACGTCGAGGTTGAATTTTCACCTCTGTCCCCACAGTAGCAAAAATTCTCACCAATATTTACTGGCAACCTCAAGCAGCAAAGGGCTTCAGGATTTGCCTCAAAAAAATACACGCAGTCTTGAATTTAATAAGGCAATGTTTTCCTGACATCATGTTAATCAGACAGAGGACAAAGGACACATATTTTTTTAAGAAATGTTGAAAGTGTTCAGTGTTTTTTGAACACTGAAACAAGGAACTAGAAATCAGAACTTTTCAGACCAGAAAGGGTGATGCATACTTTGAAAATGTGTCGTTTCAGGAGTTATGTGCCAACCCTCAGTTCATAATTGGAGGAGCTACTCGAACAGATGTCTGCCAAGGAGAGCTGGGTACGTACAGCGCTTCTGAATTTCGTTTTGGAAGAAGGAGGAGAGAAAAAAAAAAAAAAAAGAAGCCTCATTTAAAAATTCCTCATCCACAGACCATTTTATTGGCTATCTCCCAGACGTAGTATGGAGAGAGGCAGATACCCAAGAAGAGGACTCATGCACCAGCATTGCTGCCTGAGACAATGTGTATATGGGCTTGTAAGAGCTATGTCAAACCGGGGAGACACCAAAGTGTCTCCTGGAGGTAGGAAACTAATTAACCGTTTGTGGAGCAGAAGGCTAGCTTGCTTTTCACCTCTTGAGACAGAGCTGGACACCAAGCTAATCATGAGAGCGCTTGCCCTGAAGCAAGAGAGTGGGCTTCAAGCCCACCCCAGCAAGAGCGGCTGGGACAAGTGACACCAGGGAAATTTCACCTAGTCATCAGGGATTTTTCTCTGGGAGGCAGAGCAAGCTCCAGCCTCAGTCTTGCACAACACAAATACACGACAACCACCGAGCAGAGCAGGAACTGGTTTAGTAGAGGGGCTGGGGCTCTGACGTGCCATTTCGTGCCAAGCAGGATGGCCCACCTGCTTGCAGGCATGAGTTAGAAACAAGCACCACATCATAAAAAATGAAGAGAGCACGTAGACTTTGTAATATCATCCCCAGCAAGCAAACTGTTCCAAGCCCTTCATGCCGAATGCTCCTCCTGCTTGTACGGCTTTTGGTGTAGAGCTACGAGCAGGGAGAGGAGCTGTGCAAACACAGCCAAAAAAAAGGCAGTGTTGCTCCAAATTAGGGCCTGATGCTGATGAGATGTCTCTCAGCCAGCACTCATCTCTTGAAGGTCCATCATAGAAAAACTTGCTTACCCACTTTTGCAAAGGGCCAGAAGGGAGCTGTAAGGGGCTTCATCCCCCTTTGAATAGCTGCGGCAGCAGCCGCCCTCCCTGCCTGCCTCGCTGATAGGATCCAGCTCCAGAAGACAGCAGCAGCAACCTCTCCTGACTGCATATAGAGGCGAGAAGGCTGAAACTCTTGTAATGAGAATTTGATAGATTAGACACAGAGAAATCAGCCTTTCTCCCTCCCGCGCTGCTTACCGCAGTACTCCTGACCTTACTGGTTTTCTAGCCCATCCATTGTGCAAATGAGATTCAAACAATTTCTGCAAGTCATTGGCAATAAATAATACCAATGCTGGTCCTGTAAACACAGCACCATTAAAGCAATTGCTAAAAAATTCCCTGGTGTGTGGGCCTGTGCTCCAAATGCTAAAAATAAGATGCCCAATCATACACTTGCTCCAGGATATTTATTCGGTGGATGCTGGCACAGAGTATGGGGAAATCACTTCCTGTATTTTAGGAGAATGGTTCAGATAAATAATAAAAGCGACATTTCTTGTCACCTCCAATTTGGGGATTTTCTATAATAGCATGAAAAAAATAAAATCATATGCCTGAAGTAAAACCTCATTTTCCTTGACAGTTTACAAGCTAAAGTACTGAAGAATATTACCTGCTCTTAAAACTAGAAGAGGTCAATGCATTATTTGTGTTAAGCCTAGGAACTGAATGCAAATACCTTGAGCCCCTTTTTATTTCTGTCACCTCCTGAATGTCTCTGTGGAGTCCCAGTCCTTTGTGCTAAATGGGCTTTCATTAGAGCAGCGCCAAAATCCATCAAATAGTGGTAACAACAGAACTGGACCCAAAAACCTCCTGTGAACCTGGGGACGGTGCCTGCCTCCCGGCTTTCCCAAGTCAGCCCTCGGCAGGCAGTACCCCAAGAGCTAGTCCTGAAAGCTACCCCTAAACCTAGAAGAAAAGCCCCCAGATCTGTTTCTGCTTTTGTTAGGAGCTTCCTTTTCTCCCTCTCTCTCAAAAAAAGATAAAATAATCAAAGACAACCCAATGTGTTTCTACAAGGCTGCTTACAATCGCTTCTACACACACTGACCCTTCACAAAAATAAACTTCAGAATATAGGCATGGGACTTCCCTTCTAGCGTTCAGGTATTTGCTTTACACCTCTGAGGCATATTATGCTTTTTTGGTATTTGATCCAATACCTTGAATATCAAAGTCCTTGTTACTAAAGCCCTCATGTAAAACGCTCCTGTTGAAACAGGCCCTGATTACATATTTACGTAAGCCATGTATGTGACCTGTTAACAAGCCCTTTAGGGAAATAGAGCCTATTTTTAATAATCTTCTCTGACACGTTTCTTTTCTTTTAAAAATAACACTGCAGGTCTGGGTTTATGTGAACAAAAGGAACAGGGAAACCCAGAGTTAGTCTCACTCCATTAAACTTATTTCTTTGACAACAGCGTAAGCTAGATGAATATCAGCTTGGGAAATTTGATGGGAACTTGAAAGACTTGAAATATTTTAAACGCTCTTTGAACCATATCTTTTTGATAGCCTAGTAACAACTTGAAATGCAGTCACATAGTCTTAGTTATTAAAGGTGATTTAGGAAGTTTTCTTGCAGCTATCTGAATAAGTTAACCCCGGAATTGTTTGCAGAAAATCTTAAGAAGCAAGTGGCATACATTTAATTTAAATAATATAAAACATACCGAAACCTTCCCAGTTTAATATTAGCTTTCCAGATCCACGTCATTTATATTCATGGGGCGCCTTTTGTTCTGGAGGCTCAGAGGGTACTCCAGGCACTGCAGCTCCCCTGGCCTGGGCTCTCAGCTGGAGAAGTCCCCTGAAGCCCACGCAGATGCACCAGTTCGCACCAGCTAAGGAGCCCACCCCACGCATGCTTTACGCGTGTCTCGTCTTACGGGCAGATTTGAGAAGATTATGAGTAGATTGGAGAACAAACCAAAGCCTGGCAGCTCTGAGATAAATCTGGTACCTGTTGAGGGAGCCTTTGGAGCTCCTGTAGGCAGGAGAGTGCTTAATAGTACTGGGTTTGTTCACATAGCTTGCTATAGACTTTAATATATAGCCCTTCTGATATTCAGTCCCACGGGCCCAGGGGTTTTGGGGTTTCATTCTAGCAGATATATCCCCTAGATCTCAAAAAATACCTTCACTGACAACTATGAGACCTCAAAGAGAAGAAAGCCTGTTCCTTTGCTGGGTGCTCTTTTGCCTTTCTGTACACAGCTGCAGAGCTTAATTTGTTTCCACAGAAAACTTTAGGAAGCCTTCTTTAGAAATCTCAAAGCAGGAACAGCCTGCACTGCCAGAAATTACAAAGCTAGCGGGTCAGTGCTTCCTTGATGTCTAGTAGGATGCCCCAGGTACTACAAGCTCTGAAGAAGAGCTTCCAGCAGAGACTAAAGCTGAGAGTCAAATCTGCTTGACAAACCGGGAAGCAAGAGCCACAGCGCTGTATTTGGATCCCTCCTGAGCACCAGGTGTTGCTGAAATAGCGACAAGCCCAAGTACAGCCAGGACAGAAATGCCTCTGTGCTGTCTGGTTAGATCCTGGAGTTTTGGCTTAAACTCCCCATCACTAGGTCAATGAAAAGTTTAGATGGTCTGCGTCTAGACACTTTGATGATAGCTAGACAGAAACTGAGCACAGCTCTGCCGCAACTGAAACTAATCAAATTTCTCATTTATTTTATGGCCGCTGAGAGTGCAGCGTGCTTGGGTAAACATCATCAATATAGAGGAGTTGCTCAGCTCCCAGGTCACCAAGGATTCTGTATTCTCTGCAGCAATTCGATTATCTCTGTAAGCCAGGAGGTGCCTGCGTAGCACCGAGAACACCAGCCATCTCAGTACATCCGTGAGCAGAGACTGATTTTATTTCAAGAACACTAATAGTCAAAGTAATTCTCCAAGATCATGTGTGTGTATATGTATATATACATATACATGCAGAGCTAGGCACAGCTAGGTTTCACATTTACCCTTCCCACCACAAACTCAAGGTCAGAATTGCTTTATTTCACATGAAAATAAAAACAACCAAAACCTAATCAGACTTTACCAACGTTACAAATGACTCGGATCCAGGAGTCAAGCTGGCTGCCTTTTAACACGTTCAGCAGCAGCAGTGAACGCAGCAATTGCCACTTGTCTGAAACTTGTGTTCATGAAATACGAGACCGAGCAGAAAGCGGCGTACATATGTGCCGGTAGGTGATTTAGCCTTGCAGGGCTAATGCTGAGAACGCTATTTATTTATATAAGCTAAAAGGCTGCAACTTCAAACACATGTAGTGAGCAGAAATCCTTTTTTAATATTGTCGTTTTACTGACCGTAACTGTAATGGAAATACATTCTAATTAAATATTTAATTAATTTGCCATCGGCCTCATTTCCACTCCCTCCAAAAAATCACTTTTTAGGAAGGGAAACAAATAGTTTCCTCGCAGTTTGAGAGATGGCTTATAAGCCTCCGCTGAATCAGGACAAGTTTTAGGGGTCCTACACAAGCTCTCTTTCTAGGGAGCTCGTGCAGCCGCACTGTACCATAAGCACAGCCACAAACAAAACTCTGAATTTTGCTGCCAGCAAAATGGTGTTGAACTTCGAAAAAAAAGGAACACGTACTGTCAACTTATACTTTTAGAACTTGTAACGTATTACCCAGTAGGGCTGAGAAACCTTAGTAATAGGTAACAGGACCCCATTGCGGTGTACAAGAAGATCAGAGGCAACCTGTGCAATTTAGGCTCCATCCTGGAAGCTCCTTGGTAAGGACAGATTCCTGCATCCTCTTTAGTTTGTCTTAAAGCCAGCGACACAGGAAGCTGAATGTAACACGTTGCTTATATACAAAGCTGCCCCCAAACCATCTGCATCTAGGCACCCCGTGCAAACCTTCCTTTTTATCAAGTTACTGCACAGCAGCCAATTCCCAGCTGGTTCCTTTCGGAGGGCACGGTTAATATTTGTTCAGCCACAAGCTTAGCCAAAAATATTAGGCCCCCAAGCAAGGTTTAGAGACAGGACTCTGCATCGCTCAAGGCAAGCACATCTATTTTTAAGGCCAAGTTCACTGCTGCAATTCTTCCAATGCAATTCTTTCCATGCGCGCTTTTGGCGGACTTGCCCCAAACGCTTCCCCGGGAGGTTAGACTGCATGGTGCATTTGCGGGAGGCAGAAGTGCCAGTGCCACTCACTCTCCCAGATGCTAAGAAGTTAATTCATACCGTAAGATAGCTGTAAAGGATTTCACGCTGCGTTTGGCATCTTATGGGGATGAGATTCTGAAATTGTTTAGTTTTGAGTCAGGGAAATAAATAACGTATTTAAGGAAACCCCTCTCATTTCACTGATTCTTCTGCCTAATTGCGCATCAAACATACACCATCCTCAGCAAAGCCCAGATTAGTTTCCCCTTCGCTGGCTGTAAAAGCCTGGCCTGGACCAGGGAGGGGAAACCCTTCCAGATGTTGCACATAGGGACTGCACCAATGCACCACTGCTGCTGACCTTCTCTGGTCTCACCGAGGTGGAGGCACGCAACAGGGACAGCAGGACCCCCACCCTGCCACCTTCTCAGAAATAATCTGTGGTGCTTCACAGCATGCCAGGAGCAGCCAGAGCAGCAAGAATATCTGGGGCAGCTGAAAAAATGAGGGCTTCAGTTCTAACTTCATAAGGCTTTTCATTTTCCTCCTCTAAAAAGCCATTTCCGTACCTATCACCATTATTTCTACCTCTCCAAGCAAAAGCAGCATAAGGCATACACCCGTACCAAGCAAACCCTCAAAGAAATAGATACAAAGCAGGTCTGAGCATTCTCAATCTCATTATTTCCTGAATCTACATTTTCTTGGAAGAGAAGGCTCTTAAAAGCCTGTTTTTCCCCTGCTTTGTGCTCTTCCAGTTTCACTTATTTTACACATAGGTACCTAAGGCTGGAAGGAACGTTCCAGGCCAGTGAGTTGAGCCCTGTCCCACAGAATGCAAAGTAATTTGTACAAGAGCTAGGCTGAAGGTGGGCTTCAGGAGGTTTTTGCTCATAGTTGTTCTAAAGGCTGAGGCTTTTGGACTCTCCTATACGCACAGCAGCAACTTTTTCCTATTTCCAGTTTAAACATCTCACAACCCTTTTATTGTAATTTATCTGCTCTTTTACAAGGGAAATCTTACCTTTCAAGTAAGAGCTCTTGCCTCAAACTGCTTTTCTGCAAAGTAGCATTTCACCTGCCTCACGCTTCCTCTTCAAACTTTACTTGCGTAGGATAAGCAGGACACGCTTTTTTTTTTAAACCTCTTCTCATAAGAAATACAGGTGGATGGGGGGAAGCAGGTAATCCAGCCATTTTCTACCCCCTTCGAGCTTGACCGCTCTTTCCTGAACATGGCGGTCAGGGTGACACAGAGCAATCCTGGGGGAAAGCTCAAGCAGAACCTCACATAGTAGTACTAGGCTTTCCCTCCTCACTGAAGTGCCCGAGCTGGCACGCTGGGTGGATCACGCTTCTGCGCCCATAATCAGATTAGTCAGCTCAGGTGGTTACAGGTCATCACCCCAGGGGTACTTCTTTATAGGTGTTTCTCCCCGTCACTGTTTGCCTAACTAGGAACAGCTGTTTCTTGCTCAGCTCATAGGAGGCATCTGGGGGCGATCAGCAGGATACAGGCACCAGAGAGCACACAGCACCAGGCAAGTCCCAGCATCTTACCTTTACAGTTATATTCATCCTGGCACTGAAACACAAAGCCCAAGTCAACATAAAGAGTTAACTGCTGCTCTAAGATATTAAATCATGCTACAGATTAAACTCTTTCCTCAGTTTCTCTGTCAGGTTATTTCCACTGAAGCAAGAGCTGTTATGCCAATTCCTTCTGCAGAAAGAAACACGTTTTTGGCACAGATAAATCACAGGGAACCAGGAAAACATTGGTACCTTCAGAGCAGCTTTGTTTTCCTAGACACAGAAGTTCTTCCTACTGTTTGCAGTATGCAAATACCATGAGAAACCCATGAGTCACTGAGCTTCCCAGGGGCTCCACCTTCAGCACGATAGAGGCTTCCACTTACCCAGCCTCCAATCCACAACAAACAAGTAACCAACCCAGCAAACAGCTGCGAGACACCCAGACTCTAGCACGGGCTAGGCATGTCCATCCTTTCCAGGATAAGGAGCGAGACAGAGAAAGGACTCACCTCCTCACAGAGCTCCCAGGAGACTTCAGCCTCCGTTAGGCTTGTGGGCAAATCTGTAGCAATACCCCCAAGTGCTGGTTCAAATTCAGACCTTCAAAGAAAGGGCTAAGAAGGAATAGCCCCTGAAATGCTCCTGCTATCCATCAAATCTTCTCCAAAAGATAGGCATGAAGTCCTACCACCCTTCTATGAACCCAGAGCTTTTTCCTTCTGGATGCCTTCTAAGCCCTTGCCTTTCCCAGGTGCGGAGGCTCAGGTCTAGTTAAAGTATCACAGGTCGTTAACTCTGTACTGCCCAGCCAGGCTTTGCAACCCACATACCCCAAATGCCTTCTCTCTCTGGCTATGTTTTCAGTCTCCTGAGGGCATTAACAAGCTTAGATAAAGTAGCCAGCTTTCACAGCTTCATTAAAAAATCAAAATAGCAAAGTCCAAACTAGACCATTGAAATTATTACCATGATTAGCCTCAAAGGCCCCAAGATACCTATGTGGTCTGGGTGAGTGGAAAATGAGCAAAAGTGATAAATAACACCACAAAACGAGAATGGACTGCTGAACCAATCCTGAACCTGGCAGGACCTTGCAAAGCACTTAATGCTGGTATTTTGGTCTGGGTGGGAGTGTGACAGAATGGCGTAAGGATCAGCTGGGCAAAACGCTATTTGTTAATAAACTTTTCTGCCTTGTAACACGTGTTTTTAGGTGATTGCTGGCTACTAGCTGCCATTGCATCTCTCACTTTGAATCCAGATGTTCTGTACCGCGTTGTTCCCAAGGATCAGAATTTCCAGATGGACTATGCTGGGATCTTTCATTTCCAGGTACCTATATGATCAATGTATCAAGAATAAAAGAGGAAAATGCTAGTATTTTGCTAAAAGCTGCTTTTTTATGTTTGGCACAGGCTAAATATTCAAGAATTACAGTGTGTAAGTGAAATTGGTGGGGGGTAAGGGGGGAAAAAAAGAGGAACAGAATAAAATAATATTGAATGACACCTGCTCACCGGGTAGGTTCTGCTGTCTTACAGCTGACGGGGCTCTGGTGAGTTACACAGGTTTTGTAACTGAGCCAAACCATTATGCCACATGAGTCAAGACCAGCTCTGTCGCTGCTGACTGTCAAGAGTGAATTCAGGCTGATGTGGTTCTTCCTCCTTCCCTTCCCTTCCTTCACCTCCCCACCACTTTGTCGAGACTTCCTTGCCTGCAGGCCTGGCGTGTTGGGAGTGAGCCAGCCTGCTTTGACTAGAAATTAGGCTCAGGTGTGAGCAGTGTGGATCCACCCTGCAAAGCTCAAGGAGGTGTTTCGGTGAGGAGAGATATAGAGCACATACTTATCCCTTCCACCAGCTCATCTCAGCAAAGGTGTTATTATGTAAATGATCTTCTTTCCCTTCCTTTCAGGACTGCATCAAATTCAGGCAAAAAAATAGCATTAGCAGTGTTTCACATGTTTCCCAGTATTTTCAGAAGGGATTAGCACTATTGAGTGCTTCCCCTTTGGGTGACCTCTCCTTGCAGCATTTTTACGGGATCATTGGGGTTTTTTTTCCCATGGATTGGGCCTTAAAAGAGTAGACAAGAAAAGACTTCAGAGTATCCTGTCTCCGCACTGGCTTTCCGGAGTCTCCACCAAGTAAGCTCTGCATGGCGCACCAACAGTGTTCCAGATGTTATGTGCAAGATGTTGCTGTTAATATTACCTATCAGCAAAACTTTAATACAGCATTAAGGAGCCTGAGCAGTGCTTCGTAGGGATGGGAAGAGTTTGCCTCTGTTACAAGGAAGAGGAGTCCAACATGGGAATGAAACCTTACAGTGACTTACCCAGGGAGAACTGGTGACAGGTGAAGGGGTAGGAAGATGGCACTGCAGAGCCATTATGTGTACACCAGCCCTCATCATCTTTTCCTTTCTTCTTTTCATCAGTTCTGGCAGTACGGAGAGTGGGTGGACGTCGTGGTGGATGACAGGCTGCCCACCAAGAACGGGAAGCTGGTCTTCGTGCACTCGGAGGAAGGCAATGAGTTCTGGAGCGCGCTGCTGGAGAAGGCCTACGCCAAGTATGGTGGCTAAGCAGGAGGCAACGCTCCTGAGTGTGCAGAAGTTGACAGCCTGGGTGGTTGTGGTGTTCGACACAATGCCCTTCACTCAAGTTCAGTTCCACCCATTATTTAGAGTTTCCTCCAGGTCCATAAAGGGTATTGCCAACCGTCTGTTTCAAGGGGCTTTACTTCTGGTGCCCCAGGTCACACTGATGATCAGACAGCCTGAGGGATACCAAATTATGAACCCTTCTTTCTGCAGTGCCAGTGCTTACAAGTGGAGATGGCCCCTTATGCAGCTCTTGTCATCTCCCTCACAGGTTGAATGGCTCTTATGAAGCTCTCACAGGAGGGTCCACTATGGAGGGCTTTGAGGATTTTACTGGAGGCATCTCTGAGTCCTATGAGCTGCGGAGGGCTCCTTCAAACTTGTACCAAATCATCCAGAAGGCTCTGAGAGCTGGGTCGTTGCTTGGTTGTTCCATTGATGTAAGAGACTGCTGCTGCTTTACTCTCCTCTCCTGTTCTTAGGGCTCTGGTCCATACTGTAACAAAAGCTCAAACCAATGTTCAACATAGGTAGGAAGGTCTGAATTAAAAGCATACTACAATTAATGGGAGACTTTTATTGATTTCAGTTATAAAAAACTCTGGATGAGGTTCTAAATACCCAACTCTCATCCTGCCTTCCGTTTTACAAGCCAGCCTGTGATAATGCTTTGAGCCATGAACTGGGGACTACTCTTCCTGAACTCCATTTTCATTCTCTGAGTATCTTTTCTCATTCAAATTCTGCATAATTTCAGTTCTAGACACACAACTGCCAAACTTTTTGAGATACTTTGTTGTAGCCTGCAGTCTAATTCTAGCTTTTGTTTTCAATCCTAAAGATTATTGACACCTGTAATACAAGTTCTCTCAAGTTACAGATGATGTTTGTACATGTTTTGGAAACTCCACACCTTTCACATCCTGTTTCATTATCTTGTTTGAAATCCTGGTTCATGGCATATAGGATTACCAGAGTCGAAATCTTGATATGCTGGCTCTCAACCGAGGCAGGCTAGAGCTTTGTTGACATGAACACATCTTTGCAGGTGACTGGATCTGTTACCTGAGCTGGGAATTGGATTTAGATTTAGATTTCTTTGTACGTTCTTAAGTCTCTGTTGTGCTAGGACTACGTATTTAGGGGCATGAAACTGTGGAGATGAACTTTTGCTGTGGATCTCACCTGTGTTTAATACACTTTGCATCAAGAATGTTGATATTCATTGTGCATACCACTTTGGATATCTTCCCCCGTATTAATTTGCTCACAAAAGCTGTGTTCCTACACAATATGTAGTCCTAAATGTGTATACTTTTATTGCCCCAGATAACTTCTACAGCTGAAATAGAAGCAATCACAAGCCTGAAGCTGGTAAAGGGACATGCTTACTCTGTCACTGGAGCAGAAGAGGTAAGCCAGCCTCTCCAGGGCCATCATACAAAACAGCTTGGGGTTGCAATACTGCAGTGCCTTCAACTTTCTGATGTCTTTCTGTGACTGACCAAATGAAAATGTTGCTAACGTGCACCCTCTGACAGAAAGAGAAAGTACCTGTGGTACTTAGCCAGGTTGGAAGCTCCATACTGGTAGTTTATATAGAGTATACTGTGCAGTCCACAACTCGTGTTGTACCAACAGACTGGAATACAAAATGGGCCAAGCTGTTACTGAAATGGAGGGTACGGAAAGGAGAAACATGAGAAGAGGCAGCCGTTTCTCCACGTGTTTGTACTGCATGAGGTGGGAGCAGTGTATTTTGCCAGTCAGCGCTAATCGGAAAAGAGTAAACGCCTCTTTTATGAACTCCTTCATCAGTCCCACCTTCACAGTGAGCCCTGGATCTCCTGCTCTGAAACTGGAACCTTTACAGAGGTGTCCATGCCAAGTAACCTCTTCCGAACCTTGTTGCGTTGTGCGGTATCTCCTGCTTTTGAGGATGTAGATATGCTGCTGCTTTCTGGCTGATGTTTTTCCTTGCAGGTTGCTGTCTTTATATGAAATGGTGAGTGCTGCGGCTAATGGCTCACTTGGTGGCGCAGGATAATGTAAAATAAGGGTGGAACGCATCTAGGTGTCTTTTAACTATTGCAAACTGTTATGGACTGTGTCTCTCAAGTACAAATCGTGTTCTGTCTTGTCTGAAAAGCAATTGCCCCATGATGATTGGAATAATGGAAGTGATTAGGCTCTGTTTGTTGTGGATCTTTTAGGTATATTACCGAGGACGGCCAGAGAAACTCGTGAGGCTTAGAAATCCCTGGGGTGAAGTGGAATGGACTGGAGCTTGGAGTGATAAGTAGGTTTTTATACGCCCCTGCCTCTCTCTCTTCAGTGTGTTCTGGTATCTTTTAAAAATTAAATTGGGACTATGCAGTTAATCCAATCACAAAGCACATTTAGGAGAGATACTAAATCAGTTGGGATAAAACACTATTAATTTATTAGCAAGGTTAGATATTGATCCACTCTGCCCAGCGGACATTCTTCCCTGCCTCAGGCAGAGCTTTCTAATAAGAAAGAACAGCCCATGTTTTAATTGTGAGCAGCCCAATGCAAGCCATATCCAGGTCATTTTGCAAGATGACTTTTCTCAGATTGATCCGACTGATGGTGCCAGGGCCTTTGTAGGATATGCAAACCAATCCTATTCCTCGGAAATGCAGCAAGGGTAAACCTCTGTTGTGCCTCTGCCTCAGCTCTAAGGTTGCTGGGCTCTAAATGAGACCACTATTTGGTTTCTACTGCAGCATCTGAAAAAATGGGGATGTTGACTAAGCTAAGGACCTAGAAGTTTGAAAATCTATCAGAAACTGTCTGGGCTTCAACTGCCTCGGTATCTCATGAGAATGGCAGTGACTGCACGCCTTTTATTTTTATATTCAGAGTGGCATAGATTTTATTTTCATTTGGGCCACAATATATTTTTTCATGCAATCCTCTGAGATTTCAGTTTCCTGTCCTGACTGGCTGCAGCACCGGTGCTGATGTTGTATAATACTTAAGGACAGACAATAGAGATAAACATTAGAATTATTCTTACCTGTATCAGAGCTGCTTTGCTCAGCCCCAAGATAAGGTGCCTCAGGCCCGCAGACGTGCCATATCCTGTTTTGCCATGGGACAACCCTGCGGAGGCAGGTGCAGAACTGCACCATCACGTGGGAGCAGATCCGAGCAGAATCCAGCTTGCTGCACCGCAACACCAGAATGGGAAAAGAGCAATGCTGTTTTCTGCAGTACATTTTCTAATCCCATCTTTTTGAATTTCTTGTTCTTTGGTGACCCCAACAGCAGAGCTTGTATCGTTTCCCTAGGGAGAATATCAGGCATCCCAACAGATCTTACAATGCAGAAGCTCTGCCTGACTTTCAGGCTGCGTGTTACCTAATCCATCCAGTCTGCAATATATGTACATCCCAGCACCTGGCAGCGGTGACTCAGTTTAAGACTTATTTGCTGCAAATACAGTTGCAGTCTGATTCCAGCCCTGTATAGTCAGGTTGCAGTGTGTACTGTCATTGAGAGGGGCAGAAGGTCTAGTTGTTGAAGAAATGCATGCTCCTTTATCAGCTGTAACCGAAGACAAAGCCTAACTCTCTGATCTCATTGTAGAATGAAATACAACGACTGAACAGCTTGCTTTTGTGCTTTGTCTGCAGTGCTCCTGAGTGGAATTATGTTCATCCCAAACAAAGACAGGCTCTGGATAAGCAAGTAGATGATGGAGAGTTTTGGTGAGAATCGTCCAGCTAGCTTAATCTTTTGTTCATTTTATGTGCACATATGCTTTTTAAGTAGTCCTCTCAGTGGTATGGAGAGAAACTGCCGGCGCCAAGGGGGTTAATAACAACATACGTGTGTTGTTAGCCTCTTGTTTGTCTCCCTTCCCATTCAAACATTACCTTTTATTAGAGCTTGCATAACTCAGTGCTTATCCAAAATATAGAGACCAGATGGTAATAAAATCAATGAGGTGGTAAGAATGAACCTCAGCTGCTCTATATTTTGAGGTTTGTTTTTTTGCCTAAATGCCGCACACTAATGAAAAAGTTTAGATTACTAGCTTGGGAAGAGTCTGTTTACCCAGACCTAATGGAAAGCCCATCCCCGTTAGCTGATTATATGGATCAGTACTGAATGCATGTCACTCTGTCCTAGACTGGAAAGATAAATGCGCACCATCTCTCAGTGCAATCAGCTACACGGGCCATAAGGCACTGAGAAATGAGAACAGACCTCTGCTCGCGGCATGAAGAGATCAAGGCCTGTCACTCATGCAAACCTACTAGGGATGTTAAAAACAAACATTAACGATAGAATTAAGGCAAAACACAAACTGGAGACTTTTTCTACAGAGTGACTCTTTCATACGGGCCAACTCTTACTCACATTAAATGGCATCTCCTTGCACATTTTGTTCCACCAATTTTAGTGAATTTACTTATGAAGTATGATCCATGAGGGATTGCCCATGGCTGGAGATGGCAGAAAACGGTATGACTGAGCCCATAATGTGTAACAGCTGTTGAGAACAACTGTGTCCAGGAGATACAGCTCATTCAGGGAGTGGGTAATTTTGTTTCCCAAAAGCCGGCTCCAAGTTTCAGAGTTCAATTAAACGGGGCTTTGGGCAGCTCTGTCATACTGATGTTTGCTACCCTGTTGGGGGAAACATGCATTCGCAGTCACCTGGACTGTTGCAGACTGATGGACTAACCCTGATCTTTTTGTGCACCAGGATGGCATATTCGGATTTTCAAAGGCAGTTCACCCGCCTTGAGATCTGCAACTTGACTCCTGACACGCTGACGAGCAACAAGGTCAATAAATGGGACCTGACCCTGTTTAATGGACAGTGGAGACGGGGCTCGACTGCTGGGGGCTGCCAGAACTACCAAGGTGGAGACCCAGCCAAGAAATACCAAAAAAACAATCAAAATAAATGCTTGTGAACCAGTGGGAGCTTTGGTGGGAAGGGCTTGGAGGTGCAGCTCTTTCTGCTGGGTTTAGCTAGTAAGCAAAAGCTCAGCAGCCTAACCCAAGATCTAATTCACACTGATTTCTTCGTTGGGGATTACCAGCCCACTAAGCAGTTAATTCATGGCTGTATTCCTTTTTTTTCTCTGTCTGCTTTTCCTGCTTACACGGCTTTTGCAACTGACTGGAGTAATCCTCCGAAGGGTTGCGTAGGCCAGGAAAGTGTCACAGTTCAGTGGCAGTGTTGTTTCCCATTCATTTTCAGGTCAGACCTCTGGAGAGGCTGTCTGGCGTTTGGTCCTCTTGCGACAATAACGGCCTCAGCCAAGGACGTTTCCTGAGGATAAATGACTGGCTGGAATTAACAATATCAGCTCCTCCCTGTTGGTCGTTACTCCCCAGGAAATACCTTGGTGCTTTGATTTGCCCTGGCTCCAGTTGATATTCAGCATAGTTGTGAAAACATAAAACCGTGCAACGTAATGGAAAGGGTTGGAAAAACTCCAGGCAAAAGTCCTTCCAAAGAGATATTATGTGTAATTCTAGTGACAGCCATCTTGGCTGCAATGACAACAAAATTTCCTTCTTTTTGTCTTGCCTTGGGAATTTTTAGCGACATACTGGACCAATCCCCAGTTTAAAATCCGGTTGGACGAACCAGATGATGACCATGAAGGGAGTTTGAATGAACCGTGCTGTACTATACTGGTGGGCTTGATGCAGAAGAACCGCAGGAGACAGAAGAAAATGGGGGAAGCTCTGCTTAGTATTGGTTATTCGCTCTATCAGGTGAAGTTTGTTCCTGATTAAAGGCTTTACTCCCTCTTCTGTTACCCTGGAAAAAAATTAGCAATATGCTACATCTTGACATTCAGCACTACACTTCAATAAGAATTGGATTTTGCAAGATGATTCAAATCCTTTTCTCATTTCTTCCTGACCCGCATAATATGGGAAGATTCAGATAAATTTAGGCTCAGTTCTTGTCCCTCTTTAACAGGAGAGCAACGTAAAACTAGAGGCAATAATTTAGCAACAGTCTCATTGAGAGACTTCTCTTTCAAATTCTGAATGGGGGCAGGCTCAGGGTGCCTGGCAGTTCCAGATAAGTGTTTCTGATTACAGCCTATCGTTAGTGCTCAGTAGTCACTTTCTTTTTTTCTTTTATTATTTTTCCCTTGCATTTGAAAATTGTTTTGATTCATTGTCTACCGTGTTATTGTTCTGGTTCAGTAGTTTTGGGTTTGTCTTTTTTCTTTTTTTTTTTTCTTCCTGATTCTCACAGTATTGCTTCTGTCTCTAAAAATATAATGTAGGGAAAAATCTGCAGTGTCACCTCTAATTTCTGTGACGTGAGGGGAGAGAAGTAAATATAGAAATTTCCAACCAGTATTCATCATTCCCAATATGATATCTGGAGAAAAGCAATTAGATGTTGCATAGATTCCACTGGATGAAGATCATTAACCAGCACAGGTGGGAGCAGATTGGAATGGCTGACTTTTGCCAATATATCTTGTGCAGGATGGTTCAAAACTAGGCAAGGTTTTCCCTAGTGCCTCAGTGTCTGCATACACAAATGGTTCTCACCGAGTACATTTCTGATTTGCCATCTGCGTGGTGCCAAGGACCCTGGCCTATAGGCATCCTAGAATTTGCACATTAAGGATATTTGTCTGCTCATACATCTGGGTAAAAACTTGAAGACATTAGCAGGCCCTTCTGCTTTACATCTATTTAATCGCATCTGTCTGCTCCATCATGTTTTCCATAGTAGGGTAGACTTGGTGACTCTTAAGAAGATGAAGTCTTTCTTTTGAAAGAAATGGCTGCTAAGTCACCTCAGGTGGACATTCAGCTATGATCCAAGTTCCTTGGGTCACACTCCCACTGTTGTGGATTTACATCACTGCAGCTGATGCTGTGACTAAGGAGGTCCGGTTAGGACAGCATGGATGGTAACCCAAAGGAGATCTCTGTGCAGGAGAAGGTGAAAAGGTGTATGCTCAGGTCTACCTGCCCTGCAGAGCTTTTGTAAGTCATGTGGCTCAAACTACCTACTGACAATAACTGTAAGTGTGCCCATCGCCAAGCTCCTGGCCGCCTAGTATGCTGGTTGTAAGGAACAAGACCTGAGGTCTCAAGGGGCCATCTCAGGCCCCAGAATCGTTGTGTGGGTGATATTTTCAAAAGCTCTTTTGGGACTTGGGAGGACACTCTCTTTGGCTCTCACAGAAATCTGTGCTCTCAAGACAACTAATTGCTCTTGGAAAAGCTACCTTCTATTTGGAAGTACAAATTAATATAGCAATTGAGTTAATTTAGGAAGGACCAATCTTGAAATTTGTTAATTGTTATAATTATGGTTACTTGTTATAATTGATGGTAGCCTTATATTTTCATCATATACCAGTAACTGTGGACTAGTGGATTTTAGGTCTGCTGTAATAAATTTTCAGTGCATTTTTTGTTAGCAAAGTGGGGCTATGCTGTTGACTTTCCTCGCTGAACCTTTCAAGGCTTACCCAAATATTTCCAACCAGTAGTATAATTCACAGCACCGTATCAGGAGAAAGGCAGTTAAATGTTGTATAGATTCCTCTGCATGATCCTGTTTTTCCTGTGGAATAGCTTTAGCACCAGTTGAGAACTTCCTGCATAACTTCGTGCATAACCGATACTACAATAAGTGGTTGTAAATGGATTTTTAAAAAAAAATGTGTCTGGAGGAGGCTTTGTTTGATTTATTTTTTTTTAATGATAGAAGTGGGTATGTAGCAGCCCTTTAACATCAGCTCTTTCTCTTCCTTTCAGATTCCTCAGGAGGTATGTAATCTCTGCTGAAGACTTCTAGCTTCCAGATGGGCACCTCCTGTTGATCTGGAGAATTTAGCTACCGGGAAGACTTCTTCCTTACTAATGACAGCTCTTCTGGAGAGCTTTGTTCTTGGATCACTGGACCCATATCTCAAGTTCTGAATAACCATTTCCAAGGGACTGTGGCATGAGGCCTTATTACAGATGTCTGAGTCCCAACCTTGGCTTCATTTACACTTGTTGAAATTTGGTTTCCACTAAGTTTGCATAACGTAGGTCAGATTTGTCTGTTTAGTAGAGGTGAAGGCAGAGCAGGGTCTCTGTACTCTAAAATCGAGAAAATGTATCTAATGTTGTTCCAAAGAAATGCCAAACTCTGGGGATCCATTCCTTCTACAGTTCTGAGCTGGGGCTCCTGGTAATGAACAAACCCCGCTGAACCTTCCCTAACCTCCCACATGTCGATACTGAGGAAAGGGGCTTTTCATTCCTGAAAGAAGAGACCCCAGGGGTGTCTGGCAGTAGGAATAGCCTATACTCATTACCGAGGTCCAGCAGCCTGCGCTGCCAATTTTTCCTTGGCTTTTCAGCATTTTTCTTCTCTCTTGGTAAATGAATGTGTGGTCATGTAGCAATTAACTGTGTTCTTTTAACAGCCTTGCAGATGCAAAGGGAAAATGAACTTTATATATTGAAAAAGATATGGATCTAGCTTCTTAATCTTTGCAGTCCCACTTAGTTTAAGATTGAGTGGGGAGAAAGGATGGTGTTGTCAAATAAAGACCAAATCCAATCTTATCCTCAGAACAAAAGAGGAAAAAAGCCCATATTTTTCTACAGTTTACAACAGAAAAGCAGAATGATTATAAAATATTTGATAACATCTTTGTATGCTCTGATCTTAGACAGCCAGAAATCTTATCCGTATGCAATGCCAACCACACAGCACTTTTTGTGGATCATTGAATCAGACTTTTTGAAAGACATCGCTGTGGAGCAAAAGTCACGAGTAGAAGGTTTAAAGCAGAGGCGTTATTCTTACATTACTGTTTCTTGTTACATTGGTGTTTTGTTTTGTGAGCTATGCAACGTTCCACTTGTACAATAGTATATTGGCATTAAGGAAAAGTTCAGTACTGTTTTCCACATAATCCAAAGGAATACCCTTAGTATTACTAATAGAAGTTGGGTAAATCATCTAATCTGGCCCCAAAGTCTCAGCCTTGTGACTGCTACTGTGTTCTCTTTAATATTATTTTCTCTCTAAGTAAATCAAAGACTACAAGCCCTATGCAATTAGGAGATCCATCCCATCCCATACATTGCTCAAAAACATTCTGAAATTTAAATTTGCTCACGAGCAGCCTGTGAAAGCAAAAAATTCTCACTACGTGGATGACTTAAGTACAGCAGGTGCTAGTTTGACCAGATATGAGCATGCATTATTAACTTTTTATTTATTTTATATCACAGACCGTAAAGAGGCATGTGAAAAGATAACCCTTCTAAAGGAAGATACTTTACCCTTCTAATTATCTGCTTGACTGTTTCTCATGACAGAACCCTGGTGGTTATCTCTTACGCCATCATTTGCAGATTTATTATTTTATAAGAAAAAACTTGAGATGGCTTTAAAGCACAGAAATTGAAATAGGGTGGCTTGCTTACCAGTGAATTGTCAAGTGGTTCTAACAAAAACACGTTTCCCACAGCTGGAAAATAACACAGATATTCATGCGAACCGTGCTTTCTTCGCAAGGAACCAACCAGCAGCCCGGTCTGATCCTTATGTCAACCTGCGTGAAGTCTCCAGCCGCATGAAGCTGCCCCGGGGAGAGTACCTCATTGTGCCGTCCACTTTTGAGCCTTACAAAAATGGAGAGTTCTGCCTGAGAGTTTTTTCTGAGAAACAGGCTAAAACTCAGTGCGTATCTTCTCTGTAAAGCCTTCTCTTCTGCTCATGAGGCACGTAAAGGAAAAGGTCAGGTGTTTCACCCATATCCCGTGCTCTATCTTTTCCCTTAACCGACAAAATAGGCCCATTTCTAGGATCTATTTTCTTACATAGTCTACCATATGTGACACACACGCATCCATGGTAGAGAGTCATGGCTCTTCAGGTGGCCTCCAGCAAGTACTCAAGCGGTGACTAGATCCCTCAGGTCTGTGAAGTAGAAGTTCCCACAATTAAAGAGTGGAGGATTTGGGAGTATGATGACGAGGAGGTGGTTTTAAGAAGGGTTGTATCATTGAATGAAAAAACCAGGAGTCTGGATACAAGAAAAGAATAACAAGGCTGTATTTCCCAAGGAAATCTTCAAAGAGGTGGGACAGAGAGAGGTGTAGGAAGCGGGAAACCTGGGGGCTCATTCTATGCATTTGGTAACACCTTATATTAAAACTGCTTGTTTTGCTAATTATTTTAAGGGCAAATGATAGACTTGTCATTTCTTGTTGTTTTGGATTTTTTTTTCTGTTGTTCCTTAGGATGATTGGTGATGTGGTGGCTGCAAAACCATATGAGGTAAATGTCTTAACTGGGCAGATTTTTTTGTGTGCGTGGTTTTTTTTGTTTGTTTTTTTTTTTTTTTTAACAGACTTTCCTTTCATAATGTGGGGGCAAAACAGGGGTGAGATTTTTATTTTTCCCCTGAGTTGAGATCACAGTATGAGTTTGTGCTCAGGAAAAATATTTTTTGGTCATGAGGATTCTTTACATATCTCCGTGGCTTAGTTTCATGTGCATTTTTGTGTACCTGGGCCCATGTGGAACAGAAACTGTACCCTTGAAGACTGGGCTTTAAATTGTCCTTCCATCTAGTACAGGTAGGAGGAGGCAGGGAGGGCACCGAATGATCCTTTTCATAGAAACAGTCTTCCTGAAGCCCAAGAGAAATTGCAAAAGCAGACTTCCAAGAAGCTGCTGAATTGCTATGGCCAGGTGCAGCAAGTTGCATTTTCACTGCAACTGTTTTATAAAACTATTTTGGTAGTGGAAGAAAACTTTTTCATCGGTCTTAGAAAGTATATACTCCCAAATGAAGCCAGCCCCTGGCTCGTCGTGATTTAAGTAGTGCCTCTGGTTTGACATTGCTGCAGAGCAAGCGCTCATTTTCCATTGCTGTAAACAGTCCCCTGTAAAGCTGCTTTACGCTATCCACAGCTCGCGTTCTAGAACCACCTTGTAAACCACACTCTCGGTCATCTTTTTCCTCTAGCCTCATGTCGATAACAAAGATATAGATGATGAGTTCAAGACTCTGTTTCAAAAGCTCTCTGGAGAGGTAAGTGGATTAAGGTGAAAGAAAAGATTGGGACCTCTCTGTTATGATTATGCAAATATTTGACTTGCCAGTTCCTTTTACTGTCTGGTCTTCAAAAAACCAAGCAGTTCTTCCCTTTTATTAACTCACAGTTTCAGTTCAATTTGTTTTACAATAGAGCCGTTTTGCTACATTGTTCCTCTTATTGGTGCAAAATGTGATTTGTTCCCTCGGTAATGCAGGGCATGGAATAACTTTGAAAATAGGGGTGATGGGAGTGAGGGCTGTGAAAATATTATCCCACGGTGAAATAAATTACCTGTGGAGTTAGCATATAATTCTGACAATTGCCTAGTTGGCCAATTCCTTCCTCTTTGTTTAGAAGCCTCGGGCATTGGAAAAACTGTTGGCTGAGCTTTCTCTCTATTTATTGTATTTGACAAACCTCAGTATCGACAAAGCCCTGCTGTGCTAGCCTGTGGCTGTCGAGTCAGATTTTCTCTTAATGAACAGGTGGCCACTGGCACCGAAGAGGAAAAACATCTTGCTAGTTAGAAAGACCTTTTTGAGTTTTGAGAGGGCAATTTTAGTATTGTTTGGTTGTAGTTTCCATAAGCCCAGAAAATCTCAAGTGCTCTCCTGAACCTCTCTAGCTGAGAAAGACGGTAATCACCCGATTCGGTCAAACCCGTTAAAAAGTTAACATTTACTGGGTCATGCCACCACGGCACGTAACAAACCACTTATTTCCCATTTGAAAGGCTAGGAAATACTCAGGGTTCCTGAGGATCTCCTCCACGTGATGTCTGATGGTAAATGTAAAGTGTTAGAAAAAAACCAAAGGTTTGCATGCCTTAGATATGGAAGGAAAATACTCTCTGAATGTCTAACAGCAAATGAATATAGTTTGTTTCAAATAATTTTTTGTGTTAACGTACGAAATATTTTTTCTGTCCAGGACTGCGAAGTGACTGCAATTGAACTTCAAACTATCCTAAACAGGGTTTTGGCGAAGAGTAAGTAATGTTGTGTAGTTCCCATTGAATGGAGCTGAAAGGCACGTGATGAAATGGTGAGACATCAAGTTGCTCTTTGGTCAGCGTGAGCATCTGTGCCATCAGCACACAGAAGGGATCTGTGCTAGCAAAAATCCAGCTCTATCAGCTAATGGCAATGAAAAAAACAGTTTTTGTCCACCCCCCAGCTGGGTTCCTCCTGGTTTGTTGAACCTTTAATATGTGGGGGAAAGATACTACCTGGTGCTCCCCTTCCAAGTGCTGCCAGCCGGTGTCCCTCAGAGGCACTATATTCCCTGTACCTTCTTGTGGGGAGCACCATGGGAAGATATTATTATGCTGCTGAATAACTTCTATGGACAGATAGAGGCTTACCACCCCCAAAACAAATAGCATCCCCTGCCCCTGTGCCAAAAAAAAGCCATGTTAATCAGCTGAAGGGAAACAGTGGAAGAAATGACAGAGCATTTACTTTGCTAACGAGATTTTAAGGTGGCTGACATCTTCAAGGTTTCTGCAGAAAAATATTTGTCTAAAAGTATTTCTGACTTGGATTTTCACTTCCTTTTTGTACAGGAAAGGATATTAAAAGTGACGGATTCAACATTAACACTTGCAGGGAGATGATCAGCCTTTTAGATGTATCCTTTGAACGTCATTTCATCACCTTTAAAAGTTTCTGGATCTGTTTTGCAAAACTTCCTGGCAAGATAAGGCTAAGTTTACACTTCCGTTGTCCAAGCGCTTGTCTGAAGGCATAAAATTCAGCCAAGCAGCTCTATCAGCTCAGGATGGCGGAAACCTGAACCATTTAATCATCAGCTGCTTCTCTCACCTGCTCTGCATCTCTCATCGCTTAAACTTTTTCCTAAAAAAGAGCAGGGAGGAGAAGCAGGGAGCTTCTGCCTGGCTGCACCTGTGCAGTTTCGGATGCATACACAGCACGCTCGGCGGGAGGCAGGTTTCCAGCCCAGCCTCAACTTCCATCTCTAAGTCAGGTGCTGTTCATAGAGCACAGAGCCCAAAGCAGCAGAGGGAGGCTGGGGAGCCTGTTCAGAGGAGGAAGGCTTCGAGTAAGTGCTGTGTCTCCCTCCTTTCTGCATAGCTTGTAGGACACATGGGTGCTAATAAGCTCTGCGTAGCCAAGGGAAAAGGAGGTATCAGCACATCTGCCCAGTACTCCTTTGACATGCTGGGAAGGTAGCCAGTGTACTCGGACGGCCATGCTGCCAGGATCATGCTAATGTTGGTCTCATGACGTGGTCATGCTGAGGTCAGCAGGGATTATCTGTGGATCTTGTGGATCACTGGCTGTTGGGAGAAGTGGTGCCTTTGCCCGACACTCCACAGCCTCCCAAACCCCACAGGGCAACTCAATAAATACAGCACCACGGGGGCCAACTCATTGCTTCTGCATGATTTTCCATAGGAAGGGATGTTCAAGGCCCTGAAGGACACGGGGAAAGACTGCGTAGCCTACTATTGACTCTCTCTGTTCACTTCCAGCTCCTGTCTCTGCTTTCTAACACTCGTCTGCTGTGAGGCCAGTCCTTTGTCTCCCTAAGGGCTTTAATCTACTGGTAATTGTACAAAATGCGAGTGGATCTGATTGTGCTTATATATTTAGCAATCCCATATATCATTCCCTGAGAGCGCAGATAGCCTGGAAACTCTTGGCATGCCTTTAGCTAGGCAAACGTAAAGCTGTGGGCCCGTCTGTGTGAGATGGAGACGTATTACAAATGAGGATGAATATGGCATTAAGATGCCACTGTGATGTGTGATTTATTTTCATCAGAATTGGTTGCTCTCCAGTTTTACTAAGCATAGAGGAATCCTGGTTTTTGAACCATGCCTTAACATCCCCAGACCAATGGGACTGGCACCTTGGGACTTGTAGAATTCAAGACACTTTGGATGAAGATTCAAAAGTACTTGGTAAGGTAATATTTCTGACTGTCTCCTCTTCCCCCTCAGCTCTGAAGTACAGATCCTGAACCGAGATAGGGTTAAGCCACTGCAGGCGGATATACTTGGAAGCCTTCTTTCTCATGGCTGGAGTTTGTTCCAGGGCTCAGAAACACCTCTAATTTAAAAGGACACAAGCAGATCCTCTTTCACCTTGGACCCACCACTCTCCATAATTTGCAATACCTTATGGAAAGGCAGATTAACCCTCTTTCATTGCTGGCAAAGACAGCTCTCTGCTGCCTGCTGTATTAAAGCTCCTATGAATATGCCTCTGCTGTTGTGGTATGTTACATTGCCAGCTGAGCACCATCAAACACAAGAAACACATATTTTTGGGACCTATAAGAACCTGGCTTTGCATTTTTTAAATCCTGTAGAAGCGCTGAATTATTTTTCTGACAGAGGATTTAATATCCCAAGAAGCGCACCAGGAATCAAGCAGTCTAAAGGAAGGTCAAATTTGGACCTGTTTTGTTTGACAATATCCCTTTGGGGCAAGTCTGCTGCTACCATGCGTGATGCTGGTCAGCACGGAGCATCTGTCCTGGAGGTTCATGAGATGTTCAGCTGCCCTTCAGCCGGAGGCACCGGCTCTCTCCTGAGGCTGGTGTTGGCAGAGCAAGCCCTGAGAGCCAATTCTAGTCTGAGCTGTAGGTCTGCGTGGCTTCTAATTCTGGATAATAAACCTGCTGGCAGTAGGAAGCATCTGTCATCTCGTCTGAAATATTAAGCAAAATGGTCTTTGTCTGTTGCAGTGTTTGCCAAATGAAAGGATATTTTCCTCAATGGCCTGTCTGCCACCACGTAACATGAAGGCGGGCAGGCTGCCAGCCCATGGGAACGTGTTTCCTAGTCTGTCTTGCATGCCAGTGGCTACTTGAAACATTTCCCTTGCTCATGAACGTTGCAAAGAGTAGGAGCTTTGGGCTGGTAGGGGCAGCCCCTGTCCCAGCCGTCAGAAAGCCGAGGCTGTGTCTGCAGAGCAGAGTGATGGTGTGGACGCGGCAGGGGTAGGCACCGATATCCTGGCTTTAATCTAGCTACAGGAGCAGGGAGGATGGCAGGACATGGGCTGCAAACCAAGGTGAAACCCTAGAGGATGCCTGGTTATTTCATTCTGGCTGCTACCTCCTGGCGAGCCTCGCGTTACCGTATCTTCACTACTGTTGTTATCCAGCCATGAAAGCCAAAGCCCACCCGTGCTTGCACCATCACGCTGCTGCACGGGCACCCATTGAAAAGCCAGTTCCACATTCCCTCCTTCCTCTGCTGCAGGCAATCTATAAGAAAGTGGACAGTGACTACTCTGGTACCATCGACTCCCACGAGATGCGCAATGCCCTCAGAGAGGCAGGTGAGTACGCAGCTCGGGGGCACCGTGGGATCACTGCAGCCCTCCCCCAGGCATCGGAACAACAGTGGAGCCTTTAATGGCTTTGATTCCCTCCTGTCTCCTAGATCACAGCATTGCCAGTGCCATTCTCCCTTCCTGACAGTCACATACCGCTACATCCTTTTGCTGTTATATACATCAAAACCTGTCCTCTGTTCTGCACTATGAACCACTGATATTTTTGTCCGTGCTGTGACCATTGCTTATCCATCTGATTATTCCTTGCTCTATTTTTGGCCTCATTATTTCCTAATCTAATTTCCCTTTTTCAGAGCTATGCCCAAATCCTCTTTTTCCTTCATTTCCTCCCACCGCCTTTCTCAGCGCTAGAGAAGGTGCAAGCCTGATCAAGGCAGGCCCCAATGATATCCTCTCTGATGTGCTATTCACTTTTGGAGGAGTGCTTGCCAGCTCAGGGGCATCTAGGGGACCACTGTTTTTTTGATCTGTCTTGCGCTCGGTGGAGTTTATATGAATGATCCAGAGACAGAAATAGCACTAATATGGGCCTGAATAGAGCCCAATGTGTTACGTGAGCAATTGGCTCTACTGCAATCACTGCTATTCAGCTGCAGCACCAAGACTCGCTAATTAGGGGTTTATCTGGGGAAAATAGGACTGGTTATGCTGCGAAACAATGTGAAATATGCAGTCTGACAAAATGCTGTGGGAGAACTTTATGCCTCTCTTCACCCAGTACAATGGGCTTTGGAAAGGACTCGCAGCGGAGATGGGTGACGGAGTCCAAGAGACCTTCTTGGAGGAATAGTCCTCAATCCTTCACCCAGGTCCTCCCGCAGCTGCAGCAGTCCATGGATAAGTCACGTCAAAGTCAGCATATTAACCTGCTGTGTCAGTGATTCTTGTGCTTCCTGTGCCTTCAGGTTTCACGCTCAATGATCAGGTGCAGCACAGCATTGTCGTGCGCTACGCCTGCAGCAAGCTGACCATTGATTTCGACGGCTTTGTGGCCTGCATGATCCGCTTGGAGACCCTGTTCAGTAAGCGCCTTCGTTCATCAGCCAAGGATGATTCCAATTCAGAATTCCTGAAAACTTTGGGGTTTCATTAATCATTTGGTGCCTTTTAACTGTGAATGTAGCAAATTGCATGGAGATGTGAGGGTGCCAGCAAAATGGTGTCTGCTCGAGAAAGCAGCAGAGAAATAGCAAAAGTCTTTCTGTCTGAATGACCATGGAGTGTGGGGGACATGTTTTCATAACCTACCATGATCTTCTGCTTTACAGTCATCTGCACTTTATGGTCCATGCTCTGGCCCCCAAGTTGTCCCAGCTCCCATAAATGGTGCCATTTATCACTTACAGTCCTTACTCAGACCCGATTTACAGGTTTGTCCCCGGATCATACCAGATGCTACTGCATCAGTTTTATAGTTGTCCTGCTGCCAACTCTCAGTTTGCTGCTGTAGATCTGACTATTTCGCCCCATGAAGCGGCTTAGAAATTACTTGTAAGAGGAAAGAAGAACAGCTGTAATATTCTGTTACAGAACCCGTCTAGATTTCCAGTAGATCATGGCAAAAGGCCAGACCTCTACATTTTGTCAGACAGCGACTCTCTACATGCCAAACTCTGGTGGTTTATATCCAGTTTTTTTCCCCCTCTCCTACTTTTCAGAAGTGTTCCATCTCCTGGACAAAGACAAGAGTGGAGTCATCCAGCTCTCTCTGGCTGAGGTGAGGCTGGTCAGATTGAAATACCATCTGTTTAAGCTACAGCAATGGGCCACACTACAATATGTTTATTTTAAATCACTATTATAAGCAGTAAACTCAATAGTGATTCAAAGGGAAAGTTTGTTTATGTGAAAAGGTTCTTCAGCTCAGAAGGCCTGTCGGAATTAGCGGAACGAATATTTACCTCATATGAGCAAAAAAGTAAAGATACATTCAAAACCCGTAAGGTTGCTTGAGAAGATGCTTACACAAGTGTGCTTCACTGTCTACTTTTAGAGGGCAGTGGTCAATTCATTAGAAAACACACAGCAGGGAACTGTGCTTTTCTGGCAGAGAATGTACTGATAAAACCTGCCAGAATTAGAAGAGACCTTTTAAGATGCCAGGTCTTTTTTTTTCCCCACATTGTTTTTAATGCAAATTTCTCCTCTCGAAGCTGTAATAAAAGCAATCAGCTTGAGTTTTCCCTTTGCAGAACGCAAATATATCTCAGGAAACAGCTGGAAGGGGCCCCAAGAGGTCCATGCAATTAGTCCTCTCAGCTGAAGACTGGCTTAAAGGGAGGATGAAGGCTAGGAAGCCCTTTGACCCTCTGTTGCAGTTAGCTAAATCTAGCTGAAATTGTACATTGCATACTTCGACCCTAAAACTTTTCAAAGGTCACACAGCTTGCTCTGGAGAACTGGTCTTCCTTCGGAAGAGATCCCACTTGCAATGTCTGAGGCTGATTCTGGCAATAAATTTCCCCGAAGTTCCAGAGCAGATGGATCCTACATGTACAACAGATCAAAACGCAGCTCCAGCCTTTCCCAGTTTGTTTTCCCAAAGCCGTGATAGAGTGCCCTGGTGGCATCCTGTGGACCTTCCAGATGGTCTGACTCTTTGTTCTGTTTCTCCCTCAGTGGCTGTGCTGCACAATGGTTTGAACCACGGTCAATGAGTTCAGCAGAGACTTCTGAGGCTCTTCTGAACATGGAACCATTCATTCGACTTCTCTGTGTTATGGAAAGCAGAGAGAGAAACTTGGTTTTATTACTGGCGATTTATTTTAAACCCACTAAAAATGAAGTGATCTCCTGTTAGTTATAAAATAAATCTCAAACAAAAAAAGATAAACAAATAAAATAAAGAAACCCAGACCCAACCTCCTTTTCTTTTCCCACCCAGAGAGTATTTCTGTTTGTCACACTGAAATGTCACAAGTTTTGACTTGCTACAGATGGGCCCAGGTGGCTTTGGTGTGACTTCTGACTGTGCATCAAAGTTCAGCAGTTTTCAAAATCCTGGAAGGGTTCTCCAGTGCCTGCAACGTCCAGCATATGTTTCACAGAGAGAAACCAATGCTCAGAAGCACGGTCAAAATCTGTGTTGCTGCCCTGGCTACCTCCCGTCCCCGCCAATTGTCTGCTTTGGCTGTGCCAAGCCCCCGCAGAAGCTGGAGGTGAGAAGCTTGGAGGCAGACGATGAGCTGCTGAGAGCAATGGGGAATCAGGCATGGACACAGCCCCAAGGATGAACAGGGAATTAGGCAAACACAATAGCACTCCTCCATGAGTATTGGCTCAGTCCTTCAGGAAGAGGAGCAAGGACGGAAGGCCATAGGCAACTTGCTGCAGTTATTTCAGCTGAGTTTTTCTCCTGTGAATGCTTGTCCATATGTGTACTTAAGAGCCCAACTGTGGGGTGTGAAGTTTTAGGAGGTGAGAGATTGGAGCCCAGAAGCTCATGAAGGCAAGTGTGAGGATAGGAACATAAAATGCGCATGTAGGGTGTCCAGGAGCTTGAATGTGAGAGGATGTGTTAATGTGGATCAAGATTTAAAGAAGAAACTGAAGCTAATAGTCACTGGCTAACAGTGCTATGCTTTCCTCAGATCTTGTAAAACCTTTGTCCTTTTAAAAAAACTCCCTGCATTTAATTTCACAGTATTATAAAGAGTAATAGCACAGAAATGCAGGCAAGATAATCCATCAATTGGAAAATTTTTTAGCAATTGGAAAATATTTCTGAAACTCGCAGTAAAGATCTGATGAGATGACATGTCTTTGACGCTTCTCCCCGGCAGCAGGAGGAGTGCAGGCAGAGATCCGTGCCCCCAAGGCAGACGTGGGGCCAAGGCTCCATCCCCCTCTCTTCAGTGTTGAGTGTGAGAGGGGCCTTTCTCCATGCCTGCTTGTTCCCAAGCTCTTTCTTTAAGTAGGAAGAAAGCTGTTGTTCGGTTCCCGTCTCCGAACACCAAACACCTCGTAACAAACCCCAAGCCTCTGCTTGACATCTCCCAGCGTTTCTTGGTGCTGGGTACAGCTGTCTGACTAAAAGGGAAGTATGACCTGTTTCAGTGCATGGCTCTGCCTTTCTAATAGATGGTCTTTGCTGCTCTCATTTAGAGGTCCTCTCCCAGTAAGAGAGAAATAAATACTTTTTGGTTCAGGTTGCAGGATGAAAACAGCCAGTGGGGCAACCGTAGGCTCTCCCCTGCTGTCCCTGCACACCTATCACTGGTCACGACATGCATGGAGCTGCCTCAGGTTGCCACCAGTTTCTCATAGTAGATATTTGCCTGCTGACCTACAATATACATCTATGTTCTTCCACCTGTCTTGAAGACAGAGCTACCTGGGGCAAGCTGAGGTCTCCAAAACCTTGAGAATTTTCTAGTGAATGCTCTGCCTGTTCAGTAAGGTGAACGTGTTCTTCCCTGCCCTATATCTTGAGTATGCAACACGTCTCCTTACTAACCATGCAGCAGGGTGAGCTAACCACTTGCAGCTTCAGATTTGCTTTCTGCTCACATGCTCTATTCATGAGTTCATTCCAATTATGATCACAGAGAGGCCTCTCTCCACAGGGCTGGGAAAGCTCAACTATACACAGAAATCCATTGCATGCTCCCAGTTCTTCTCCCTTTTCATCAAGCAAGATGCCCCCACCACAATAATCCTCGTCGTTATCTCGATGATTCTCACCCTCCTGCGCAGGATGGGCAGAGTGCTGCACTCCCATCTTCCTTTATCTTCGGGAAGCAGGCAGCTCCAGATGAGCCACCTCCTCTTTCATTTGCTCTTTGAGCACAGCACTTGGCTATCAGGTCTCAGAGAGCAACTGCTCAAAAATAATCCTTTTCATGGGATTGAATGCACTTCTCCTTTTTACTTGACGCATCTGCAAAAAGATGATTAATGTCCACCTTATTTTCCTTCCTCACGCTGCAAGCTGAACAAATGTCTGCCCTCATCAGTTCTCCCAGTTAGTCCTGATGGGGCTAAAATGCCTCTTGACTAAAACGCCTGCAGCAGATCCTGTGGAAGCAGTGGGGCACAGCGGGCTGAGCCGGGGCTTGGACATCTGGACTCTCTGCGCTCTTATACCCTGCATGTTGGCTGTGCTTCATTTTTGGAGCTGTGAAGTGCTGCAGCTCCCGTTAGACTTGAGTAGCTCAGTCACGGGGAATTATAATGCAGGCGAGTCACAAAGCTTCATGAATTTGTGATGCATTCCCTGTCACTATGAAATCCGTGCGGCATGGCATTCTCAGCGCTTTATAAATAAGGTGGGGCAAAAGAGACCCGACCCCCCCCAGAAACTCCGCAATGGATCTTCAGACCTTTCCTTTCTCTCTCCACTTTTCCATCAAAATGTTTTCATTTCATTCACTGCAGCCTCGTGAACTCAAAACTGGAACTCTGTACATCGCTCCTGTAAAATGTGATTCACATTAGGCCATGTTCAGAGTTCCAGACTCCTCGTGCACTAATTGTCTTGTGGTTGCCCATAGAGGAACTTCCTGTGGGCATAAATCCTACCACATCAGCACCTGACACCAGCTTTGCGCCGGAGTAAGTGTCTGCATGGCGTGCAAGACAATCACGGGGATTTGGGATTCTGCCTATGAGCTAGGAGGATAAAAAGAATCAACCTCGCACACGCAATTATCTGTCACCTGCTCATCCTCCCAGAATAGGAGATTTACAGAGGGATCTCTCCTTTTCATCACTGCAGGCTAATGATCAGATCTATGGCTTACAAGTAAGCACAGAAGGAGCAGTCCTTTTCAAACTCCTTTTCGTTCTTTACTTCAGACAATCCCACTGAACCTGACTCAACGGTATGTTTTAGTTCTTCATTTCCATACAGTTCAGACAACCTGGCAGGCCTGGAAGCGGTGAGATACTGTGAGCATGTTTTTCCTTTCCATCTTATTCAGGATGCATCCAAAATCCCAGCCTGCTGTTGTTGTTAGCCCAGCGTAAGCTGATAGACTGGAGATTCAAATAATGTCCATAAAAGCAAGCGA
Source organism: Chroicocephalus ridibundus (assembly GCF_963924245.1). Taxonomy (NCBI): domain Eukaryota; kingdom Metazoa; phylum Chordata; class Aves; order Charadriiformes; family Laridae; genus Chroicocephalus; species Chroicocephalus ridibundus. Next base: position 18,471,846 of record NC_086286.1, read on the forward strand.
GATTCTGGGTGCAAAAGGAACCCAAGTTCCAAAGCTTTTGAAGTTTCTCCACCACTAATGATGTCCCCAGTGATAGTTAATCTTAAAGTAGTGCCCTGCTACTGCCTGACAAGCTTGTTGCCATGGTGTCTGTCTCTCTCTGTATAACTGGCACGTATGGCATAAAATCCTCTCTTTCCTTAATAGAGCAAATTACTTCACTTGTTACTGTTGGCCGCTCATTAACTCCTTCCTCTGCCTTTGAAATCTTTGATGGAGCTCTCACCTGAAGTGCAGGCCCCCATCAGTGCAGCATCACCTGCCTGTGTGGGCGGGAGGGCTCAGCCAGTGTGGTTCTTGGGGAGGGTTGTGTTGGAAAAAAAAGAGCGTGGAGCAGAAAATAATCAGTAGGAATGGATCCAGGAGATGGACTAAAGAAGCACCTGAACAAATGCTGGGATAACAGCCAGGAAGAAGCTGAAGGGATCAGAGTTTCATCCACACAGGGAATGAACAATGTCAGGAACTGGAGAAAACGGTTTCTTTGACTCTTGCTGCTTTCAGGGAAGAAGGCACATGCGCTCTCTTGGTAATACACAGGGCTGACTTAGGAAAACAAATGCTCTTCACTTTTTTGGGAAATTCTGTAACGCATTGCTGATTTTGTCTATTCACTCACCTCTAAATGTGTAAAAACTACATTGTTGGCTCAAGGGTTGATGTATGTATTTCTTCTAACCTACCTCCTATTCATTAAAAAAAAAACAACCCCAAAGCAGTGATGCTTTCTTTAAGGTCAAGCTAGCTGGTCTGCTCCTCAATATGATCCCTCACCAATTAGGTTTCCTAGGCTAGTTTAAATGGAGTTGCTTGATCTAGCTCTTATACAGAAGATAACAGTGAGGGACTTCTTCCAATGTCTTAGAACATTTCAGGATTTGCTAAATTCCCACATCCTTTTTGATATTCTCTCTCTTATTCTCCTAACTGCACAGACGGTCACACTGTTATCTCTGCTGTAGGCTTTTTGTCAGCTGATATGGTAACATGTTTCAGTGTTTCTCTGTTATATGTAAAAAACCCGCAGAATTACAGAATCACAGAATGGTAGGCGTTGGAAGGGACCTCTGGAGATCATCCAGTCCAATCCCCCTGCCAAAGCAGGTTCACCTAGAGCAGGCTGCACAGGAATGTGTCCAGGCGGGTTTTGAATGTCTCCAGAGACAAAGAACACTGAGGCTGGTTTTGAAGGGGAATTTCCATTGTCCTCCTCAATTGTTCACTCCTTGCCAGCCAAGTCACGAGCCATACCCCAGCAACAGGGTCTACGCCAGTGATTCAGACCTGGTACGTCACCATCAGTTGCTGAGGTGGAGCAGCAGGAGCAGCTACCATCGCTGGCGAGGGGAACACCACCCAGGAGCTCTGCTGAGGCCACGTGCCACTTTGAAGCAGCTCAGGTAACACAGGTACGTGGAAAGAAAACCGCTAGGCTATCCATGTAGAAAGCACCACAAATCTTTCCAAAGATGTGTCTTCATTGCGTTGTAAATGCATGAGTACGTTACTGAACTTCCCACCATGAATGTCGCTGCCCTGGCAGTGGCATCACAGACTGCGAAGAGAAAATAAGCAACCGCCCTCTGCGCCACTGAGGGCCTGTATTTAGACACAAAAGCAAATAAACAGATTTATTACTAGGTGCCCATAGCTCTCGTTGCCTTTCACACCTCTGTAAGAAGTCAAATTACTTCTTTGCCTGCTGAAGCTTTTAAAGGAAAAAGAGAGTAGTCCAGGACAGTGTGACATTGCTTTAATTATAAAATCCTCGGTGCTGTCTTTAATAATGAATGGAATCCTTTTGCCACAGTTTAGCTACAGAGAGCACCGGATTTGGGATTTCCACAGATTTTTCATTTCTGTGTCTTGTTCTCTCTGCACACCTTAACTGCCTGATTAGCCAGCACTCCTTGGGCATAGCTCTCTGGATACCTGGACTTTAATGTCATCCATCTTTAATGTAAGCCATGCAGGCTTGACCAGAAAAGAAAATCTTTCCTTTTATTTAAAGAGTTTTATTTGGTAAATGATATCAGTAAGATATCTGGCACAGTCACTAATCTCACTAGCTTAAAACTGTATGTGTTTGTAAAACTGTGTATGTTTTCCCAAGCTGTAATCACACTCTTAGACTGCTGTGTAAATTTACCCAGCACGCACGCCAAAGCAGGTATGATCTCTTGGGAGTTTAAGTGGGCTTTGTGACCAACGCAGTTTACGGCAGATTGTGTTTTGCTACGTTTTAAAAGCTCATCGTATTTGCTGGTGAATTTGCAGGGAGTTGGAGCTCAGGAAACGCGGAGCTCGTCAAACGCAGGATTGATCGCTGGCGGTGGCCGGCGTTGTGGCAGGCGGTGGGGCATCCCGCGGGGTCTGTGTGCTGGAGGGCAGCAGCATCCCCTGTTGTGCCGATGTGCAGGTTGTGTCACACGAAGGATGCTCCCCTCTGCCTTCCGTGGCGTCTTCTGCTGGGGAAGCCTCGCCTGGGAGAGGGTAAATGCAAATGCAGAAAACTAGGGAAATATTTTCAGTTTCAGAAAGAATCAGCGTGGAATTAATTAAACAGAAGAAAGGAGATTAAAGGGAAAATGAGAAAATGATAAAGTACCAACCTGACCTCTAATTTGTAAAGCACCTTTAGTCAAAATCCTGAGAGAAGGAGCTATCTGAAGCAGCAGTTGTGAACTTCATAATAACAAAGTTGATTCCAGCAGAGAGTGCCAGCCTTCTACATGTTAATTTAATTTGAACTCATCTCAGTTTTGGGTTGGGATTTTTTTTGTGCGTGTACGCTTTTATACATGCTCATAATGTTTGAATTCCAGACCTGCTGGTCTGGTGCATGAAAGCTTGAACGAGAAATTATCTAACCAAATTTTAGTGTCCAAGCTGACTAGAGCACAAACAATGAACAAGCTTTACAGAGAGAGAAAATAAAATGAATTTCACAGTTCACGCCTTGCGTTGTACGGTGATAACAATAACATGAGTGACAAGAAAAAATCGTGACTTTAAAAATGATGTGGGTCACACTAGGGATTTCCTGCGTGTTCTGTCAAATTAGTAGAAAGGTTAAGTGCAGCCTTCTGAATTAGGAGCTTGATGTTCAGTACTCTTTGCTAGTCACTTCCAGAATGTCCTTGGGGCATTCACTTAAACTGTCCCCCACCTGCATTTAGACCCTAACTCCAAAGCTGGACCACTCAGACTTGCCTGTGTTCGGTTGCTGTCTGCCTGTGGAGATACCTCCACTCAGAGGTGCTGCAGATTTTGTACTGGCCCCTGAAAGCTGTGTTTCTCTAAATGTGCAGAAATATTTAAGTTTTGACAGTTTTCAGGTTTTGGCATCGAGCTCAGACTCAAGGCTAACCAGGTTCCAAGTACTAGATGTTTCTCTGAGAAAGAGTCCTCCAAGAGAAGAGGCATCTCTGAGGATGCCTGAAGCATCTCAGGAGGATACAGTTCTCTCTGAAACACAGCGATAGCATTGCTTTTGTCTGGAATATGTCTACAGAAGGGTTGTTTCCCTACCTTTTTCCCTCTCCTCCCATACACGGTGGTGTAGTGGTTTAAGCACTTAACTAGGATGGATGTGAGAAGCTCTGCTTCAAGTCTGCCTTCTTTTTAGATGATGCAAGTCAGCATCTCCTGTCCCAGTAGAGGGTCTACCACCTAGACCAGGGGTGATATTGGAGGGGAGGTGACTCTCCGTTCTTCCTCTGGAAGCTGTGCCACTATACAAAATAAATTCAAGTAGTTGCATGCCAGGAATACAGAAAACCTGGTGAGACAGAGAATTCTGAGGGGCAGGTCTTCTCCATGGAGCAGTGTAGCCTGAGGTCCTGCTCATGGGTGGGAGCTCAACACAGGTGACTTATTGGCAAAGGTCTATGACTCCTGCATCCCAGGGGGTCCCAGTGACCCTGGCACCGGCAGACTTAATTTTGCCTGTCCTCATGAAAATCCTCGAGCCAACTCTGTCCACAGGACTGCCAATGTTATTCTAGTTTAAAGGATATCTCTCTTCACTACCTGATGTCCTATCACCATTCTGTGGTGTAATGGAGCTATGGAATGGTGATGTCCTACTATCAATAGGGATGGACTTTTTTTGAAGAGAAGGTGCATTTTGGGAACAGCATATACATGAACATGTCTGGAAAAATCACAGTATTTGTCAAATCAGGATACTGCTTTCTGAATTCCTACACATACAACAGATGAAATTTCCTCAGATACCAGGAGTATGATTTTTTTTTGTTTCAACTTTATTTTACTCTGAATGAACACTTTTGGTTTGGGATTCCTGGGAAAAAAAGTAAGTAAAATAGTGTTGTCTGGGTCTCCTTTATTTCATTCAAAAGCAGCTGGCAACATAGTGATAACTGGCTTGAGGATGCTTGGTGAGGAAATGTTTCCATCTCTAAATTCAAGATCATTGTATGAATGGATGGAGACAGCTAAATCAGAACTTAGCTAGAAGATGAATGAACCTGGCTGGACCAAAGAGGTTCACTGCATTAAGCAAAAGGTGAACAGCAAGTGTTGATACCGGTTTTGGTACGTTGAAGTATCCTGATGTGTGTAGTAAATTATGCTCCGTGCCACTGGAGTGGTCAGTAGAGAAGTCTGGGAATACAGCTCATTCACAGACACTGTAAAACCAATTATACCACCAGCAGATCTTAAAAGTACCACAGAGCTAGACAAGACTGTGCTGCAACATGTCGTCAACCTGCACTCCCTAAACGTTTACTTCTAATTAATTTTCTTAATTGCATAACAGTGTACTTCCTAATTACACTGGGGAACCACTCTTGGATTGTAGCAGGGTCTTTATCTATTGCTCAGATTATTCTGCCTGCCGCTCCATCAGCATACTCCCCGGCCTAATTTTGTGCTAGCCCGTATGTCTACGAGCACAGACTGCTTGGGGAACGCTTGACAGATCCTTCAACTGATGCAGCTACGTCTCCGAGGACCAGATGGATACCCTTATTCACACTGAGTTACTACTTGAGTAGTGCCATTGAAATCAATGGAACTACTGTGGAGACACTTACTGCTTGATGTAAGGGTTTTGTTAAGAGGTCCTATAAACAACAGCCAGAGGAAGCCATTTGCAGCGCGCATCCACAGTTTTATTGGCCCTACAATACCCAGGAGCTAGACTATGTGTTCTTGAGTGCCATCTCATTTGGGGAGTAACTAAGTCCTTGTCAACAGATGGCATGCTTCTGAAACTGGGAGCACAATCAGCCCCCAAATTAGCCATTTTCACGTGATGCTGACAGAAACGAGGAACCCATACCCCCAGGTGCCTCCCTCCATCCCATCATTGTGACTGGCATACGCAATGGTATAGGTAGATATGTAATAAAACCATGCAAGAGTAGTTACAATCAAGCAGTATAAAGATATGCAAACCAAAATCCCCATGTGAGGAGTCTGGTTTTGAAGGAACACACATCCCAGTGCTGCCAAATACATCTGCCAGGCAGTAGTGCACTATTTGTTTCACTCAGCTACGCACATGACTGAGGTTAAACACACAAAATGTATTTTTCAACGGCACCGATGTGCTTCAACATAGCATTGGTGCCTCTGGGTTTCCACCACTACTGGGAAGCAGCTGGAATCTGGATCCTCTTTGCCCTATCCCCATATTTCGCTGAAACCAACCAAAAACTTCATAATAATGCTTGGTATATTTTGTATTTATTTTCCTCCTTTGTTTATAAATTTTGTAAAACCTGGCTTCTTAGCCAATCAGTTTACCAAGAGGTCTCCCCAAAAACATCTGCTTCATTCTCTGAATGTGTTTAAGACTCGTTTAGATGTGGTGTTAGGGGATATAGTGTAAGGGAGAACTTTGTAGAGGGGAGTTGATGGTTGGACTCAATGATCCCAAGGGTCTTTTCCAACCTAAATGATTCTATGATTCCATGATTCTATGATTCCAAGAGAAGATGATGTTCAATATAAGATCAAAGTAATAAATTTAAACCTGTTCAAAGGAAATGTATTTTACAAAATGCTAACTAAAATGCGGAGCTTATTGTCACTGGATGTTTTTGGTCTAGAATATTTGGCAAGATGAGAAAAGGGCTCAGACACCTGCCAGGAGCTTAACGCCAGCTTCTGCTTTGCCGAGCAGAGAGGAGCTGACACGCCACAGAGCAGAAGGAACTTCTGCCCCCTCAGAAAGATTTATTTCACTTTTCCTCCTCCTTCCTTTGCTGCTTTTACTGCATCCTAAATAAATGCAGCTGAGTGGGAAATTATATGTTTATTCTTTATTTATAGACTTCTAAGGCAATGGAGACTGTGAAAGGTATTTGCAAAGCACAGTTCTGGCCAATTATTGAATTGGCTGAAATATATTTGACGGGTAAAAATTACTCTAAAGCAGAGGACAACTTATAAAAGTATAATTGTCTTTTTCTATAAAAGTAACTCACAATGTGTGGGCTTCAGGGCATTAAGACAAGTATTAAAAATATTTCACATAATCCTGGTCTCTGCCAATTATGAAAAACCTCTCTGGGTCCCTAGGGCCCCCTCAGGGAGCACAGCATGGGGACAACCCACGGCTCTGATTTCCACATCTGATAATAATGGTGACAATAGTCCCCGGATCACCTGAAAACATCCTTTCATAATTCCTGTTTTCTAACAGCTCTAGAAAATTACATGTGGGATTGAATAAAAACCCACTAGAATTTTAAATAGCTGTATTGATAGAGATCAGTTCCCAAAAGGGAAGCATCTGGGTACCCAAAGGGACAAATATTTCTGTCTGCAAACATGCTTCTTAGCGATGATAATATACAAGATGTAATGCGTCCTTTTCATCTAGCCCTTTTAACAAAATCACAGCAACACATAGCTGCAGCCTGAGTTTTTGCCTGTCATCCATTCCAGCGACCAAGATCTGTGAGACAGATCTGCTTTCAAATTGGGTAAGACGTGTACCAGGTGCTGCATCCACGAGCACTGCCCAAACAATGAAATCCAAAAAATTGCCTTTCAGCACAGCCCGATTAGAAGCAGTATAAAACAGCAGCCAGGGCTGCCTGAGCCTCAGGATCCGTCTTACCGCTTGCCCTCTGCAATGCACTTTAGACTGCACTGCCGGTGGCGTTGCCACCATCGCGCTTTCTAAGAGTGCAAATGGAGGATGGCAGGCTGTGAAAGCAAAGGATGGCGATGCGGTTGCTATTAGACTTGGGAGATTTGGGTTGGGCTCTCGATTGTGTCGTAAATGACTTGCGTGATTTTGAGAAAGTCATTTCATCTCTCCTGGGGTCTCCGTTTCCCATATTTGTTGTCCATTCTTCAACAGGTTGGCTCTCCCATCTACATGAACTAGACCATCTACATGAGCTAGACATAAACTGCTGCTCAGCCTGCATTTCTGCACTAGCACCGCGATTCAGTCATCATGTTGGGATCTCTCTCTACGTGTGACGGTCTGTTATACTTGAAGTTCACTACCATGCCAAGTGTGCAAGTCCTCTTTTAAAAATGAAAGGTTCCTCTGTATGCAGGCTGGCAGAGCCCCGTGTCTTCTGTCACCCACGATATCCGTATGAAATTTTATGCTCAGTTTCCAAACAAAAGAGTTGTTAACTTTCTCAGTGACACCCATCAACCTGGGCAGGTGTCCCAGACCATCATGATGAATATGGCTTCCACCAAACAAAATAGGACGTGATGTTTTTTTCAGCCTGTACCCTGAGTGGCATTTTTGCTTTAAGTGAATTTGTAAAGTATAAATGTTTGGGAACTCAGTACACGATTCCCCTGGTGATACAGAAAAGAAATAAAATCTGGACTGCAATTTTCAGGGTTTATAGGAGTAACAGGAATAAAAGGCAATAAAACATGAGTTATCACTGAAGTCACAAGTTTGACTCTAATACAAGCAAAGGTCAGATCAGCTAATAAAACAGTTCATTCTTTCCAGTTCAGATTAGGAGGGTGCTTTAATCCTCAAAACATCCTAGTTGAATACACTCACATATGTCAGTGCCCGTGGCTAGCTCTAAAAATACTAAGCATGATTCATTTCAGTTTTGGACACGAGTTGAACTATGAGGATCATGACTCACTACATGGGGAAGAGTCAAGGGGACATCACCAGTTCATACTCAGATGAAGGAGTTAGCATCACTTGTTTTCAAAAGCAATTTCAAGGCTGGAACTGTTTAGCTGCAGAGATCCAGTGACTACTTGTGCATGGCAGGACTATTGAAATGATAACATGCTGGCTCCTTTTGGCAGGGCCTGGACATATTTAAGCAGAGCTTTTCTGGAAATTTTCTTTCCAGCTCACTTGCTCACAAGCAGAGGAAAACTTCAGCTCCCCTCAGGCTCTGCCATTAATGTGCCGCTGGGTGCTCTGGTGCTGGGTGGCTGGTGCACGGTGGCACTGGAGAGATATGGGCTGCCCTGGGGTTCAGAACAAACTGTATCAGAGGAGAATCAAGGTGAAAGACCCTTACAGAAATGTCCACCCCATTTTTAAAGGTCCTCTGCTGAGAAACCTGTTTAAGAAACGTGACCAGAATGAGCCAAAGGTGTACGAATGACGGAGAGGTGTTGCAAGTATCTCTTCTCCCAGAGAGACTCAGCGGCCGAATGACTCGGTCTCATCTATCCTTGCTGAAATGGTCTTGTGTCGGTTGTTGAAATTCTAATTGTCACTATTTCTTTTTTATACGTGGAATTTATTATGTCCATTTCTATCCTGAATGCAGTACTTTCTGTCTCTAAAGAGACATGGACAGATTGCAAAAGCTGCTAGGTATTGATTTTGTTGATACTGAACTTTAAATTTAAGCTAATTTCTGAGCGTGTGTAGAGAATGTTGCGAATTTGTTTTAAAAAATTGGTAAGTACCACTTAAAATAATAGCATAAACCTTATCATAAACAAATTTGAATATTAGAGAGATGCATACCTTTTTCCCTTTAGGAAAAAAAAAAAAAGAGTAAAATGACCGGGAGATCAATGATACCTAAAATTTCAATTAGAATAAAGCATTGCCCCTGGCTTTTCAGGTGGCCATATCCTTTATTTCCAGCCTGAAAGAGGTGCCCCTAACTTTGTGTTCAATACAGCTGTGCTGCCAGTGACTTCCACCCGTGCCAGGGCCCGAGGGACATGTCAGTCAAGGTCCTTCTTGGAAGGACCTGTCATCCTATGGGGCAAGGTACCACGGGGCATGGAGACAGGCAAGCTGCCAGAAATTCAGAAATTCGGGGTGAGGGAGTACCAAGGAGTACCATTCCACTAACTCTTAGGGTTGTAGTATTGTTTTTTATAAACAGCTGAATGTCACTATGAAAAATGTTTACATTTTGAAGAATAAACAGAATCTTTTTTACTGCTGATTTAAATCCCTCTCTATGCCTTTGCAGTGCCCCAAGGCTGACATTTCACGTCCTTATTATATTCATTTCTTAGTCTGTTTTTATTTTGGGTTGGTTTGGGTCTTTTTTTTTTTTTCTGCTTATTTGATAAACATTTTGTGTATGTGACCTGAACACTGCAAGATAAAATTCAGTTGGGTAGTTTTAATGAAATCTGGGAGGTTGGGAGAGAAAATCAGGAGGCGTTTGAAGAAAGTGCTTGTATTTCACACTGTGTTGCAGCAGCTGAAATTAAATTCTGATTAATACTGGTCACAACCGGTAGTAAGTGACTGTGCTGACCTTTGATTGTGAGTAGTTTTTTAATATGTGCCAGAGGTCAAACAAGTAAAAGACCAAGGAGGTATGGCCAGGGGGCACGACAGGGATAAAACAGAGAGGGGCTATCAATGTGTTACATGTGGCACGTACATGCCTGCTATTTAACTACAGTTCCTTCCTACTTCATACCCTGAGGCAGCCTGAAGCTAATAACCCTGTCATCTGGAGAGAGAACACAACACTGATCATCACAATTTCACTAAATAAGTAATTTTAAATTAATTATATCCCATCCCGAGAAGACCAGCTCTGGTTGACTCCTCACTTATCTTGGATTACTTTGTCAGGACTGAATATATTAATTTAACAGATGAAACCGTGTGTGGTTGCATGCCAGCTGACACTGAGTGCCGCTCTGTGTCACCTACTGTCTGCACCTCTCTGACCTCCTGAAATCCTGATGAACAAGACAGGGAAGCCAGAATAATTTTCCCTTCTGATTTAGCACTGCATGATGCCATCCCACAGCTCCCATTGTAACAACCACCTCCCATTGAGGTTGTTGGTACAGTCACCTCAGCTATGCCAGTTTATCTCAAGGCATAAGACCTTGAGATCAACGCAAGCAAGATCCGAATGCAAGCTTGTGACTCAGCTCTCCTACATGTAACTATGCTCCAAAGCATCTCCCTCGACCATTTTGGTAAGCCCAGAGACTGCTGGTTGATAAAGTAGCCCTTTTATTTTGATATCCCCAATGATAGGAATGGCACTGGCAAGCTGCAGAGAGGAGGGCTGGAGTAATGGGCAGGTGGCAGAGTGGGCAGAGGGAGATCTCGGAAAGCTCTCAGCCTGCCTCTGTAACAACTACTTGAGGAATGTCTCTTCAAAATGCCCTTTTGGTCAGAAAGCGCCTCTGTGTTGAAAGAAATCAGAGTAGAGTTGAAGCAGGACGAGAGTATCAATGAATTGATTCAATATTTTTCCTCAAAATTTTAGTTTACAGGAAAAATGTTTGAAATCAAAACACCAACATAATTGTAATATCATCTTCAAGCAAAAAAACCCTCATGGCTTTTGGCTTTTAAACCTTCATTTAGAATATAGGAGAAGCAGGGATATTCAAAGTAATGGTAATTCTCTTGGGGCAGCAAAAGATTCCCCACTGATTATGGACTGGCATGCTACAAACTGGACACAAACTTCAATTTGGGAACTAGTTTCAGTAGTTTAATTGAATATTCACCTTAGAGATCCTTCTGGTCCATGAAAGGTCCAGCCTTCAGAGAGTTCTGAGGTAAAGGTATGTGACCTCCTCCAGCCTTGTTCATCTCCGCTCTGTTTCCTAGGATGGAGCACTACAATCCAGATGTCCAGGGTGAGGGAAAGGAAGAGGGAGTGGAGGTGCAGAGTGTTGTTGCATTCCCAGTACATCTATGCAATGTGCTTTTTAATGTCGTGGTGCATCAGTGAGTGGTAACAAATGGCGTGGCTCCTAAATAGTAGGATTTGCTAAAGGGGAGAATAGCAATGAGGCAAAGTCCTACTTTTCTTGGAACTGTTAGCCAATACTTCAAAGAAAATGTGTTCAGGGACTTAAATGGTAGATCCGGACACCACCTGTGAAGGAAGAGTTTAGTAAGACCTGGGGGGAGAGAGTGATACTTGGGGGTGAATCTGGGATTACTACGTGTGCTACAAATTTCACTCTACATTTTCAGTCAACCTGTGTTTGGGAAGATGAAAGGTGGATAAATAAAAAGCTGGGGAAGGAAAAAGACAAACCCATGAAGTTAAGCACAAGAAAGTAAAAAGCTGGGCTGTGAATCCACAGCCATTAGGTGGGAGTTAAGGAATGTGAGAAACAGCACGTCACAGTCCCATGAGTAGCCTAACCAGGTTGCCACGGCCAGGCCTCCCTAGTTAGACAAGCACTTGCCTTCTGTGGGGGAATTATAGGGTGTAGCTCACCAACAGACACAGTGGGCAGGATTTTCTCCCCCAGTACATGGTGTTCTCTAAGGGACTGCGTTCTGCATGCAGTCAAGAAGAGACTTGAGAGACTTGAGAGAGTTGGGGTTGTTCAGCCTGGAGAAGAGAAGGCTCCGGGGACACCTTATAGCAGCCTTCCAGTACCTAAAAGGGGCCTACAGGAGAGATGGGGAGGGACTCTTGATCAGGGAGTGTAATGACAGGACAAGGGGTGATGGTTTCAAACTGAAGGAGGGGAGATTTAAATGGATACTAGGAAGAAATTCTTTACTGTGAGGGTGGTGAGACACTGGCACATGTTGCCCAGGGAGGTTGTGGCTGCCCCATCCCTGGAGGTGTTCAAGGCCAGGCTGGATGGGGCTTTGAGCAGCCTGGTCTGGTGGGAGGTGTCCCTGCCCATGGCAGGGTGGTTGGAACGAGATGATCTTTAAGGTCCCTTCCAACCCCAACCATTCTATGATTCTAAATGCTCTGCGAGGTGCTGAACTAGGCTATTATGGAAAAAAAAAAAGACCAGTCTTAAGCTAGTGTTGAAACTATACTTGTAAGTACAAATGGGGGCAAGCAGACGCCATCACAGACTTCGTACAAGACACTACATTACAGCAATCCTTCAGGTCATTCCTTGAGCCCCTGCTGAGAAGGACTTTCTCCCTTCATACCGTTAATCACCCTTGCTGACAGGCTCTAAACACAAGGTTAACTAATGTTGCCCCCTTTTTCAAATGTTTTTCTTTGAAGAGAGAGAGTGGCAAAGCTCAAGAGACACAGAGGTTCAGAAGGAGCTGCAGGAATCACACCCAAGTTCCTCAGCATTTGTATCCTCCCAGCAGTCGTATTTTCACCCCAGGAAAATGAAACATTGCCCGATTAGCAATATTTTATAATTTGTAGCATGAGAAATCTCCTCTCTCAACAGCTGTTTACTTTATAGTTTTCCCGGTAAAATTTGCATCTATTTAAGATAACTGAGCCTAATGATTTAATTGGCAACTGCTATTAGATGTTCTCAAAAAGTTTGATCTGAATTGAAGGTTGATAGTAGCAGGAGTGAATTACAGACTTGAGTCTCTAGTCGAAGGAAACAGGTTTCAGTGTCTGTCCAGAAGAATTTGGTTATGGTTAATGTGAAGGGGGCAGTATAACAGCTGATGAGAGCAAAGACTTCTTACGGGAGAGAAGATGGTTATTTACCATCAGAATTAAACTGCTACCATCATTGCCTAGACGAAGCATGAAAACTCTGTGCCTTACACAGACATAATAGAGAGACACATGTTGCCCCATGACAAGGAAGTATTGGCAAAAGGAAGTGTTTGCTTTCAGGTTTCTTTTTAATAAAACTGACTTTCTCCAGGCAAGGTCACTTTACACTTATTTCACCTCTGTGTATTGCTTTAGTTAAGAGACACATCCACAGAGGCATTGCACGGTTGGCTAAGCCTACACTGTAATAAAGACTACTTTTACTTCAAGGTTGGGGAAAGATTTTCAAGATAACATACTTTTACCAAAGCCCCTGAAGTTACACAAATCAACAAACTCCAAACACTTACACCACATTGATTTCTGAGTTCACAGGAGGCCTGAACAGTCCAAATTGGAAACTGAAATGGTGCTAGGAGCTGCTCTAACTTGTATTCCAGCTCATGTAATCCCACAGGCTCTCTGCATCAGGAAAAGAACTGAAACAGAGAGATGCTGTCACCCTCAGCTCTGACTTCTTCTCTCTAGCTTCTAACGTATGTTTGGGACATTCGCCAAGTGGCTCTTTTACAGAAGGCATTGAGGAACTACAGTGTCCAGGCCGATGCTTTGTGTTCTGTGCAGTAGGACTGAACAAGAACCGTACGTTTGCCAAGGGACTCATTTAAAACATATGTTTTTCTCAGCCACTCCACACAGGCACAGTGGTCTTGTCTGTAGTGTTACAGAGGGCCTTTCTCATTCTTTTCCTCCCTGGGCCACGTAGTTTTCATGTTCTTTTATCTTTTTTGCCATATCATCCTTGGCTGAGACAGGTCTACCCAAGCAAGCAGAGACAGTTTCAGTCTTGCAGCTTGGATCTGGAGTCTGTGTTCAAATCTCTGTGGTCTTACAGAGGGTCTGAGGGTAACACATACACCACTGTTGGCTCCGGACTGTTGCCAGTGGCATGATGGAGCACCTCACAGGGGGACTCAAAGCACCTCACAGTTGATGCCTGTATCGTTGGTTCTTTTCATCAAAAAAATTTTATTTTTTTTTCTCTACTGCATAGCAGACCATTAGGTGCAACAGCACTAGCTAGCCCTGGGTACTCCTTGGGAAGCCCTGTTATGCTGGAGAGAGCTGTGGCATGTCGCAGAGCCTTGTGTACGGGACTGACTTCAACCTGCCCCCAGGCGAAACAACACGCAGGTGGAGGAGGCTGTCTGTTTTAATGGTTTTGCACAAAACACTGCGTACAACCTCTTCGGGTTCACGAGCTTGCCTGAAAATAGTGACTATATCTGGATCTTCTTGTAATAAAGAGAGGCAGTTGCGACTAGATTAAGGAAGAGGTGTGCTCCTAAACTTCAGTGGAATTTACTTTGGGAGTATTGCTCAGAGGAGACATTCTGGCTGCTCAGAGGTGGGTAGCGTCATAAATAAATGGCAGTTAAATTGAGAAGGAAAAAGAGGAGATGAGAAAGTGTAAGGGATAATAATCAGAAGTTAGAAATCCCTAAGGAAAATATCAACTATAATGCATCTGAAGTATGGCGCAATGTTTAAGGTCAGAGTAATTGTATTTTCAAGCTACATCATTGCCAGTATTAAGATTAAAAAGAGGAGATAATGTAAATAGCCTTGACACTGTATTTTCATTCCAGACTTTGTATAAATAGTTGCAATATCACTGTCATTCAAGTCCCTCCTGTTTAGACCAGACCCACCTTTTCCACATCATTTCTGTGCTTTTGCCATTTCTACCAGAGCAGCCTACTCTGACCTTGAGCAAATCTCCCTCTCTACCTCTGTTCCCTTTCTGTAAAATGTGGGTGGTAGTACAGCAAGCCTGCAAGGAAAAAATGCCCTGGACGAACATTATCATGGTGGGCGCTGTGAACACAGCTTAAGGAAATGTGCTCTCAAACGCAAGGTGAATTCAGGTTTAAAATGGCTACAATGACAGGTTGATGCAAAATTTCTGTTCCAGTTGCCCTTGGTGTTTTGGGGTGCTGCAAAATCAGATCCCAATGAAGGACACTGCGGCAATGTGCAATGCAGTGTGTCTGAGGGCTCGCACGTGCTGGTTCACATCAGTGCCCTTTCACATGTAGGGCTGGCTGCCAGTCAAAGGCCTCCTTCATCCAAGCTCAAATTAACTTCACATCGTTCAGCAATGCCCACTCTGCATGCATCTGCTGCTTCTCCTGTCTTGTTTAGACTAATGAGGACAGAGCCCCCACATCTTGTTCAATGTTTGCGCTAGTGTTCACAGTCACATTCTTGGAA
Organism: Chroicocephalus ridibundus; assembly: GCF_963924245.1. Taxonomy (NCBI): domain Eukaryota; kingdom Metazoa; phylum Chordata; class Aves; order Charadriiformes; family Laridae; genus Chroicocephalus; species Chroicocephalus ridibundus. Next base: position 18,487,055 of record NC_086286.1, read on the forward strand.
AAGCTTGAAAAAAACCCATAAAGATTGTTTCTCAAATGCATTAGGTATGTGCCTCATTGAACAAAAATCCTACAAAATTCCTACAAAAAGGCAGAGGGGAGCAGCTGTCATCTTGAGAGGGCTTTTGCTGAGGTCTTACTTCAGCAGAGCTTCATCAGGTCTATTTTAGGGTGGAGTGGGGTGGACTGTGCAAAATGTAGATGACGCAAACCAGCCAAAGGGATCTTCTCTGTAGAGCGAAGGTGACAATTTGGCAAACAGTCACTTACTACTCCAGGTTGTCTCTTTCCACTGGTTAACTCCAAAATTTCTAGTTTAGGCTCCTCGAGTTTTTCCTCCAATCACCCCTGAGAGTATGGTGGAACTCCCTGGTATGCCCGGAACAACTGACAAGAGGAAAGAAGGTAAAGTGAGCTCACTTCAGTTAAAATAAGAACTGACTCCAGTGGGTCATGGCTTTCCCTATCTAATACCACTGTGAGATCGAAAGGTCACAATGAAAACCTCTCCTCAGCACAACAAAAAATGAAGAAAACAAAAGAGAAAAGAGGCCTGGGGAGAAGAAAGTCAAAGACAACCAGAAAAGAAAAGGAGGAAGAGAGAAAATGCTTTGGGGGGTTGAAAACCGAAAACCGAAAAGATGTAGGAAGGTGCAGCAGGTCAGGAAGCCCAGGTGTGTACCTCTGCCCATCTTTCCCAACTCTCAACACTGCTCTAAGTCACTCCAACTCACTGGCAAGGGACGGTGAGGGATGGTGCTGCGCAGGGTTTGGAAATAACTCCATGGAGGCTGCCCAAGGGCTCCCGATGGAGCCTTGCTGTGTGGCACAGGGGCACTGAGCATCCCAGCACACGCACAGGTCTCTAAGGGCATTACCCATGGGGATAAGGTGCCAGAGCCATCCTGTAGTCAATGCCAGCAATAGCTCTCTCTTCTGGGCTATGAACAATTCCTTGTCAACTGGGTTTCCCAAAGAACGGGGAACAAAATTATGCCTTTTCCTGCCTCTAGGCTTCTACCAGTGCTTTCTGACTCTGTTGTTGCAGGCGCTGATTCATTTTCACTGGCTGAATCCCCATGACTCCTGGGCCCCCACAGTCGATGTCCACAAGAAAATGGTCTTTTCTCTCTTCTGACTATGTCTGCCATACAATATTCTGGACTAGGTACATGTCGTTTGGTGATGAATCCTAGGGTAGGAGTTTGGGAACACCCCTTCTCCCAGAACCCTTTCCAGCGGCCACCAGGGCTGAGTTCAGGTCCTTTAGGAGCCAAACCGCAGCACGGTCACACAGGAGGGTGGAGGCTCGATGGGACCCCTGGAGCTGTGACTGTTCACTCAGACCCTGCTCGGATTTTGGCTAACACAGCTCATGCTAAGGCCTGACATATGATGGCAGCAGCACCATTAGCTCAGAGCAAGGGCAACACATAGGCAGGGCATGATGACCAGGAAGAGCTAAAGGTCCTAATGCAGATACCATCACCTGCAGCTTGCTGTCCCGTTGGGCCATCATCCTCACGTACTGATTGTCGGGTAGCTTCTTCAGAATCCCCTCACTCATAGAAAGAGTATAAACCAAACTTCCACGCTGGGCGGTATAAATACTCCCCTCAAATGAGGCACCCCCTGTTGATTACAACAGGAAGATTTCGTTCAATTTGCATGGAATGACTCAACTAAATGTTCTGTTGCCTACAGAAATGTCATTTTTAAAAGGAGCTTAAAAAGCCCGAGCTCTTGGGAACTGCACTAGGTTGTCTCCCCTTGACGAGAACGGTAGTGCTCCACACTTGAAGTGAACCACTGTCCTGGGGGGTTAATTGTCTCAGGCACTGGCAATAAGAAACAAAGCACTGTGAATATCCCTCTTCTCCTGCCTTTGAGAAGCTACAGTCAAATTCAGACATGGCAAAGGGGAAAAAAGTATGTAAAAGAAACAGACCTACGAGGGTGCTGAGGACTGGCGACCTCAAAACTCCAGACTTGCGCTTTTGCACAGCCGCTCAAGCTAGTGCCGGGTGAATACAAAATACAGGTGCTCTGATTTTCTGTCATTTCGTAGCCATTGTGCATTTCGTACGAGGGGCTTCAAGAACAAGAAGCAAGCGAGAGAGTCTCTGGCATGAAGGTGGAAAATTGATGTATGAATATGGCTTTCCCTTGAGAAAGAAAAAATGTTTGCTGCCCGTGGCAAGCATCAGGAGGATGCATCTTGTACATTATTAGGAGATGGGTCCCTTCCAACCTAAACCATTCTGTGTTTCTATGGGTACATGGGTAAAATGAGACTAGATATATGTAAGACTTTGAATAAGATGGAAAAGCCAATGACGGGTTGAGCAGTTGCAGAGGGAGACCTTCATAGCAGCATTTTGCACAATGTTATGTGTGAAGACAAGGAGAAAGGGGGGACAGGGTTGTTTTTCTGTTAGAGCCAAGGTGTTTTGGTTCTTTTTTGTCTTCATGTCTAGGGGTCTGCTGAAACCTCTGTGTCTGAACATGGAGAGATTTTCATTGAAATGCTGTATACTTTTGAAGGCAACCCAAAGCGTAGCCTTATACTTACGGTTCTGGTACAAAGCACAGAAATAACAGAATTTGAGAATGGCCATAGTAATCAGACACGACACAAAGAGTTTCTAAATCCCAGCAGCCCAATGGATAATAATGCCACAGTCAGGTTCATGCTGTAATTTGTATTCAAAGCTTCAACACTACAGAGAGACCATTTCTTGTACCTGGAATTCAGAACATACCCACTATAAAGATATGGCTGGAAGTTAACAAGTAGATGTGATCTCTTATCACCTTAATATTTGAGATGAGTCAGTTCAAGGTTTAATTTTCTCCAAATAACATACAGCAATCTACAGGAGGAAGTGAAAACTGCAAAAATGAGTAAGGAAAGATTGTTCCCTCTTTCTTATAATACAGGAATTAGCAGGCAACACATGAAATTATTAATCACAATAAATGAAAGGAAGAACATCTGCACACAATACATAATTAAATTGTGCACCTCCTTGCCACAGGATGTTTTGGATATCACAAATATGAATGGGCTGTAGACGCAATTAGACAGAATCAGGGAAGAAAGGTCTCTCATGGGCCATTAAGCTCTGGGAAGCAGGAACAGCCTCCAGAAATCCCTGAACTAGTGACTGTCAGTAGATAAAGGGTCCAGCAGGGGAAGGAGCATGCTATGCTTATCCCCTTTCTTATGCTTTTTTCCTACACAGCTTTCACTGTTCAGACTCAGAGACAGGATGCTGAGCTAAACGAACCTTTGGTGTGACCCCGTGTGTCTATTCTCATGAATTATACAAGACACAGCTGCATACATGCTACGGATGCAATTCACATTCACGCAGAGCATCGGCTTATGGCCTTGTGAATTCTGCTGGATATTTACAGTGAGAATTTAAGCAGAACCTAGGTGGCTGAGTTCATGCATTCACATGATCCCATTTCACCCTATCTGAAATTACATATTGCCTCTTCTGCAACTGGCTTTTGGCTTGGGTGCAATTTGATATGCAATTAGTCAAACATCATCTCCTGCGATATCTGTCCTGTAGTGAACAATTAGTTTTGCAGAAGGGAATACATTCTGAGGCTTGAATCCCGGGGATTCCTGTCAATTTGCATTGACAAGATGCTTACAAGAATGGAGCTGACAGGTCCAGCTGGAATTGAGTGTTAGCAGCCACAGAGGCAGCCACACACCAGCCCACAGATGGTCCACTTCTTGCTCACATTCTTAGCTTTGCCTGCCTTGAGCATCCTTTTGTTTTTATATAAATATTATGCAAGCTATTGAGTGCGTTTGAATGTCCAGAAATGCACTTCTTAATGTTTCAGCTACGAGCTAAGACCACAAGCGGAGTTCTTAGATATTTTAATACGCAACCCATGGGAAGGAAATCACCAGGTTCTTAGTTATATCCAGGACAGTTTCTCATCAGAGAAGAGGGGACCAGCTGGTGGGAGGCTGACCTGATGCTGTTCCCAAGGTGGCCAGATTGCCTGAGAGCAACCTCCGCTTGAAGAAAGGACAACTTGACTTTGCAAGGAAGACCAGTTTGCTTCTAATAGTGGTTCTCCAAAAAAAAAAAAATCCTGCTTCACAGCAATGAGTTTTTCTCCATGTTAAAGCCTGCTCATGAGTAGCTGGGTATCTTACAAGCCCTTGAAGAAATCATTCATTTTAAAAAAAATGCAAAACCTCTCCCAAATCTGTCCTCACCCAGAACTAAATTTTCTGGAGGAGGGTGTGAAGAGGTCATTTGTTCAGTGATCAGAGCTCATGTGTTGGAAAGGCCATCTGATGCTGGCTTTTCTTACCTTTGTAAAGCCATTTAGCTGTGCTCTGGAAGTAACTGGCTTTTAGTACTCCAGCTAATCAGATCCCTTCTTGGTTTACCCTGAACTAATTAACTCTCATCTCTTCAAATTATTTCCAGTGCAGCTGATCACCTAAAGACCTCCTGTCCCTATGCAGCAGCTGCCATCCATCACTGATAAGGTGAGACATTCTCCATCATGAGTTATCTTCCCAGACAGAACTAGATCAAAATGTTAAGCAGTGCCAGAACGTTGTACCAAATAACAGCCTTTTCTCTAGCTGCAAATTTTTCCTCTCTGGGGACACTGCCTACGGTTCTGGATGCTGTTTTTCTATTACATGGGCTGCAGCATGTTACCAGGAAACAAGACTTTGTGCACATGGGACTGCTCAGCTTGATCAAGCCTCTTTGCCCTTGAGTGGCTGATGATCTGTGTGTGGTAGAAGACTACAGCCCTACATGGGTTATAGGGTGCAGAATGCAACGCCGTTTTCCAAGCATGAACAGCATCCCTGGGTTATATGTAATTGTGCTCCTCTGCACCACTTAGGCAATAGCTTGGATTCAAAGAATAGTTAAATTAGTTGAGGTCGTAAGAGGAAGCCAAAGATACACACACCAATGTTAAAGCACAGGATTTGTTGGTTCTGAGACCTTTACAAATGCCAGGCACAAGCAAGCACCAGTTATTTAATGCTAAAAGATATAATGAAGTGAGATGTTCTTTGGAAAAGAGAGAGCTGAGACCATCAAAGAAGTTTGGGTTAAGCATGCTTATAAACATCATCCCAAGGGTTATGTATTTCCAGGGTCATAGCTCTGAGTGTTTCACCAGCAATTCCCCCCAAACACCCAAAAGAGTCACAGAGAAGCTATAGAAGTTCATTGTCCAGGAAGTTTTTGCTAATCTTTCTCTCTCTGATGTTAAAAGAGAAGCTGTAACCTGCCTGTATTATTTCTTGTACATGAATTCCAAGCCTGAGGCTCAACATCATGTAAAGGAAGATGGTAGCAAATATTGGCTGAAGTTGTTTCCTTGTCAAAGTGGCCTCAGGTGGTGTCCATCCAGAGACTCCATTTCTCTCTCCACCCAGATGGCCACAGAGAATCCCCTGTTATCCTTTCATGTTACCCTTGGTTATTATTTACGTCCCCAGCATTAGTCTTGTCAACATTAGCATCTCCAGCACTGGAATCAGTCACTGTTTAAGACTTGACACTGAACCCAAACTTTCAGAAGGGGCCCTTTCTCTGCGACCCAACCCAACATGCAGATCTGAACAGCTGCTGCAATCAGAAGTGTTTGAAATTCATCTTTGGATTTGAGTGTTGCAGCACGGCCTGCAAATCTGTCTGTTATTAACCTTCCAGATGGCAAGCTGAGGAGACATCCTTCAAAAGATGGGTGTACAGTGAAATTTTAATTAACGGTCACTGACCTTTAGGAGTGAGGCATAGCAATCTATGTACTATGACAGACATCATAGACATCTTAAGAAACTGCTGGAATGTTGGAAAATACCGTTTTCTGAGGTGGGACATTTTTCTAATTAGATTTCAGCGATCTATTTCAGATTTGAAATGCTGTTTATCTGCTTTTCTCTCAAGGATCTTAACACCTTCTCAGACCTTCAGGAGACCACATCAGGATGCTTGGATGGTCCCTGAATGTAGATTTATCAAAGTTTCCAAATCTGTCCTCTAGCCTTACTTGTCCCAGGACACCCATGAGAAGTTAATCAATGAATTAAGGTTAGGTAGAGAGGAATCTGAGGGAATAGCTAAGCAGAAGGAAGTTTTTAATCTTATGTTTTTCTTTTCTTGCTCATATCCTTCCATTTTGTGTCATCTAAAATTTCAGTCACAAAAAATTACTCTTTTGCACTGAGCTTCATGAAGCCATTAGGTTTGAACGATGATCTTGCTAATACCCCACTGTTTCCATATGCCTGTGTATCTTGGATATGAGCACAAAATCACTTTGCAGACAAAGTTGGTAAGCAACACCTTCAGCTCCACTCCTGAAGATGTTTATATCATTTTGTCATGTCCAAGTGAAGAGCAGTTCTTGGCTACTTCTTGAGTCAGGCTCCTAGTGAAAGCCCAGATGCCCAGGAACCTACCATGAGTTTTTGTGGTTGGCTCAGGTCCTCGTTCAGAGGGACTTAGCATTTTCCTCATGTTTGATGTGACCAGAATATGTCTACTTGTTCTTGTGTGGGTGGGTATGAGATAACTTGTCTGGTGTTCAGCCCTGTCTGGAAGCCTGGGTTAATGAAATAGGCTGTATTATTAAATTCTGCTGAGAGATAACACCATGTCTCTATGATGGCTTGGAGCATAATCACTCCTGCCTAAACGAGGACTGCAAAGATGCATTGTACAGACCTCTTCCAGTACACCAGGGCATTCTCCATAGCTGCTGGTTCTCCACTCTGCTCTTCTGTGTGACAGAGGCAGCATTCAGGGTGCTGGGCTGATGTGACCCAAGACTCCCACCTTTAGAAAACAGCCATGTGTCTTCTTGAGTAGGCCAACATAATAAAGAGTAGTTCAGAGGGTGTTTTACTTGGTTCTGTTCCCAGACTCTATTCAAAGCTGCCTCTTACTCCACATCATCCAGACATGTCAACCACAGGGTTTGAAGTTCCTCAAGGTCAATGATTCTTCTTTTTAGGGTTTTGCTCACAGAAGTGTCCAGACCACAAGGAAGCCATTGGGAGTACATCAGGCTTGCTATAAGTGCTGGGTGGTATCCCAAGGTCTGGTGGTCAATGTTGAAGAGGCAGGAGAGGGTATTTCTGCAAATGAGCCTGATCCCACCTGTTGAACACCCACAATGAGGCACGAGCACTTTGAAGTATTTGGTTTACAGTGAACTGCTCCACTGATGTAATTCACCTTGCTTGTCAGCTATGTGGCCTTTGAAGATGCAGCCATAGTAATTTGGTAGTTTTAAGTACATGATTGCTCTTGGCTGCAAAATTTCGTATAAAGCAGATGTAATTTGCATGATGCCATGATGTAAAAGGGATAGCTGTTTAGATTACATCTAGTTACTCTGAAATTGCAAGAGGCAATGTGAAAACTGGAGTGTGGGACCATTACTTGATCCCTAGAGCAGTAACTAGCTAGAAGGATCTGAATGGACGCGGTTTCCACCGTCATTTAGTCGTACCCACCAACCTTTGCCCAGAGAGGCTTGATCTATGGCGAGGGCCAGGGGATAATTGGATTTCTGCCTGCTCAGCTTTTGAATTGTTATGACTCAGCATGGCCAGTTCAGCTGAACTGAGTTCCCCTGCTGTTTAGGGATTCAACTAAAGAAAACTCAAGCTCATTATATAAAGGCAAAGTAAAATACATTATCAATTGGTACACTAGGTTTTGCTGCAATGAAAAGGAATTAATAACGTGCAAGCTCATCCAGTTATCCTTCTATTGAAATGGTTGTAACAAACAATGTTCCTGTTATAAAAACAAATTCATTTCACCATACCACTGCGGCATTCCCTGTTTATTCTATTTAAATATAAAAGATTTGTTCTGCGCTATATAATTCAGCCATACGGATCTTGAAAGGAAACAAATGGTCTGAGGACTGAGCTATTCAGGTTCCCTGCGACGACACAGAAAAACGTTCACGTACACAGAGAGTACCCTCATAGCGGTGGGAACAGCAATACACACCACAAGAAGCTGGAGACTTATCTCCCAATCCAGCAAATCTGCAGGGCGTTATCTAGGAGAACACCAAGATCTCAGCACGAGGGAGGATGAGATCTTCATTATTTACCATAGACAAAATATAAAAGACGAAGAGGGAAAATTTAAAATTTTCCAAGATGCCTAATGACCCTGTATGGATTTAAATTTTGGATATTCTGCCTAAGATACCTAGAAAATACCTTATTCTCTTCAAGCCCAACTAGATGACATTGTTGAGATACATTTGAAGTAACCTTTTCACACTCTGTGCTGGGATTCACAGCAGAATGTCGGGCAGTGCTTTCAGAAGTTATTTGAATAAGTGTTAGTGAAATGCACATGCATGACGGCATCCTTTTGTACCTGGATGTGAGCTATGATTTCTTTTTTATGTATTTTCTGCTTTAGGCTTTTTAGTGCTGCTGGATACAACGGCTTGTAAAATTTTAAACAAATCCTCATTTAAGTTGAATATGGCACTACATCCATGTTTTGTTTAGTTTTGGGGCTTGGGTTGGGTTTTTTTGCTCTTCTGTGTTTTAGACAGTGGGGAGAGAGTAAAGAGAGAGAATCATCAGCTTGTCGGCTTGCCTCTCACAATGAACGCATGTCAGACTGCTTCGTAGAGGATGACATATGACCCTGGCTGCGGTAGATCAGATTTTTAGTGACCGCACCCCAAACAAGATATAATCTCAAATATTGCCCCAAAAGGATGCCATTCCATAGCTTGTTGAGTTTGCAGTATCAAACTTACGATTCCACAATTGAGTTTTATTCTTTTTCCTAAGAGATTAAAGCACTTTCAGATTTATCTCAAGACTTAGGTATTTGTGGAAGAAAATGAGTGTAGCGAGCTGATGTCAGAGCTGGTAACTTTCAAGCACTCTTCTGTGTTGTTTCCGTCAGAAAGTGGCAGATCATTTCTATGAAAATAAGCACATAATCATTCCTCCCACAGCTTTCCTTCTCATCAGAGTCAAATTTACAGAGAGCGAGACATTTATGCAAGGCATAAGCATAAACACTATAATGTGATCACTTTATTGTGATTTTTTTTAAATGGATTTCCTCCTTCTGCAATTTGACTGGGATTGCAGATTATTTCTCCTACAAATACTGTAGAGTGGTCAAGTGTTTCTTCTGTTATGCATGAAAAATTTTATTTTACTGGTGGCTATGCACAGCCTTTAACTTTCCCATCTGTAAATCTAGGCAACTGGATGTGGCGTGAAGCCTTGGGTTTTAGATACACTTTCCATGGAAATTGCCACTCATGGATTCTCTGAGCAGGCAGCAGACTTTCAGGCTTCCTTGGTGCCTGCAATGGCAATGCCCACTGTGGTTCTGCTTTTCTCTTCACAGCTGGAGTCTTCCCTCAAAGCCTTAAATAGGTTAATCCGCTGTCACAGGAAAGTAATAGGAAATTAATTATTGCTGTCTCCGATAAACAAAGTTAGCAGCTTTCCAGTGGACAGCAGGGCCAGATTAAATACCAAGAGAATTCAGCCAGAAGGAGAGAGACCGTCTCAGGGCATGAACCAGTTTAGTTTCTCAGAGTGCGGGAACTCTTCTATTTTAGAATTATTGGCAAAAATTGCATTGGAAAACCAAGACAGAAGAGCTTACGATGACTCCAGAACGATTATCACAGGTGGATATGTAATGTAACAGCCAGAGGTGACAGAGGTACTGCAGAGGCTGGGAAAAAAAAGCCGCTTAGATCTTTCAGACACATGCCTAGGACCATGCCCCCTACAGAGCAGCCACACCTAGGAGGGTACACCAGCATTTTGCTTGCAAGTTTCTGTATTCAGCTTCTCAAACCATAGCTCAAAACACATCTAACCCGACTGCGGAGAGCTTGGAAGGCGGCGAAGACAATGATCAAAGATCTAGAAAAAACTGACACACAAGAAAATACTGGAGGAACCGGGTATGTTACTCTGGAGAAGACTGAAGAAAGACATCGTAACAGTCTTCAGTTACTACCTAGAGAGCAGCTGCAAAGATGGTGGGAACAATCTGTTTTCCACTTCCACAGGGAATGGCTTAAGTTTCTGGGAAATCAGAGGCACACACAAATGATCCAGAAAAGTCGCAGGGGTTCTTTCCAGCCCTGTTTTCTACGATTGCTAGAAGCAACAGGCAGGTGTGTGATATCATCCTCTTCCCCATCAGCAGCGTGTAATTAGCTGCTGTTTCCCATCTTAGGAGTTGGCTTAGCGGTAGTTTTCCATTGGAGTAACTCTAATCACTTATGGGGAGGTTCCTGATTTGCCCTGCTCTTAGGAAGATCAGAAACAACTTTGTATTTCTCCTTCTTTAAAGCCATTCAAGACATTGCTTGATCAGAGTTGACGTGAAATCAGTGCTAATGTGAGCGAGCAGCACTATGGATGCTGCTTAGGAAAACGCAAGGGCTATGAGCATCTTTTTTCTTAAAGAACCAAAGTAGAGGCCAAATTCAGCAGCAGCTAAAACCTGGCTGTTGTACAGTTGAAACTACAGATCTGCGGGCAGTGTTAAATGGAGGTATCATTCCTCGGCAGTTTTAAACAGTATAGCGCAACCATGACAATGATAAGAGGCAGATATGGGTGACAGTCTAGGAACTAAATCTGCTCTAATCTACTTGAGTGTAAATCCACTTACTTCAGCTGCACAGCTCCAGCGAGTGATTCCAGGGTGAGAAAACAGAATTTCGCTCTTTTTCTCTTGTCGTGTCTTTTTATTTACAATTTGTTACCTCATAGTCGCAGCAAAGCACAGATAAGCTGAAACTGCAAATTGTATATTCTCAGCCAGGACTTTTATGTTTATTTTCCAACTTTTCTGTTTCATTACAGCCCGTATGTGTACTTACCTGGGATCAGGCGTAGGAGGTATAATCAGCAACATGATCCGCGCGAGTACAAACGGGAGCAAGTAGAAAGCCTAAAGATTTCAATAACGACCCTTTAACTACTGAAGTCAAAGGCAAATCCCCATGAATTACGAAGGACCTGTGATCTTGGTTTCCAGCAGATGCCTAAAGCTGTTGTGGCAAACGTGCCTTTGCTTGGATGGCAGAGAGATGCTTCTGAAGGCATCAGGAAAAAAACAACCCATCCTCTCTCTAGCAGGCATTATTAATTTATTAATTAATTAATCAGTTGTTTCTTCTTTTATGCATGCTGGTTTTAGATGTAGAACCCGTTGCAGATTTTGTGTGGCACCACGGCAATGGCTGGGACTTTGGCAGCTCTGCCTTTGGCAGCGCTGATGAGAGGGGGAGAGAGATCATCATCGAATCATCGAATGGTTTGGGTTGGAAGGGACCTTAAAGATCATCTAGTTCCACGGGACAGCTGGGATGGGGTGGGGGCTTGAGCGACACGGACGCAACATCAGTCCCCCTGCTCACAGAACAACTTGTCAGATAATTATCATTCGGGATATATTCTGAGTAGCCCATAAACTCTCATGAATGAAATTGCCCTAGTCAGCACCGCAGCATGTTAGCATTAAATCACCATGGTATATAATCCAGAAGGTAAAACCTCTAAATCTTTTGAAAGGTTTGTTCTTCTGACTAGTAATTTAACAATCTTGTAAGAAGCTGAGATATAAGAGCTTTCTGGCAGAGAAATAGAGAAGAGGCAATGAGAAAAGTGTCATGTACTTTTCTGAATCAATTGTAGTGTCTAACTTACATTTCTAATGAATTATGAAAGGTGAGATGACTTCTCTCTTTTCCCTTCAAGCTAACCTGGAACCAGACACTGTGATCAAATCTGTACAGAGCCCTGCTCCCTTACATGTACTTTTTGTGGGATATGCCTTTTTTTTTGGCAGGATAAAATATATCTAAAATCAGGATTTTCATGTAATGTATGTGCTTTGTTGCATTTGTTTTCCCTGGCCTGTGCATGCTTACGGAGATGACTGAATGATTAACAGTATTTGATGAGCAACTTGTTTTCTATGCTCCCTTACATATCTCTGGGGCTTCGCCCAGTTTGGGTTTCTCACTGTTTTTGCAGATCGTCACCTAAAAGCTTGACCCGAAGCCCAAAGAAATAAATAAGCATATTTCTTTGGCCTTGAATGACCAAAGGACTAGACAGCAGGCTCACTCGGTACAGCTCCTGGGTCAGGCAGCTCTGAGTTTTGCTTTTCCTATGCTGATATTTTTCCTCAGGGAATTCAGTAAATGTTGCCTAGAAACACCTGTGCCTCAGAAACATCTGAAGCACAGCAAAATAGCCATAGAATCAGGTACGGAAAAAAAGCCCATCTGTTCCTACCAAACTGAATTTGGGGAGACAATTCCCATAAATACATTTGTACTAATCAAAATGCTGGTTTGGCCATTTTTCTCCTCAAAGCTTTTTAACTGCGGCTTGCATCCCCCACAAATTTACTAGTCAACCTTAAAAATTTAATAAGTGCAGTGCATTAGTATAATATTCTGCTCGCTCCCGAATCGCTATAAGTAAAGGTTTTAATCACAAAAATTATGCAGTTATAAAAATAATTTAATGAAATTATTCTTCCCATTTGCATTCATGGGCTGCCTCTATTCAGGCATTACGAGACGTGATAAATTGCACTGAACTGTGGTGGAATAATTCCCAGTGCTGCAACTGCCTGAAGACCGTGCACCTTAATGGTTTCCCTTCCCAGCAAAATCAAACCGCAGGGAAGCGCGCTCAGCGTAATGTACGGAGGATTAAACATAACGTACGGCTTTGGAAATCACTGTCTTTTGTGTTTTGTTGACGGACCTACGACCTGGGCACAGGTAAGATTATTTCACTGTCATAATCTGAAGAGGACTGGCGTCTGCTTTCAGTGAAGTCCTTCGCATAACATCTCCTGCCACCGCTGGTGCAGAATGCGTGCCTAGCAGATGACGGTTTCTGGATGATGCCTTAATTAAAGTGCATCCTCTCTAATCTGAAATGATGTCTGTTTATTTCAAAACTAATTACTCCATTATGCTTTCCTCTGCTAAAAAAAATCTTTGGTGCCTGAATGAGACTGCAAACTCTTTGGGGCAAAGACCACATTTAATGAGATAATGTTATGTTTGCTAAATAGTATATTAGAAAGGAAGCTCGTGAATAAAATATAGGCTGAAGTTTTGTGATTCAATTTCGGGTATAGGTAAAATTTTACAATTTATCCCACTTTTGCAGTCATAAATAATCCTTTTCCTCAGCTTCATAAATAAATCATCAGCTGAAATACAACCTGCTACCCAAACAGTCTCAAATATTAGGAAAATAATTTCTGACTTGACTATGATGGACCGAACAGGAACTTCTGGGTTCAAATCTGTTGCAACAAAACTTCACATATACAATTCCTCTTGTCTTCACAAGCTTTGTGTATGGAAAGAATGGCAATAACCTCTGAGACTATTTTGAAGGCATTTTTTCTAAAAGTTACCTCCTAACCCAGGCCACCCTGCCTACACCTAATCTATTCTGGCCCCTTCTGTGACAGGTAAAGCTAAGTGGTCAACCCGGGAATGGTATTCACCACTTGCTAATATTAAAAACGGGCAAACCCCCCAGACTTTTACACATTTTTACTGTTTCAGAAGCACTAGTTTCCCACATATGAAGGAAAAATTGTGAGACTGATATTTAGAAAAAAAAATCAGAAGGATCAAATGTGATGGAGAACTGTGAGCTCCTTCAAGAAGAGCTCATTAAATAACGAAAACCCTGTGATTCCAGTGCCAAGAAAGATGACAGAGTAGCCTGAAAGGCCACCCAGGCTCTGTGAAAAAATGAAAGCATCAATTCGGAATAAGCAGTGGTGTACAATCAATAAAAGGGGGTAACATAGAACGATCAATTATAGATGAGAGTTTGCGAAGTGTGGGGAATGGAGAAGGGACAAAAAGACATGACAGCGAATTCTTTCAGTTCCTTTCTGGCTGGGCACAAGGCAGTTTGGGCTTTTCATTAGGAGCTTCGTAGGGAGCTACCGCTGTGCAGAATGGTGGTAGCTCCCTACAAGGCCAGCACTGGGGTTGGTGGCTGTCATCACCCAGCATGGAGTAATCCCTTTAAGAAGGGTTGTGGGCTACTATGAGCTTCTCAACAGCGAAAGCAAGCCTGAAGTTTTTCGCTCCAAAGGAGAGAAGGAATCACCTTTCAAGAGAGGACTGTCCATTTCTCCCTGCCCTGTCTCCCAGGACTGAGAAAAGCCTTTCCCACCACAGCACAGGCTTCTCCCTCCCTTGCACAAGAGTTTCGCAGAACCAAGCTGGTGGCAGTGGCTAGCAAAGGTGGGGATTCAAAAGCCCCCCAGCTCCTCGCTGGTCACAGGGCAGGAGAAAACTCAGACGAGGCCATCTCCGCCCAGCAGTGCTTTTCCCTTACTGCTGCAGCAGTGGGGAGCACAGTGGTGGCTTGAGCAAGTCCAGGCCACATGGACCACCAGCTCAGGCAGCTGGGACCAGGCAGCCTGGCATGTCCCTGTCATCTGGGGGTCCTGCCCCTGCTCAGCCTCCCTGTGTGCCCTGGAGCTGCTCAAATAAGCTCCTGTTTAACGCTCTTGGAGTGAGAAATGTAAAGTGCTCAGTCTGCTGAGCTTACCTTAAAAATCTCTCCAAGTGGTTTGAACGTGGTGTTGAAGTATTTTCATGGGGAAAAGTACAGTTATAAAGGGACTCTTAAGTCCAAATGAAAAGGGGTCTGAGAAACCATTGTTTGGGAGCTGAAGTTGACAAATTCAAGTTGGATAGTTGGGGATCTTACTTTCACATGGAAAGTAACTAACCCTTTGAACAAACTGCCACAAGACAACTGGATGCCCTTCTGGAAACTTAGGTTTAACCAAACACAAATACGCTTCAGCATACAGAATATACTGGGGCAAATGAGAGAAATGTAATGGTCAGGGACACATAGAAGGTCTAATCAGATGAAGATCTGATTAGCATTAGATTTTGAAAGCCTGTCATCTGAAGCTCTTGCCATCATCACCACCATACATGGGTCCATCCACATATCTAATATCTGATGCTTTAAGCATGAAAATGCGTTGACATTGGTATACCAGAGAAATTTATGTTTCAGTTTGTGTTCTACACTTTAAAGAAAGCAATCACCTCATATAAATAATATAACCTTAACACCTAATTACAAAGAAGGGCAAAGCTTTTAAATGGCACTAAACTTAAGAAAAAGGAATAATTAATATTATGACAATTAACCTGTTGATGAAGACTAGACCTGGACGGATTCGTTTTTCATTAGCAAGCGTGAAGAATTAGACGATTCCCAGGAGGATCCAAATATCTGAAAGTCATCTTACTCGGAAAAAAGACAGAACTCCTTCCTCTGTGTAGCTACGTAGGGTTTCAGCCCTTGCCCTGGGGAGCTGCTGTCTCTGGAGGGTACAGTAGACCTTGTGCGGAGAAGGCAGGAACATGAAGAAAAGAGGAAGGCGGCATCATTTCAGAGGCTTTTCCTACCCACGCTGCTGCCACGTGCTAAGTGTCATTGGCAGACTGCTGCCCTCTCCTTCTCCAGGCTATAGAGGGCTTTCTCTCTCTCTCCCTCATGTCTTCTCTTCCCAAACAGATCGTCATGGGGTAACTCACCCCAATTCCAATCGTGCCCTTTTTTCTCACTCCGCCCTCTCCTGCCTTCATTTGCCCAGTGGCTCTTGACCCACAGCTTCCTTTCCACGGACTACTGACGGCAGGGGCTGCCACCAAAGTCACACACCCTGACACGTACCAGCAGGGCTGGTGTGGACTTATCCTGACCTTCTTGCACCCTCCTTTTAAGAGCTGCTGATGTTCTTATTGTTTGTTTGGTTTTTTTCTTTTGTTTTGTTTAGGGATTTGGGTTGGGTTTTTTTTTTTGCTGAAGGAGAACAGCTAATCCAACCTCATCTAGTTTAGTCTTCTCTTCAGTTCAAGCTAATCCTGTTGTTGCTGTGAATTTCAGGGTGGCAACAGTGTGCAGTGATGGTGAGCACGGCCTTTCGAGACAGCTTTAGATTTGTTATCATCTCACCTGATAAGAGCTGACAGATATTCAACTACAAAAATGCAGCACCAAAAAGGAAAAAAAGAGGATCACACGCAGGGAGAAACCTGAACGAACCTGAACTGTTGCCTGTACCAAGCGCCAAATAAACAGCTGATACAATTGGCACAACTGAGTGGTAATGCGGCTATGGCCGAATGGAGTTATTTTTGTGGCTATGTGAAAAAAGTAGAAAATAAACACGGAAATTAGAGATGAGGACAGCTCAGATCCAAATCTCTGCTTCTTCAAAGTCTGCTAATGGCAAGCGCTACGTAGAAGGGTTTTCTTTCTCGTCCCCTTCTTCTGGCTGCACCAAGTCACACTTTATGGCTGCTGCTTCACATTGTGGATTTTGCTAAAAGTGTTGCAACTTGATACTGTGGGTTTTAATACGTGCATCAGAACAGATGCCAAAGAAAGTTACAAAAATTCTACAATAACAATGACGCAACTATCCTTTTGTAGCTTTTGCGTGGCTTTGCTACGAAATGAAGTTAACACAAACTCTTGATCTCTATCAAGAAACATAGAAATGCGTAGGAGATGCATGGAAATCCGTTCTTACCGAATTCATATTTGACTATGTGTTATGAAGTTAAGGTTTTGCACGGCGTTTGGTTAGGGCCCAAAATAAAAAATCTCAACAACCTAGAAAGCCATTATTAAGTGCTATAAAATTGTGACATTTTTCCATTTTCTATTATTCTGCTTTCAGGATTGTAAAGGTGTGGGTATTTGCACTGGAAGGGTTCTCAAACAGCAGCTCTATTCGTGCCATAGCCTTTCAAAGAATATATGTGAGCACACCTGCTTCAGCTCTTTCATTCTCCTCTCTCACGGGGACTCCACTCCGATTCCTCCTTCTTCTTTCCTTGTGTCCTGAAGGAATATATAAAGCTGTTCTTTATGCGAGGAAAAAGGTAGCGCGCGTTTTTTTTCCTTGTCTACACGGTTAATTAAACGCTTCGAGGCAAACACACTGTGTCTACACAAACCCTGCAGAGACATGAGACCAAGGGGACTGAATCCCCCTGAGCTGTGGAAGCAGATTTCTGCTGCACCTGGGTGGAAAGCTCAGCTGCTCGGTTTGGACAAAGGAAGGCACATCCCTGCTGGTTTGAAAGAGACCCTTCTTATGGGAAGCATCTTGCTAGCTGACACGCTCCTGTCGATCCAGCACACGGAGGTACACTGCTTCTGAGGCAAGCACAAGATCCCTGCTGCCGAGGCTGAGCCCACTCCCAGAAACACCCCCCCAAACCCCTGGGAAATTTTTCCAAGAAACGGTGAAGTGCCTTTGAATTAACTTACCAGCTGAGCAGGGGCCTGGAGATTGGAATTTTGAATTTAAGTGCCCTTTGGGGGAGCTGAGTCCAAGGGACTTGCTTGTAGGTGTAAGCTCAGGCAGCGGAAGGAGGGAACTTGTGTCTTGCTGTCCCTGTGTGGTTCCCGGTGTAATGGGCTGTGCCGCCCACCCCAAAGGTGCGGTGGAAGTCCAATGTGCGCCACCTCATTCTGCTCTCGGCTGCCTCTGCCAAACTGGTGAAAAGGGCCAGAAAGTGCGACTGGGGAACCTTTGCAGTGGGAAAATGGATGGGGCCGGGCAGCTTAATTTACACAAACCAACCTTCAGTGAGCAATGAATTTGTGAGCTGGAGGTGAAAGACACTGGGTCCTCTTATGCAGAACTTCAGGTACCGTAATATGAAGAAAATTAACTGTGTCAAGTGTGCTGTGGGCATTGAAAAATTAATCATGAGTTTATACTTAAGGTTGATAAATACTATTCATGCTCAGAATGGTGTTGCAAATCAAGCCCTGCATATTGCACTTCGTATTTGCTAGCCTCTTCTTGTCCAGGGGGATGAAAAGAAAAGCATTCATAACGGATTTAAATTGTTTCAGGTCATGGAACTTTTTCACTTCACATTCTTCTGCTGGAAATGACTGTCTAATGGAAAGCAAGGGCCAAATGTGGACACAGGACTAGGGGCAAGTACCGTTTGGCTGTAACCAGAAAAGTACAAAAATCTCCGTGTGTTGAGCTGAAGAACAGACCTCCCAGTAAGTTCTATGTAGTCTAGTTCTCCAATTGGCCAGGTATCTTTTTTTTTTCCTGTAATCTGCTCTAAACTGTGTTGATGGACATAAAAATAAAGTATAGTTTTATGTTAATTAAAACTTTTCATTACTTATGTAGGTCAGTAAGAAACAAAAAAGTAGTTCAAACTCCACCCTCCCCATGCTGCCAGTTTTTTCTAATGAAATGTAATTAGCACTAATTGGTAAAACTACACTGATGGTTGGTTATTAATGTTTGTGTATTGGTCCCAGTTGTGGGTTTATGTCTGTCAGTGCTAATGGCTCAGTGAAGGAAAAAGAATCCTCCTTTCATATTCCCGTCATTTTTGTCAGGGTGCCCCCCCTTCAAGCAAGAGTGATTATGTTTAGGGAAGGCAAAGCCTCTTCTTAAATCCTGACTTTGGGAATGCCTTCAACTCTCCTTTGAATTCGGTAGGAGTTGAAAGCAGCCAGCACTTAGCATCTGCAGAATCAGAACTCAACTATTTTAGGGCTGCTTTTCTTGAGCCATCATAATTGTTAGTGGTTCAGAATTTATCAAAATAATTATCCTCCTAATTGCATACCTGTTCTTGAAAGCACACTTATGAGGCAAGCCTCTCTTCTAAGCAATCACCTTAAAGTATTCAGTTTAGAATAATTGCTTTCCTGCAATCCCTGCAATTACTGAATGGATGGCAATCACCTTCTTCAGGCAGACGTAGGTGAGAAAGCTGGCCTTTTTAGACAGGGATGAACTGAAGCGATGAAATCAACATTTCCAATAGAAATCCACCCAGAGAGGGGTGGGGGGGTAGCCTCTTGCAGACTCAAGCAAACGCAACGTCAAGACAAGGAGGAGGGTCTCCGCCCTGGTAGGGACCAAAGCAGACTTGGAAATAGATTGGAAAATGCTCAGGAACTCATTCACTCCTGAATATTAACAGTAAGACACCAACATCAACACCTAAGAAGATAAAAAAACTTCTTTGAAAAGCATCTGTGTGTTCTTAAATGGCTTAATAATGTATGCCTCCCCGGGTCACCCATGCACACCTTATTTTTGTGAAATCTAGGCTCATTAATATTTCTAAGTTAAAATTGAAACACAGCATACTCTAGGTAGGAAGAAATTGCCTGAATGGCTTACCTCTTTTATAGAGGGGTAAAATCAGCAGTCACACAGTTGTTTAAAAATGTTTGAGAACTGGAGCCTGTTAAGAATACAAGAAATATTACTTATCTTAGGCTATTATCTGCCATAAGGACACGACAAGGTCATTATTAAATCTTAGCCCTTAATAGTTTCGTGCCTTACAAGGCGTGCAGAACTCCCCTTAGCACACCCCTGCATTTCACTGCATGATGCTTGAATTATTTTTCTTATTTGTACATGCAGAATTGTCTTTAACAACACGATATCTGTGGGCTGGGACGCGATAGTTCTTCCTTGTGGCCGATGAAAAAGAAAGCTGGTCTGTGGCCAGGAGGTCTGGAGGATGTATTGCAACAATATGTACTTACAGCCTGGAATGTTCTGCCAGCCAAATTTCAGTGCCAGTCATTGCCATTTTATATTTTAAAACAATGAATTGCAGATTTCTGTGTTAAGCTGTTATTTTCCCCATGGACTGACCACCCCTATACTCATTCAACTGCAACTAACCTGCCCTGATGGCTTTTTTAGCGTCTCACGCTGCCACAAATAAATTCTCTCATAACCCTCGGCTACAATCACCACTACACCCGTTTCACCCTTGCCGGAATCTAACTAAAGGAACGAACTTACCTACTCAACAGCCACATCACTAGCACACTTCCTTCTGACCTTGTTTTTGAGCAGGTAAAATACGGAAAAGGAATATCTTAATAGGTAAAACAAAATTAAAAGAAACCTTAATCACACAAAGACACAGTGCCCAACATTTTGGGTTACACTTCTGCTAGCAAATTTCAGGTGCCGATGACCGCTCTCATGCAGTGAGGCCGACGGGCACAGGGTGGTTGTTGTCCATATCATTAAAGTTCTTTACTTTCTGAAGCTGAGAAGCTGTACACAAACCACAAATGGGGAATAGTCTCTGGCCCGTAGCATCTCCCGAAGCAGGCTTGCTGGAGTATTAGGTAGCCCAAGCTAACTGTGATAACATTTTAAGTATACAGAGAAAGGAGATTTGGTGTCCTAGAACTGTTTAACGTACTTATGTAGGTGGGGCTTCAGGGGCTACAGTGTCTGTACCCTGAAAAAGCAAAGTGATAGAGGTTTGAGCTCCTTCAGACCAAGGAATTTGGTTTCCCAGTTCCCGGATGAGAGCTCTAACTGTTATATTGTCCAGCAAGGGTGGGCAGAACCACGTTACTCTGCCCTAGTTTGCGCACAGTTTGCTTGGTGGAAAGCCCGAGCTGGCTGGCATCGAGTGCCCTGACGGTGCAGGTCACACGCAGCCCCCTGTGTGTCTCCTGGGGCTGGACAGGCTCAGGCTCGGGAGCTGCTGAGCACGGGACACTGCTGGAATAACTGCAATAGCAGGTGTCCAAAATCTTTGGGTAAAAAAGGAAGAACTACATGAATTTTGGGATATCCCAGGCTAAGAATTAGCTGTTTCAGTTATGGGAGGAGGGCCGTATTGCAAATTTGGACTGAAAAGCCTCCTGACTCCTACCTTAGACACTGAGCAGCAATCTGTGTGTATCTACCCTACTTTCACACACAGGTCTTGGTCCCAGACTGCCCACACTGCACTCATGCGAATTAATTTTCTAGCTCTTTTTTTGGAGGGAATGAATTTGTTCCCTTTGAAACAACACCTGTCCACCGTTCTGGAAATAATTTAGTCCAGAGGCATTCTCAATAAGCAGTGTGAACCAGACTACACCAAATGCGGCTCCCCCTGTCCCCCTTTTGTCCCGGCTTTGCATCCTCGAGCATCCTTGGGCACTTTCCCGTACCGCAGCACTTACTCTGTAACACCGGCCGCCAGGTTCCCACTTCAGGAGCACCACATGGACTAGTGATGGCACGGGTTCTCCTCTCATCTTGGATGCTTTGAACAGCACTTACAACACCATCACATACACACAGGGAAATTATATTGTACTAAGGACTCAGGGTCAAATGCTGTGTAGGGTGGGCACGGTCTTCCTGTCCTCTAGTCCTGAGCTGAGTCAATGTGACTGCTCTTGTCACTCAGCCTGGAGTGAGGGACCGCTTTTTGGGTTGGGTGCATTTAGCTGCAACTTTTAATCTAGCCTTTTATCCACCGTGGATCTCAGAATAAGAGAATCAAACAAATGAGAGTGCATGGGAAGATAAAAATAAAAGAGTTAAATCGATGAGTGTGTATGGCAAGATAAAAATAAAATCCTGTAACTTCAAATACACACGCAATGTTTTACTCATGAAGAAGATTACGAAGCTCCGGGAGAAGATAAACTGTAAGCCCACAAACAGCCAAAATCTAGCTGGGATGCCCACCCTACCCTTGCTAGAAGCAGCCAGGAGCCTGCCGTGCGTGCCAGCTGGAGGGGAGCTGAAGCCCTCTCCCTCTGACGAGGGCAAAGCTGGCCAGAAACGCCTCTCACCACATGGCAGCACCCACGACCCACCGTGAGGAAGTGGAGATCTCCCACCGCTACTGGCACCACCTCCACGTTCACGGGTCAGAACAACAGGAACCCGCTTTCGGTGGGCGCAGAGGAGCACTGGCTCTTTTTGTCTTCCTTCTGGGGGATGGCTGCTAACGAGAGGCAATTTTAGCCACAGAGGCGGTGCGGGAAGATGGAGGGAGCTCTGTGAGGACGTGTGGAGAAAAAAAACCCCCATCATGTCATCTCTCTGACTTGTTCCCAGCCCGTCTGTGCCGGCGCTGGTGAGGGGTTATCCCCACCGGAGGCGACTCAGGGTTAGTCCCTGCAGGTTTGAAGCACGGCTGTAAACTTCCTTAAAATAAATAGCAGATGGGTGACCAAGTGTGGGAAGGCACAAAATCACAAAATCTGTGACTGTGAAACACTGGGGGAGATCGTCAGAGGACAAACCCTCCCGTATTTTACAATCCGTGCTGTGTGACAGCAGCTCAGAGCTTCAGGTCCAGCCCCATTGATCACTGCTCTGGCCCCACTTCAGCTCAGAAGGATGTGCTAAAATTGATTACAGATGTCAGTTCTGGCCACTGAGCTGTTGTACCCCTTCAGGCAATCTACCCCTTCCAGAAACAAAGTCCAAGCTGAAGCGGAGCAGCTCCTTCCCCTCTGTCTCTCTGCAGTCAGGCTTGCCTCAGGCTCCATCCTCCTCCACCTCTTGCTGTTCTGGACTCAGTTTGGGCTTTCCCTGCATGGCAGGAGCCCTTCCCTGCTCTCAGCCGAGAGGGATGCTTGCCAAACTCCTTCACTCACTTCATCCACCATCACCATCTTGCAAGCCACAACTGGAATACTGTGTCCAGTTCTGGGCTCCCCAGTTCAAGAGAGTCAGGGAAGTACTGGAGAGAGTCCAGCGTAGGGCAAAAAAGATAATTGAGGGACTGGAGCATCTCCCTTATGAGGAAAGGCTGAGAGAGCTGGGACTCTTTAGCCTGGAGAAGAGAAGGCTGAGGGGAGACCTTGTTCATGTTTACAAGTATCTAAAGGGTGGGTTTAAGGAGGATGGAGCCAGAATCTTTTCAGTGGTTCCCAGTCACAGAACGAGGGGTAACGGGCACAAGCTGGAACATAGGAAGTTCTGATCAAATATGAGAAAAAACTTCTTTACGGTGAGGGTGACAGAGCACTGGAACAGGCTGCCCAGGGAGGTTGTGGAGTCCCCTTCTCTGGAGACTTTCAAGACCCACCTGGATGCAGCCCTGAGTAATGTGCTCTGGGCAATCCTGCTTTAGCAGGGGAGTTGGACTAGTTGATCTCTAGAGGTCCCTTCCAACTCTGAAATTCTGTGATTCTGTGATTTCGTGATCCATGTGCTGCTCAGCAAGAGGTGAATTCTTACAATTCATTAAGATTTTGAAGAGCTACTGCACAAGCAAACAATAATTTCCTGGTGCTGTTTGGAGCAGTGGTCCTACCACTCTCCTGGGGTGGCTGACGGACACCCAGAGCACTTGGTTGTCCTTCCTCAGGCTGAACAGCGCCAGGAGCACAGCCGCACACGCGTGGGGAAAGGAGCAAACTGCAGTAATGAGGGTTAAGTAGTACCTATCAACACCAACAGGCATTATTTCATTTGTCTCTTCCTCTTCAGAAGGCCAGTATGTGTCCAGGTGTAATGCCCCCATCCATGTTGAAGGCATCCAGCACTTTGCATTTTAATCGCTGCAAAGCAGGAATAGCGCTAGCTCTCTAGGGACGGTATCTTTTGCTATTTTGATTTCAAAAATTAAAGCTATCAAACCAGTAACATAAAAATAAAGATCCTCCTATTACAGATAATAGGAATTGCTGCATTATTGCTCTGTCCTGCCACTTGTAGTAACCAACAGCTTATTGCCTCAGAAGAACCATCTCTATCACGTAATTGTGCCTGTGTTGTATTTGCTCGGCTTAAGAGAGCTATTACTAACCTGAACTCCCTCTTTGGGCTGGCCAGGGAGGTGAAAACTCACACAGTCAGGAAATGATGCTTGGGTGAAAAGGCTCTATAGTTTCCAAATTTTCCTGTTTAAAAGGAGCGGCAAAGGTATCTCAGAGATAAAACACCCTCTTAGCCGAAAATTGGCCACGTACTTTTCCTTTCTTAATGGAAGACCTGTATTTCACTACGAGACGCCCATTTTCTCCAGGGGAGAGTAAAAAGATAAAGAACTACACTTCTTACACTGCTCTTTGAACTGATACAGGAAGCACTGATTCACGATGCACTGATTTGAGCAAAATTCCTCTTGAATAGCCTTAAGTTTTAACTCGGAAGACACAGCATCAGGTAGCTGAGACACTTGAAAGCAACTGCCGCTTTCATACGTGTACCTATACTAATATTGACTATTAACTTCGAAGCATCAAGATGTGCTACTTCCACACGCTGTTAGTAGGAGCCCATGTATCTTTGGGTATGGGTTTGCACTGAGCCCAGGTATGCATTTGTCACCAGTGTGTCTTCTCTTGTCCCCTGTTTTCTTCCCCTTGCTGTGTCCCAGGAGTGCGCTGTACACCTTAGTCTGCTTCTCAGACACCATCTCTGCGTCCTCCTCAGCTAGAGGACACCCTCCTCTACCTCTGAGTGAGGGAAGGCCCATAATGCCCAGCGGAAGGTAAAGGGGCGATACCCCTAACTCGATGCACTGTGAATGGCACCGGGAAACACGGAGCTATGCCGCAGCTGTTGAAGCCAGGAGACGGCATCTGATTCAGTGATTTGTGGCAGTGAATTTCACAGCTTGACTAAATCCAGCTGGGTGCTGCTTCCCAACAGGCAAATTGCTTCAGCTGGCAGGCCCGGGCGTACTGCCTTTCCCCCAGGGCAGCTGATGGGCGAGAGCGCCCTGAAATCCCACAAACCGCGAGCGATGCGGTGCTGCCGTCGATAAACCGCATCTCGTACCTAACGTTATGCCCACCTGATGAAGCACAGGGCGCCTTAAAGACGCTCCCTCAGAGCTGCCCACCATCACGAACTCCCTTTTTGAAGCGAAAACGACGAGAAACCAGCAGCGCCAGCCTTAACTTCGCGTTTCTCTGCCCTTCGAAGCCTTTGGGTGCCCCCGGAGCGGGGCGGTGAGAGGACCCTCCACACACACACACACACACACACACACACACACACACAACTCCACCACCGCCTGCCCGGCTTCCCCGCCGGCATCCCCACCCCCCCAACGGCGGGACACCCGCCGCAGCCCTGCCCGCCGCTGCCATGCGTGTGCGCCGCGGCGGGGCTGCCCGCGCTGCCGCTGGGCGCCGGCGGTCCCGCAGCGCAGGGCTCCCCGCGGCGGCGGCGGCGGCGGCAGCGGCGGCGGAGGTGGCGGCGCTGCTGCTCCGCTCCGCTCCCCTCCGCGGCCGCGGGCGGGCCGGCCGGCCAGGTGCGCGCTGCGGCTCCCCGCCGCCCCCCTCCCCCAGGTAGGGCCAAGCCGTGCCTGCGTGTGCCGGTGTGTGCGTGTGTGTGTCTGCCCGCCCGGCACCGGCGGGCTGCCGAGCCGCAGCGGCGGAGGCGGCGGCGACGGCGGCAGCAGCAGCCGCGGAGGTGCCCGGCGGCGCTGGCTGGGGGCGTGGGGGGGGGGCCCGCAGGTATCGGCGGAGGGGGCGGAGGGGGTTGCGGAGGCGGCGGGGGGCGACTCGCGGAGCCCCGGGCACAGCGGCGAGGCGGAGCGGCTTCTTCTCGTTGCAGGCGGCGGCGAACCGGATGCCTTTGGCGGGCAGAAGATGTGTCATGGGAAGCAGGCGAGCGGCGGCGGTGCCCTCCCGGCGGCGCGGCGGCGGGCGCTGGCCGCCGCGTTCTGGCTGCAGCTGGCGCTGAGCCTCGGCCCGGGGCCGGCGGCGGGCGGTGAGTGAGCGGCCCCGGCCCCCTCCTCCTCCTCCTCCTCCTCCTCCTCCGTCCGGTGCCCGGACTGAGCCCCCTTTCCCCTGCCGCCCCGCAGCCCCGGGGAGGGGGGAGCGGGGAAACTTCCCCTCCCCGGTGCCCTCCGAGGGGAGCGAAGCGCCGCTCCGTGCTGCCCCCCCCCCCCCTCCCCGCCCACCTCTGCCCGCCGCGGGGACCCCCGGCACCACGCGTGGGGACCCCCGGGAGGAGGGAGCCTCACCCCGGCGCCTGCCAGGGAGCAGCGGCTCCATGTAAGTACAGCAGGATTTGGAAGCTGCCGAGTGATTTTTTTTTTTTTTTTAATTAAAAAAAAAAAAGCCCCCTCCTCCCCTTCCCCTCTCCCCATTCACTCAGACATCTCTCGGGTGACTCTCGGTGCTCCATCCCCATCCCCCGTGGGTAGAGCAGAAATTTGGGGAGGAAGCAGGCGATTTGGGGGGCTGAAAACACAATGTCCTTCAGTCCTCTCCTCGTGGGGGAGCGACCCAGCCGTATTTGGCCTTTTTCATTTTAATTACATTTTTACACTATCGTTTTAAATTATTGAGCCTGTGAGATATTTTCAGCAGGTACATTTAATTACAAAATTGCTTTAAATTGATTCCATAATTAGACTTGGATTGCTGGAAAAGTCTTAAACTGCTTTGCTGTAAAATGAACTTAGCAGTGATAACGAGAGCAGCTTCACATTTCTGCTCCAGCACAGTATTATATATTTGTGTTGGGAGAATAAGCCATTTTATGATTGAATCGCATCACTAATGGCAGACAGAGTCCAATATAAAAATTGCTTGGGCTTCTTCTCATGCCAAAGACTTATGCCAAAATTTTCTAACTTGAATGCCTAAGCCCAAGCAACTCCGACCCAGATGTGGTTTCTGTCGCCGAACATAGACTTGCAGAAATACAGCTGAAGAGGACCTCAAGAGGTCGTTCTGTCCATCCTCCTCCTGATGTGATTCAGTCCTAATTTTCTATCGTGAACCTATAAAGCCATTTTCCAATAGAAATCCTGTGGCTGCAAATGTGATTCCAGCTAAACAAGCCTTTAAACTGTTGCAGTTTCTACGAATCCCTCTTTAGAAATCAATGGCTTTTTTTTTTTTTTTTTTTTCCTGCAACTGCGTTACCCTTGGTTTCCTGGCCAGCTCGCGTTTCAGCCTGGTGATGCCATTCTGCCCGTCCTGTGCCTTCCACCCAGTTGGAGCTGCGAGCTTCTGTCCTTCTCTAACCTCCTCCTTATGGCTCCATTCATAAAAACGAGACTGTTCCAAGGCCCCCTCCTCCCTGAGGCCGTATATATCCCGCAGCTTGATTGTCGGCATTTATTTAGCTGATTAGTGCGAGAGGTTCTTCAAAATACGGTTTAGATCTCCCTTGAACGTAGTGGTTTTCATCACAGCCTGCAATAAATTCTTGTGTGATGTTGATCGTTGCTAACACCCCTGCCTTTCACCTTGGTAGTGTAACAAATTCCACCTGTAAGGCGTTTTAGGATCTTTCAAGAATTTTTTTTTTTTGGGTCCAGAGACTAGGGAAAGGGTGGAATGGTTGTGCATGGGTAAAATAACCAGTGAAAAATATTCATGGCTGTTTCTAAGTTATTACTGCTATTATTTCCCAGTGTGGTTGTGCTCGGAAGTTAGGTACTCTATAAATACTGGTAAATGTACAGATCTTTCATGTGGTAGAATATGTGGTAGTTGGTTGGGGTTTTTTTCACCCTGAGTCATTACGGTGGAAAAAAATAATGAGTTTTGTAATTAGAACAGAGGACTGTAAATTAGGATCCCTCCTATTTTAGGCTCTGTTACGTCTGTGAGCGAGCTTATGTGCTTGCACAGCTTGCTGTGAAGGCTCAGCTTTTGGCTCCCCAGCCTGTGACCCAGAGCTCAAGAACTTATAAGCGGCTATTGGTATCGACCAAAGTTGTGTTTTCCCGGGACTTCTGAAAATTTCGCATTTGTCGGACTCTTGTTTCATGGATTTGCGTATCCAGACAGAAGGCACCCAGCATTACTGACTCCTTTGGAAAATGTAGCCCCAATCTCTTTCTATCTTCTCATTATCTGTTAAATAAGGATAATCATACTTCTCTCAGAGATTTGAAAAGAGCTTTGATGACATTTAATGAAAATACTATGGAGGTGGAAAGAATTTGTTTCAAAAGCTTTTGAAAAACAGCAGTGACAATATGCTGAAATAAAAACTATCTCGCGTATTGAAAAATGAAAATGAATAGTTTAGGGCTATTTTTTCTATAAAGCAATCCACGGCTTACGTTTTGGATCCCATTTATAGCTTCCTCCTCTCCTTAGCTGATACCAGGATTTGGCTCCGGTAATAATCCTGTCATGACTTGTGTGACTCCTTCTATTTTATATCTGACTAAGCTCTATTGATTGTCACGTTCTACCATTTCACCCCAAATCAATACTACTTATAACTCTTTTTTTTTTTTTTTCTTGTCAATAACCCTACAGAGAATAACTCTTGTTTATTACATTCTGACTTTCTCAAAAGTGGATCTAGCAGAAAATTTGCTGTAGAAGTGAACTCAAGTGAACAAACCTTTCAGCTATCAATATACCTCGTTCCTCCCTGATGATACCTCTGCTGATACCAAGGATAAAGCAAATCTCTCATACTTCAGCGTGCAGCTTTCATCTAATCATCTTTGTTTATCTTGCTTTTTGCTATAATTCTGTAGTGTAAGAAAAAAAAAAAAAGGAAAATAAGAAAGTAGGAGCCGGGTGGGAAGGCAGGTAAGAGGTAAAATGAAATGCGCAAGTGGATGGAGCTGATGACAAGTTATTTTGGAGTTTTAAGGTGTTGTACGGAGTTCACTGCTAAACCTGTGGCATAGAGATAATAGCTGTAAGAATATATTTTTACATATATGTCAAATTCATTGGAATTATTTTAAAATTGTGGGTGGGGGGAAATCTGAAAGGAGAGGGAGAAAAAAAGTTCAGTAAGCTTCTGGTTTTGAGGTTTGTTATGGAGCATTAGAATTTTGTCACCTGCTTTATTGTCCTGGGTCAGTTGGGTTCTTTTTTTCTTCTGCAGTGTCTTCTGCATGGCCGCATGGAGAGGCTCAGGGCTGCAAAATGCATCTCTGTAGGCTTGGACGAGGCCGGGAGCTGTCACCTCACCTTACCTTCTGGCCTCAAGCGGGATCAGGTGTACGCATGTTCTTCTTGCAAGATGTCTGTTTAATCTTAAAAAGTCTCCACCTCTCCTTTTAGCAACCTCTGCCAGGGCTTCATCAGCCTTTACACTAGAAAGTTTCTCCTAAGGTCTAACCTGAAGCATCCTTGCTGCTGTTCAAGCCTACTATTTCCCATCTTGTTCACGGCAGATCTTCAGCAGAGCTGCTGCTCCTCAGCTTTCTGGCTGTCTTTCATGTTCCGTTCCATCTCCTCCATCTTCTGCTGCAGAGATGTGGACTCCGGTTCCTCCAAAGACTGGATGACTCCAGTTTCTCCTAACTTTGCCTAAGTCTCCATTATACTTTCTAGATTGCTGGTCATTCAGACCATGAGCTTGCTCCCGTGGAGCCATGTCCCTGTGGAATACGCTGCCCACCAGCCTCGCTAGTGCTGAGCAGAGCTGAGGGATAGCTGCCCATGCCTCAGAGGCTCCGCTCCTGTTCAGACATCCCGGGTACCTTTGCTGTCATTATACGATGCTGCTGGTTTATATTCAGCTTCTGATCCCCTGTAGCTCCCAGGCTTGTTCCTGCAGGGCTGCTACCTGGCCAGTCGTTCCCCTCCCGTGTTACTGCTTTTTTTGGCGTTGCAATCAATTTGCTGTGTTTCCCTGGTGTCCTGCAGGCAATGTCCCTTCTCTTGGGTGGGTGCTTTTAAGCTGGAAAGTACGTCATCATGCATGACGGTAAAGAAATCTGGCATGTTGTGAAGTCTTCAAACATTATATTGGATGTTAGTGATACTGTGCAGAATAGTGGTGGGGTTTTTTTTCTAGACCAAAGCTGAATTTTTGCTGCGCTGTGATTTTATTGCATTTGATTGAATCTTGGTTATGCCTTGGTTATAGTATCTAACCGCTGCCTTTGGATGTAGTGGCTACCAAAACCACATCCCTCAGGTTTCTTGTTGCCTTGGGGCAATAAAAGTTTTTGTGTGTGCTGATGATGCAGGCCCACCCTAGGGCTTACTTTTTGTCAAGCTGCAGTTGTTTTTGGCAAGAGAAGCCAGCCAAAGATTCCCTCCAACTGCCTTGCCTACATTTTTGAGATTATTAAGAAGGTTTTCTGAAAAATCAGAATGTTTTCTGATACCTCTCACTAAGTCTGTAGTTAATGTATTTTACTCACTCCCTCTCAGTGCATCTGCTTCACTTGTCAAGCAAAATAGACATTTCAGCCTCGAGTTCTCTGTACGTTTGATGAAATCATCAGTTATTTTGCAGGATTGTTTTTAACCTCCAGCTTATTGGAGAAGGTCAGTATTTTGGAAGGAACAGATTTTTCCCAGTGTGGCACGATCTTAACTCTCAGTCACAGATCTGCCTCGTCCAACCTCCCTTCCCCTCTCTGCAGTCTTAAGTTAGCAGTTAAGTACCGTTTTGTACCACTCTGTAGCAAGGCCAGCGACATCGTAGGGTGGCAGCTCATGCTTCGTCTTAGTGGCACATCCTTCTGCCTACAGCCTTGCGAGAGATGGGCATATTTGATAGAGGAATCTTAAATCGATTTCTTAGCACCCTGCGAGAAGGATGTTTATCCCTGACTTACCATGGGAATCGGAGGCTGAGGTTAACTTTGCTTCTGTTTTGCTCCCTTATTCCCAGAATTACAGTAGAGTATCTTTCAATCTCTGTAATAGGGGTGATTACAACTTTAGAAGAGTGAATTAATTACGCTTTGCTTGATTTGCTCATCTGTACAGTAGATAAGCGACGTGTTTCACGGCTATGTAATGCAGTAGTTTGAGAACCTCCCAAAGAAAATGTTATGAGAGTGAGAAGTAGAGATTTGGACAATGTATAAACTAAAGTTTACCAAAGTAGAAGGTCCTTTAACATTCACGATTTTTGTTGTCGTGTGGATTAATAATGAAATATTCTTATGAGAATTAGGAAGATGTTATCTTTTTTGACTTTCACAGCTTCTGACAGATTTTTTTCTATGGTGTTGATCACGTGCTTCATTTTTTTCCCAAATATTGTCTACCTCTGATTGCAATTCATATTTTTTACAATGAAACACGCAGTAGAAAACCTTGCACTCGTGCTGTGCGTTTCAGTGAGGTTTTAGGCATGAAAAGGACAACAAAGTGTGGCCCGAATTCATATTTGCTGTATGCCAGTGCAAATGTGAATGAAAAATTGGTCTGCATTTCATAGTGAACATAACTTAGTCTGAAAATGAGCTTGAGGGATAAAATGGTGTAGTGTGTACAATTTGATTCAGTAAGTGTAAAAATTAGCTTTGCTAACATATTAAGGGGACCGAAGGTACGCGTATCTTAACAAATTCAGCAATTCAGCTGTGAAACCAACATCTCCTCACTTGGTTTTACATCTTCTTCTCAGCTGCTTTCTTTGACGTGGCACAAGCAGAGCATCATGAAACCAATTATAGGCTGTACATCTACTAGATTTCACGGCAGAACGGTTTATAGGAGCCATTTTTAACATCCACACTTACCTTCCGACTGCCTCACCCCATCACTTCTGTCGACGCCGAGTTTGGCCGCCCGTTTTTCAGAGGGAGCTCCCCATGGCTTTTCCTGAACAGCTGGGCTGCTGATGGGATTTATCCGAATTGGAGCCTTTCTTTCTCCACGTACTGAAAACAGTGGAAGAGGTTATTGGTGCCATCTGTGCTCACCGAGCTCCTGCGGGGAAAATGTGTTGGATGTGTTTTCACGCTCGTGGTGGGTGACCCCTGAATCATAGCAGCTTTTAAATTGGGTAGTGTCCATCCTGGGTTACTCTTCTGCTTGTTATTAAGGGATTATACAAAGCTTTTGCTCTGTAGGGAAGTTCCAGAATTTATCAGGGCCATTTCTGTATTAAACAAGCCTTGGTTTTGTCAGTATGACCAACTTTAGAAAGTAGTACGTGGGCCTTTTCTGCCAGTGTCACTACTTACTTTTGCTAAACATTAAAAGAAAAAAAATAATTTGACAAACGTTCTTGCTTGTGTTGGGTTAATAGTAACAATAGTGATAAAAATGTGACTTTTTTTTTTTAATATAGCCCTTCTCATTTATAGCATTCAAAGCACTTTATAAAGGAAAACAAGTTTTATTTATGTCCCTTCATAGATGGGGAAATGACTATAGAAAGATT
Source organism: Chroicocephalus ridibundus (assembly GCF_963924245.1). NCBI lineage: Eukaryota > Metazoa > Chordata > Aves > Charadriiformes > Laridae > Chroicocephalus > Chroicocephalus ridibundus. The sequence goes on from NC_086286.1 coordinate 18,519,042, forward strand.
AAATGACTTAAAGACATGTTTCATGTAAGAAACAGGTCTTGTCATAGACAGGGAAGAGATTCTCTGGATCTTTGTCCAGCACTTCCTTCTGTAAATAGAATTTAGGGAAATTCCTAATCCACATTTGTATGATACGGCCTTTATAATAGGATTTTTTGGCTGGGACTGTCTTCTAACTGAAATGAGCAGCAGATTTCCTATTCACATCAATTGCTACTTAAGCAAATCGCAGAGGAAGTTTTTCCAGTGTGGTTTATTCGCCCGACTCCGTTATGTCTGAGAGAGCACATGGCATTTTTCCAGACACTGAAAAGATCTTCTTCCAAATAGTAAAAAAAATAATAAGAAAATGTTATAAGTTAGGGTTGAGCCCTGAAAAACGGTATCATGCAGTTTCTCTAAGTGCAAAGCACATATTAAGAGGAATGATGTTTCTGCTGTGCTCAGTCATGTAGTTGGGGATGATAGTTTACATGAAAGGGCAACATTAGGCAAGAATTCCATGTGATTTTTAAATAATTTTAACATACTTGAGCAGTTAGAGAGGAGAAGAGCATTGCGTGACCAGGTAGCTCCATGCAGAGAAAAAAAATCGGTGGATGCGTAATGCGCTCCTGTAAAAAAAATTAGTTCAGCTTACAACTGCTTCCTCATGAAAACTTAAGCTGTAATGTAGAGGATATAGAAGGATGGAACAGGTAGGGTGCCCGCTCCCTTGCTGTTTCGTTTGCTTGCCGCGGGTGGTGAAGCCGTGCAAAATGCAGCACTGGGAAGCAAAGCAGGGCTGAGGGTGCAGCAGAGTTTCTGTGTAAAGCCAAATTCTGCACTTAGTGAAAATTTACAAAATCCAGGGGGGTGGAATTTTGCTTGGAAACTGAAAAGAGGAGGTGGAGCTTACAGCAGATTGAAGAAGAAAATAGGCTGGGTTACTAAGGCTTAGATTGTGTAGAAGTTGGGTTATCAAGGGTATCATGAGATAGTGTCCTAAAAATAAATTCTCTTGTACACTGCTAAAGAAGAAGCAGGATACAGCACGCACATGAATCAGGGGAATCGTTGTATCGCTGAGGTCCCATTCCGGAGACCTGGAGAATACGCTAAAAAGAAGAGGTTGTCTTTGAAAATGCAAAGCCTTCAGATCTTCTTTTTCGGTACTGCAGAAAGGCAGCAGCAAGCGTGGTTGTTGATCTGTCAGGAGACTGGAGAGCACCATACAGATTCAAGAGAAAAGCTCCCGTATGCGCTGGGAGGGAGGCGAGGATGCTCAGAAGTGGAAGCCTGTAAACGTGGCATCCTGTTCTTCCTTCTTGTCATTAGCACCAGTGAATGCGTACGCTAAAAAAGCTAGGGAACAAAAGATTAATTTCCATCTTGCTGGAGGTGGGACAAAAGTCTTGAGAGCAGAGTCATGGAAATAGGACTGGAAAAGACCTCTGAAGCACCTGTAGCTCATCCTCCTGCCCAGAACAGGACCTGTATACGTACCTCAGGGAAGTTACAATTCAAGACTTTATGTTGGAAACTCTACAGTTTCCCTGAGAATCTATTTCAGTGCATCACTCAACCATCAAAATGGTTTTTCTGATGTTTCGTTTGAATCTTCCTCGCTGTAACATAGGACTCTGTAAGGATTCACATCTCTAGTGTGGGATTCCCGAGTGTTACTTCCTTTGTGGTGCTGCCTGTTGGTGCAGATCCACCAGTGCTGTGTCTCTGGCCATCCTGACTGCTGCTGCCAATTCCTTGGGTCGGGGCAGGTAGAATTCTGACTGCTCCAACCCGGCAAAGTCTCTCTGAAAAGTGAGATTATTTTTTTTTAATATTTTTTATATATTTACATATCTTTTTAATATAGAAATATATTTTTATATGTTTTTTTATATATACACATATTGCTCAATATATATATTGAGCAACCTGGGCTAGTGGGAGGTGTCCCTGCCCAGGGCAGGGGGGTTGGAACTGGATGATCTTTAAGGTCTCCTCCAACCCAAACCATTCTGTGACCCTGTCTTAATTAACAGTCTGTGAGCTAAGGTTTAGCTGTAACTGCCCTACGTTGATACGTTGCTGCCAACACAGAAGGAGATGACATGATTCCTCCTGGTGGAACTTAAATTTTTCTGCTTTAGTTAAGGTCACAGCTAAGTTTGCGTTTAACACGAGATCAGATATCTTACCAGCAGCTATCAAAAAGGTCAGGTTTGCCTTGCTAATCTGGAAGGGCTTGCAAGGATTTTCCAAAGTCACAACTGGAAAGAATCAGGAATAAATCTCCGAGCCGTCCTATAAAAGATGCTTATTTACACAGTCTGATCTCCTTGGGGATATTAGACCAACTCTTTGTACTTGATCGTGATGTAAACAGTATGGTTATTCCCACACTAAATTGCACCCAAGTGAATTTCTATTTTACTTCTGTAGACTGAGTGAAGTTGTATATAGTGAATAGCTCCGTGGTAATAGATTAGATCCACACAAAAGGCAGTCGATAGCTTAGGAGTTCCGTGTGTGTTTGCAAATAAACAATTTTAACTGGAATTTTTAGAAGCGGCTACTTACAGCTGTCAGCTCCAGTGTCTGAGTTCCCATTCCCAGTAAAACGGGTGCTGATGGTGGGTATCCAGAAAGACTGTGTCATTCAGGAATCTGGAGTGGGGGATATTAGAGAATGTGTGTGTGTGAGTTGCTTTTTTAGCTAAAACGTTAAGTTTGAAAGATTTAGAGCAATGCTAAGAGCTGAATTAGTAAGAGGAAGACTGTGATGGTGTGGGGATTGAAGTCAACAGGACTACTTGCTTGAGTAAATCTTCTAGCATTAGGAACTTCATGGCACAGAGTATGTCTTTTGTCTATTTCTAATACTCTGTGTAAGCCTACCATGCTATTCCTGTGTTTGTGTAATAATGATTTGTATTCTGAATCCATGGGTACTCATGAGGCAGTCATTTTTCTGTATCTCTCCACTTAGCTGATGTTTTTAGGGTTATTTTGTATACATGGTATTACTCAGAGAAAACACAAATGATCCACTTAAAACTGGAAATAAATAATAAATAATTTGGTCTCCTGTAAATTGGACTTATAAAATAGCTTGATTGCAATTACCAGCTTTGCAGTAATCTTGAAAGAATTAAGATAAAATGGCATTATGATGAGCAATAGTAAAAACGAGAACACACAGACATTTGTCTTGGCCTTGTAAAATGCAGAACGTCCTTCTCTCCTCTGAAGGGGGACCGTGACCCCTAAAAAGTACAGTCACAGCCGTTCTGGGGGAGCACCACGCTGCTTCACTGCAACACTTAACTCCTGCTCTGTCTCTCTTTAGCTTCAGTGATAACCATCCTGGGCAGTTCTTCCCATTGCTGGCTCGTACAAGCACATGCTCTCATTTTTTCACTCCTTTTTTTGCTCTCTTCTCTGAGACCTGAGGTTCTTCTGCGAGACCAGGGAGGAAGTATGGAGGATACAGCCTCTCTTCTTATCAAATGTAACTTCAGGTTAATGCCACCTGGGGTTAGGTGGGTGAGCTGGGGTGTACGAGATGGTTGTGGCAGCACAGCCCTCTCACCCCACCTGGCTGTAGCTCGCCCGGAGGTGGAGTCATCTGATGTCCCACCGCGCTTTGAGCTCCTCAGCAAGCCCTTCAGTCACAGCAGCAGGCGAGAAACAAAGCAAATAAGCCCTACTACAGGGAAGTGGTTGAGTCACCATTCCTGGAGGTTTTTAAAAGATGGGTAGACGTAGTGCTTAGACATATAGTTTAGTGATGGTTTTTGTCAGAGTTATGTTGATGGTTGGACTAGATGATCTGAAAGGTCCCTTCCAACCTAGGCAACTTCTTCTGGAAGCATCAATGGTGTAGATTTATCAGAAGCAACAAAATCCTTAATTTACACAACTTGCTGTGATTACACCCCTCTTTTATGTCTTGTGTGCCCCTATGCAAATTATACTGCTGTAGCCTGTCTTCTTGACAGCATTCAGATACCTCTCCCAGTGCAGCACCCACATTTTAAAACTCCCCCCTTTTCTCCCTGCTACATGATTCATGTCCCAAAGAGCGGGGTGGTTGTTTCAGACTTTAGCCGCTTCTCTTTTTGAAGAATGACACTCAGAAATGGTTGCCCAGATGGAAGAATCCATCTTTCAAATTGTTCAGCCTGGAGAAGAGAAGGCTCCAGGGATACCTTATAGCCCCTTCCAGTACCTGAAGGGGGCCTACAAGAAAGCTGGGGAGGGGCTGTTTGCAAGGGCATGGAGTGATAGGACAAGGGGCAATGGTTATAAACTAGAGCAGGGTAGGTTTAGATTAGACATTAGGAAGAAGTTCTTTACACTGAGGGTGGTGAGGCACTGGAACAGGTTACCCAGAGAGGTGGTAGATGCCCCATCCCTGGAGACATTCAAGGCCGAGCTTGATGAGGCTCTGAGCAACCTGATCTAGTTGAAGATGTCCCTGCTTACTGCAGGGGGGTTGGACTAGATGACCTTTAAAGGTCCCTTCCAACCCAACACATTCTATGAAATCTAGCAGCGCCGTTCACTGCTGGTAACCTGTGCCTCGTCTGTCACTGTTGTCCTTACCCAGTGCATCTGTCTTGGAGACCAGCACAAGAAAGGTACAGCCTAGGACTGATTTTGTCAAGACTAGGCTGGTTTGCAGAGGCTGGGATACTTTAGTCCAAAGGGAGTATCCCAGTGAAAATATTCACCAAACAAAATATGCAAGTTATTGTAAAACGCGCGTAGATGAAACCCAACTCCATTATACCTACGATCGCTTTGAAATTGGGTTGTGATGGGACACGTGACTGCACGCTGACTGTAACAGCTGCATCGGAAGAGATTGCAGGAAAGGGCGCACGGGCTAGCAGGGGCATATGGATATGAAGGAGGGTTAAAGGAGGGGTACAGACTTGTCTTTGTATGCCCCCATGCTCTAATGCGTTTACATGTGCCCTTATTAATCTTACATGGAGATGGATGGATGGATGTGTGCATATATGCTGGATAAGAGTAAGGAACTGAAAAAAAACCCTCCAGCAATGAAATTGTGAAAAATATACTACTCTCATTGACAGTCATTTCAAGGCTCTTATGCTTGTTCTTAACATTTACAAGGATGCGTTTTACACTGCAAAATGGATGAGCGTTGCCTCTAATCCTTCTGTTTGGGTGCAAGAGTGATATTGGATTCGTGTGAGGGATGGCGAGCAGAATAGTGTTGGGTATATTTAGATTCTATTTCATTTTTATTTCATATATAGTAACATTACAGAGAAGAACTTCATTCCTCATTTCAAAGAGAAATCCATCAGATAAATTGCATTCACTGTGGGGAGAGGGATTTTCTCAAAACCGGGATGAAAGATGCCTTTTTGCAGTAGCCTTGATGTGGTGGGAGGTGTGTTTTCTGGATGCTACTAGCGGGTGCATTTTTCAGCTCCGGGTTCTGCATGTGGTAGAGTTTTCTGGGTTCTTACAACAGGCTGGCGGAGAAACCTCGTACTTGGAGCAAATAGGTCTATGCAGTTCAGAAAGTTACTATGTCAGCCAGGCCAAGTTTATGGGGATCTAACTTCATAAAGCAGACTGAAAAAAAAAATCGTATTTAAAACAAACCTTTTGAATGCCAGCATTATTTGAATAGAAAAAAAATGTTAAGGGGGCACTCATTTAAAGTAGCTCAGGGTTGTGTCAGCTAAAAAGATTTTGCCGCAGTGCATTAGTATCGCAGGTAAATGATTCATTACATTTGCCATTCTGGCCTGTTTAAAGCTGTGATATAAAAACGCAGATGTTCAGAGAAAATAGTTATAAATCTGATCTGAAGTCTAATAATTATTTTTTCCAAGGAAATAGTGTAGCAGCTCCCAGTTGCAACTGTCTAGTCGCCTCAGCATTTGCTGTTTATGGTCACTTTCTGGCATACTTAATCTCAGTTTAGTTCTTCGGTTGTTTTGATGGAGAGGAAAAAGTCCTTTGATAGTGTATCTATGGATATATTGTTAGAAAAAATTATTTTCTATATGCTGATTTTTTTTCTGTCTTTGCAGTCAAGTGATGCTGTTATCATAAAATCTCCTCTGAAGTGCAAAACCAAAGCAGTGTGGGGAGCTGCAGCAGTGTCAGGAGCCAATGAGACTGGCAGCTTACCGTGAATGTTAACACGATACTGCTATTTGTTAGCTTGGAAATACCATTTGCTGGTTTTTCCCTGATCTGAACGTCTTTGGAACTAGGATGATGTAGGGATTTTCCTATTCATCAGCTTTCCATTTCTCCTGTGAATTTCCTTTCTCGCCCTGAGGCAGTTGTTCAGGCCATGGGGGCTCTGATCATCTGTGGCACCGCCAGATTTCCTCTAAGACCAAATTTTGATCCTCTCTTTTGTCTCTTACATGTGACCTTGGGAATGACCGAGGTAGGTGTGAGTGGTTGGTTGTATGAGATCAAGAGATTTGGCCTTATAAAACAGTTCTAAAACGATGCCTCACTTCAGTTCACATGCAGGGATGGAGAAAATCTCCTATTTCTAGAAGGCAAGATGGTCCTTCTGGCTGGATATACAGCCTCTCCTTGCAGCATCTGAAGACCACTCATTCTTGCTCCCTTACAGCCTTGTCAGTCCATACCTAACTCCTCCTCTGACCCATTTTCAAAAGCACTTACCTGAAGATAAACCAAGCGGGTGGACTGGCGCCTTTTCTGGGAGGTTCTCTGGGAAGCTATAAGGCACTTTAAAAATGTTTAATATGTTTCTTTTGTAATTTGGCTCCTGTGCAGCCTTCTACAGATCATCTGGTCTATCTGCCTAGATCAGCTAGCTTTTAAAAAAATTCTTCACAAACACTTTATAAGCATTTGCCCTGATCTGAAATACCAAAAAAGGACAGAAAAAAAGAGACAGGGATGTACTAAAAGGGGAAAAAAGGGATCGAGGGATGTACCATTCAGAGATTTATGTATAGCTTCCCTTTTCTTCCTAGTTGTAATGGTAATATCAGTCTTGTCTCTCTTTTTGATTGACTGTATTAGTTTTGTTTATTCCTGAACTGTCCTACTGAGTTTTGAAACCAAGGGCTGGTTGGTGCCCGGTTCTTGAGTGCTCACATCCTTACTATCATTTCATGACCTGTGGTGGGAAGGGAATGATTCTGTAGATATAAGCCTAATGACCTGAATTTGTAAAGCTAAATAGCAACACTGCTACTGACATGACTCACTATCATTTTTAGCTCTGAAGGCGAGACAGTGGAGCAAAGGTTCATCTTTCCATAGCAGCTGCGTCTTTTGTTGAACAATCTGGTATTGCTGAGAGGTTTAACCCTCATGTTTCTGTTTTTAATCAGACTTCTGCAAGATGTTAGGCATCTCTCTAGTTTCTTTCCATAATAGGCTCGCTCCCTGAGAGAATGGCTGTCTGCCCTTCCTGTATGGTGCAGGTCCTTGCTTAGTTTTCCTGAGGACGGAGACTTTGCAAATTCAACTGTTGCTAGAAACAGGTGAAGTAGAAAAGGTGACTGATATAAGCGAAACAGCAAGACAGAAGTCTTTGGATGGGGTTTGTGGTAGTGAAAGCGTAAATATTTTCTCCGTTTCCCTTCAGCATGCTAATTATTTTATGTTTAAAGAATAACTTTCAGAGGTGAAATGTTTGCTAGTACTGCTGCAATAAAGGAAGAACCACGTTTTCCTGTGGGATAACTGATCCAGATTCAGTCTGGGAAATTCCACTGATTTCTGGAGGCTTTTGCTCCTAGTCTTGTAGAGTGCTGCAAAGCCCGGCAGGCTGCGTGGCCTCTGCACCCCTGCCAGGGCAGCCTGGGAGATGGACTGGCCATTAACATCCCCTGGGGCACCCAAGCCCTTCCAGTTTCTAATTCTGAGTTTGTAAATAAAGGTGAGTGGCGGTACTGTCAGATTTGGAAGAAAACCCCCCATACCAACATATTAAAAAAGCAGTTAAGTGGGTCTGGAGGTTAAGAGCTGCTTTAGGGTTGGTTTAGGCCCTGAAGTAAACTTGAAGTCCGTAAACTTGAAGTCCATAAACTTGAAGTGAATAAACTGTGAGTGAAACAAAGGTCCAGAGCTCTGCTGTGAAGGTGCTGGGCAGAGCAGGCAGGTGCTACTGCTCTTGGGGTACTCGCTGCGAGTATGACCAAAGCAAAACCCTGCTTTCAGATTACATGGGGTTTATTTAGGCTTTAGAGCGTAGCTTATCGCGGTGACGCAGCATATTTCATATGAAGATTACTGCTTGTACGTTAAGTTGAAGAAAATGCTATTTTTTTTTTTTAATCACGGTGGGAACCTGCACATCCAGAAACTTCTTCCTGAAAAAAAACTTACCAGTAATTAAATCTAATTTGAATTATTTCTTAAGAAGGACGCACGGTGGTGAATGTCACCTGAGCGATACTAGTATGTTCTCTGTAATCAAGCCTCGTTCTGCTACATACGGAAGATTTATCTGAGCCAGAAAGGGAAGTAAGGGCAGAGAATAAGGAATACGGGGGAAGAATGTGCCTTGCATTATCGGGGGACTGCAAACTCAGATTCAGCAAGACACAGACATTTTGTCAAAGAAGTCGGGTATGTAAGTTTAAAGCTTGCTCTAGGCAGTTTTAACTTAGCCAGCACTTCCAGCAGCTGATAACCTAACGTGACACTGACCTTGGCAGACTTAGAAGGGTAAGCTTTGCACAGGGATGAATTTTTTCTTGATCAGTTGCTCAAGTGTGTGAGACGCACTTCAGCATTCCTTCAGAATTGATTACGGCTGTTTGTTTTATCCCAGAACAAAGCTACAGATTGCAGACAGCGGAAGGAGAATCAGTCTCTCTGTGTATTTGGGCTCTTCTGTATCCATGACGTGATATCCTGGGGCACAGTGATGCCACTCAGCTTATGCCAGGCCTCTCCTTCCTTGCTTTTTTGACTCACTCCTTTTTAAAGCTGTAATGCATGTCACATGAAATACTGGTTTTGTTCAGTAACTACCTGCACAATCGGGCTTTTTTTTCCTGGGTTGCCTTTTTCCTGGCCTTGTTGCGTTCATGTCCAGCGGATGCTTCATGACCTTTGCTTGTGAACACGTAATTGCAACTGCGCAGGTAGTTTTCAAGTATCGTAACCAGCTGCTTTGAGGTTGTCGGTGTTTAGAGACACGGTGGAGGCAATTTAGCCCCAACGTCACTATTTTTAATCCATCCTCTGTGTACTGAATCACTGTACCTCTTGCTAAATCTGTCAGGGTCTGTGGGTGTTAAATGCTGCTAGGATGTATATCCTTTTTCTTGCGAGGAGCTACACAGACTCAGGAAATAAAGTGCCACGGTGGGAACAGAGCTCGGTTGTACCCTCTCCGTGCTAATTGTAGTGGCTTCTATTAGTGGAATTGGGCAGCTCTGGAGTCACACCGTAGTCCAAGCCCTTTTTCTGGAAGGTCATAAATTGTGACCCGCTGAACAGAGCCTTTTGGTTTTTTGGACTAAGAGAATGCCGTCAATGCCAAAAGTCTCACAGATATTCTCATTTTAGGCTTAATATATTAAAATGCCTGTGATTAAAAAAAAAAAAAAAAAAAAAAAAAAAAAACCAACAAAAACCAACCAAACAAAACACAACCACAAAAAAAAACCAGCACCAAAAATGTTATCTGAAACCTTAGGGAATGTGACAGCTGAAATGGCCCTTCTAGGTCTTCTGTCGAGTGACTTCCTGGGTTCAGAGATACTTTTGCATGTGCTACTTTGCCCATCTGTTCTCCCTGCTTTCTCAGGTCCCCTGAGCAGGCAGAGAAACAGAACTCCAAAGACTTCTGTTCTCGCTGCTCTTCAGAGAAAAGAAATTGTGTCAACTGCAATACGTTGCTTGGATGCAAAAAACCTGAGCTGGCAGGAAAAAAAACCAAACAGATAGTATCCCTGACGTGTAAGGCTGGTTGTAGAAAGGCTTCCAGACACCTTGGTTTTAGCAGTGGTCATTGATTTACAGACCTGGATGCTGACGTATTTTGACAGCTGCTTTTTTTTGTTTGTTTGTTCCTCTGTTAGACATTTAAATAAGGGATGTAATACTGTGGTGAGAAATGGCTTAATTTATGTAATTTTCTTTAGCAGCATGGCCTTTAAGGCAATAACATGTTGTAAGACTCCAGCTCTTTGTGAGCTAAATCTCTGTTGACAGGACATGATTGATTCAATTTTGCAGATGGGACAGATTTCCTTGTTGTGCCTCAACCTGTCTTTTGATTACTTGCACACAGATCTAGCCACTGACAAACCAGAAACGTTAATATGGATGAATGCTCACACATACGCCTTACACATATGTGAACGCCCACTCCTTTGTGCATCGCTGGAGGAAAAAATATACTTGTAGACAATAATCCTGTCCTTTATACATGTGTAGTGCAGAATGCAAAGTTATGCAGCCAGAAATAGGAGCAGGGGTTTGAAAAGTTGACTTGTGAAAAAATCGAAAATGAATATTGAATGGTTGTATGTTCAAGAGGGCTGCGTACCACAGGGAGTTGTACTTGATCATCAATCCTTCTTCCTTCAATAGGTCATCGCTTGTTACCTCCAAATCTGAATCTGCTTTCACCTGAAGCCCTTCTCCTACTGTACTCTTACGGGATACCTATCTGTCTCATGGCCCCAGGTCACTTGACACTAATTCCTAATAATTGCTGTCAGTTTTGAAGGAAGAGCCAGTACTGAATGTGCAAAGAGAGTGAATTGTTCTCCTGTCCCTGCAAGTTTTACGTTTAGCAGCCAGTTGTCACCCAGGCCTGCTGCTGCGCCCTCTCTTTTGTATTTTGTGAATGTTACCTGGGTCGGTGAAGACCACAGGAGTTATGCTTTGGGTTGCATCAGAAGTAAAATGCCACAATTAAGTAGAAGAATTGCGTTTCCAAATTTTCCTTGTAGAATCATACTTCTAGAGGTACTTTACAAACATTGAAAGCATTTTAGAATATAAAATTTAGCTCACTTTTCAATTTTCCTAATCTTAATGCTCATTTAGAAATTGATATTTCTTATCAATAGACTTCAGTTGTAGAAAGCTAACACCTCCACAGCAAAATTTTTCTGCCCTACCTGATGCTGTAACTTAGAAGATGGAGGTGGGGAGATCCTTGGTCTCTCTGAAGTCTATATTGTGACTGCCATTTATTTGGAGAACAGATGGGTTGTGGGTTTTTTTTAGGTTCCAAAGTTTGTCCTCTAAGCATTTATTTTTCCACCTAATGTAGAATCTTTGCTTGGGACTGAGCCCTGACACATGAGGTGGCATCCCGAGATGTTACTAATATAAAAAGAAGCACTGGAGACCACCAGGTTAACCAAAGGACTTAATTTTCAGAGGTGGTCTACCCCAAATTTCTAGTAAAAGTCCATGAAAGTTGTGTTTTTGTACCATCTTTCGAAACTGGATCCTGACCTAAGGCACCTTAATTGTATGGCACCATTAGTGGGGGGAGTAGCTTCTGGCCACTGCACTGAAATCTCTTTAAAGCGTGACCATCTGCCCAGTGTTCTGCAAAGGCAGGAAATATTAATTACAGAATATTCTGACAGCTCTGGATTTATAACACAGCTGAATTTGGAATTATATTTACAAAATTGATGCTGATCAGAATTTATGTAAACTACATGGCTAAATAGTGCTTTGTTTTCTGAACTGCTTTACCGTTGTAGAAGAATTTTAGACAAGAGGAGTATATTTTAAAAAGACATTCAGTACAAATTTGCATGAAAATGGTACTGTTGCCACGGGGCTTATTATGAACTGTTATATAAATAATCTACTTTTAAACAGACTCTAAATATCTATTTATGCAATGCAGCAGTTAGCAAAGTTAGTATGTATTTTAAAACTGACAGTAGCTTACTGTGTTCAACATCTTTGGTTTCTGCAGCAGAACATTTTTCACTTACCAACATATTTAAAAAAACAAAGCAAATACCAAGAGACATATTGTGCGCACGCACTGTATTTAAATATAAAGTTCAAGTTGCATAATGAGTCAGCTGCAACCAGGAAAATATTAAGTCTGACAGTTTGTTAGTAAATGTTCTCCTATGCCTATACGTTGTAGAGGTTATTTGTCAATAGATAATACTGTACGCGCTGAGTTGAATGAACTAAGGCAAAAAGGTTTCTAAATGGATAAATTTTAAGAACTGGAACTACACATCAGAGCTCTGATCCGCTTAGCCAAGCCCAAGAGAGGACTCCTTCTCTTCTGCCACGCTGTTCAGTTCTGCTTACTCTGCCTGCAGAACTGCTCGCAGACTTGTGAGCCTGCTAAACAAGGGCAGTGCCTATATTGTCTTGCTCTTTTAACATGAGTGGCTGTTAATGTTGTCCTCTTGTTTTTGAGTCCAGCTTCTGACTCTTGGCTTTGTCCTCTGGCTGCTGACCCTGAACTGAGAACCTCTACCACAACCTCTGGGTGAGGTCACGTCCCCCTTGCTACCGAAAACAAATGCTCCGTACGGGTGCATTCACCTCTTGTTAGACCGTTAATGAATCTTGCTCCAAATGTCAAGTTTAACAGCAAAATTGCAGGTTTTTAGTAGGCAGTGAAAGAATCTTAACGTCGCTCCAGGCTTGGGTTTTTGGGGTTTTCGTGCAATGTACTTGTGGAATGGAGTGGAATATTGTATTCTACCTACTCATTCTTCAGTTCCTCATGTAAATATATATTCAAGCATTTGATGGAGGCAGTGATTTCTTAAATCAAACGAGTTATATTTATTTAACCATGGGTCTTCTATCCACTCCACCAGAGCAGGTGACAGTTGCTAAGGCTGCTGGTTCAGGATGAACACCTCTCCCTTATTCAAAGCCTTTGTGAGTGCGTCTCCTGCACGTGCAGGAAAGCATTCCTCTTATTCTGAAGTGGTCACCACTCTTGCTCACAGATCCTGTCCCTGTGGCCTCACCATGTGGCTTCTTCAGGCGCTGCTTATGCCTACAGGTACCCTTGGAATCAGTAGCCGTAGTGTTGGCTTTGCCTTCTTCTACGGCTTGTACGACCACATCGAAAAGCCGCTGCGTGAAATAAACACAATGCCTGTCCGTAGTCTACCTCAAATGGGCCGAGCCACTGCGATTCCACTGCATGTTGGACTTGTGATGAGACAGCAGCAGATGAGGTGTCTCTGTGCACCTCGGCTCACTGGGGCACAGGGGTGAGAACCCCACTCACACCCCCCCTGCAGGGTGAGTTTATTTCAAGGGTGGAAAGCTGTGGCTTCGTATTTGGAATCTGGGGGAATAAATAGCTGAAGTAGTTGTTACCAAGTTGTATTTCTGTTCAGTTTTGAAATGGATATATGATTTTTTCAGTGATGTGTTAGCACTGCCAGCTGGGAAGACTCCTTAGGCAAAAGATCTGACTGTTTTGAAATTTTAATGGTACAGAATAGATATAACATGTAGAAGATGATAGTTTCATCCTTTGGGCATGTGTCTGTGTAGGCTGAAGAAATTAGTGGAGCTGATCTCCTGCCTCAGTTTCCTTAATGCCCTGTATATATTTTGTACAGCATTTCGGTTTTATAAACAATCATTCACACACCTGGTTTCTTTCCGTTCTATTTCTTACTCTGGAAAGTTCTGCCTCGTATAATGGGTCTGGAATTGATGAGGTATTAAAGATTTAAATTGCAAAATATCTGAAATAAAGCACATTTTTCTTTAGAAACATACTCAAAAGTTAAGACTCAAGCTATTCTTTGTTTTGAGTGCCTCTTGAAGACTAACCCTTTCTATATCTCTGTCTTCTAACTCTCCTGGAAGGGGGATCTGATCACTTGTAGCTTCTAGTGTGTCCTTGTACTAGGTACAGTCCTTTGAGATGCATTGAGGTCATTGGTAATCAATCCTGCATTCATTTTCCAACAAAAGAATTAATCTGACTGATTTTCAGGAGAAGTTTGCCTTGAGAGAGAACTGCAGAAGTAATGTCAACCATGCACTTTGGCTTTCACATTTTTAACCTCAGTTTGCCCTTGCGCGTCTCCTTACTTTCTAAACATGTCCAATACTGGAGCTTTCTGTGCAAAAAAGTCAAAAAAGCAATCACTGAACATGCATATTCCCTCTTCCCTCTGCAGCGCATTAAGCAAGAGTGCAACATCGCTACATTTTTTCTTGATGCTTTATCCACTTGTTCTTGGGTGCAAGGCTGAGGTGTGCTCCTAACATAAACAAGCAGCTGAAGATCCGAGACCTGCTTTTTGAATTTTTTAAGTGTATCCAACAAGATTTGTGGGTATAGTACAAACATGTGGACATTTTTGCTCATGTTCAAGAGCCTGAATGATTCCAGCCTGAAAATACGACCTAAGAAATACTTAGTTCTGGCAGCATGTAGTCTACTGTTCTTCCCCTTTCTTTCATATTTCTTCTAACTTTAGTCCAGAATGAACCACTTGATCAAGGTGAGACAATTTAGCAGCCCTTTCAGTACAGTCTTAAAGGTCTATAGTGCAATGTAAGTAAAGGGAATGACCATTAGAAAATAAAAAAGCTATAGAGACATTACGTATGGCAGTGCTGCTGTGGTCTGTTATTGCTATTGTCATGACTGTTATTGCTATTTTGACTGACATCGTTGTTTTTAACCTAGTCTGGCTACTATCCTCAGCTGAAATTAGGAAGAGTTTCTTGCATTGGTGTCTTTGTGAACACACGACATGACCGTATGCTGCCTTGGCGCAAGTAGGACCAAACTGCTGACGCACAGCTCACATTCTTCAATGTCCTTGTGTTGCTGCTTTCATTATAGGAACAGATGGCTTAGCAGGAGTGTTCCTGGCTTGGTTAAAACAACGATACAGAAGGTCATATGAACTGGCTTTTATTGGAACGTGCTGGCTATTACAGTTAGGTGTTGTTTAACAATCAGTCCTAGGTGTTCTTCTCCTCCATTGCACAGGTAGGATCAAAGGTCTCTCAAGTGTGGGAAGTACATACAACTTGGAAATCCATTGAATGGTTTTAAGAAGTAAGATGCGAACTGACTGCTTTCAAAGACACATATGTGTTTTGAGACATTTCTTCCCATATCTGATTCTGAACATGTAGAGACAACATTTTCGTTGTGTAGCAATAAAATGACTGCACTGTTGGCAGCGTCTCATAGTTGCTTACCTAAAAGCCATGATGGCCTTGAAACCTTGAATCTGGACAGAGGGATAAAGAAACAGTTATATTTTAAGCTCTTGATTCAGTGACCTTAGTTCAACAGTGACAAAAGATCGCTGCCACCTATACAGCTATTAAATGACCTCACAAATCTAAAATGGATTTTTCAGTCGCTCAGGTGTCTGCATCACACGTGGTGTCCTCGTGACCTTTTGCAGTCTCAGCAGAGATGCCAGCTTGGGATGAGATCTCGGAAGTTGAACTGTGCTTAGCTGTAGAAGTCAACTAGTTGGGGCTGGACAAGTGCTGCTGGGGCCATGGAGGAAACTTGCAATCCCCCTCTACTAAGCGTGCTGTGATTTTACTTTCGAGCACTTCACATCCATGCCACAAGGAAAATCCTTTTTATGCCTTTTAGACTATATTCACTGATGTTTGCTCGCTGTATTTTGGCCTTGTGTGTGAGCTACTAGATGTAGGCTAATTTACGTCGGCACGTGACTGCTAGCTGTACTTGTTCCTGAAACAGCGTGTGTGAGAAATGCTAGGAGCAGATCCGCAAAGTGATTTTATCTCATTTTTTCCTTTATTGCTTTTGCATTAGATTGATCTACATTCTTTTCTTTGTTCTGACATCTATTTCTTGGTCTCTTCATTTTCTGCATAAAGCTTAAATAATTACTCACTGATCCATATATATATATCAAAAGGTGAAAGAGGTCGGTGAAGAGACTAATGACGAGAGGGAGAGGAAAGGTGCTTTTGAAAATATTTTTCTGGTTTGATTAGATTTTGCTCCTGGTTCTAAATATAAAAACTTTGCCAACTTTTAACTCCTGCAACCTTGTTAGGTAATGTTCCCAATCAATTAAGTTTTCTGGCCACCATGCCATTAAATGGGTATTTTCTAGTTCATAATTGTAGCAGAGACAATGCAGCAGACTTTGTGAGGAAGGCCTTGTGTGACTGTGAGACGGTCCATTTTTTATAATTATCTTAATTAGTCTAGCAAAACGTATTTCTTTTCCCTACAAACGTTGCCTTGGTGTGTCCTGAAGGCAATCACAGCTACAACAGTATTACTGCTGCTCTGGAAGTCACAGCTGAATATGTCAGTGGGAGTCAAAGAAAAAGGTGCAATAGAAATGTTATGAATTATTATTAAGATACATGAGAAAGCTCTGCAGGGAGGAACTGGAACATCTTGGGAAATGGTCTGCAGGCAGCCAGCTGGGAAAGCTGGAGACAGAATGTTAATAGAAATGTTTTTAAGAATCACCATGACATCAACATTTATATGGAGTGCCTTGTGCTGGCGCTGGTTATATAAGGGTGATTACATTAGGTGTGATGAGCGGCTGCGTAGTCAGCAGAGGCCGGGCTGTGGTGGGGACGGTGGAGTAGCTAAAGCTGCTTCGGTAGGAATCCTTCCTTTCGGTGCCCTATAACTTCCTAACCGTTTAGCTGAAATTTTCCATGCTTGTTTTATCGCTGCCTTCGTAGCTTTGGATTTCAGGAAATGCTAGAATGATATTTTTAAAATACCTAATTGTGCCCAGCGTGTTGCTTTTTGAATTAATCAATTATCAGAGTTTGCAAATGCTCAAAAGGCGTTTAGGTGCTTGTGACAGTATCCCAATATTCCTACGCAGCCTATGACCCTGCTCCACGCATTTGGAGCTTGAGGTTGCAGGAGAGAGGTGTAGCCTCCCCTTTGTGACCAAAGGGAAGGAGTAACTGGGATTGAGCGTTGGTCAGAATGGCACCACATGAAGGAAAGCATCAGTTTGCCTTCTTAAAGTCGTATTCAGTTACAGACATACTAGAAGAGGTTGAAAGGACATTGGACTGCAAAAAAAACCCCAGGCTACAAAATGCTGAAGTTAGGCTTGCTCGTATGGCCATTCTTCCAGTCCTCTCATATCTGAGACCATTATAGACATTTGTGATCTTTCTCAAGAGTATCACTTATTTTAACCCAGGCTGCCTGTGTAGAGTTATTTCGGATATGTGAAAGAAAGATAGCTGCAAATGATCAGTGTTACCAGTATGGGTTCCAGTAGGGTATTTACCTCATTTACAGAAAAGAAAAACCCAGAACTGAAGTCCCCTAGCATACAAGAGAAGCATCTTGAGAGAGCGTGGTAATTACCATACATCATCTAGCAATCGGTCTGGTATTTGCTTGGCAACGTTTTCCTCCATTAGTAGGAAGAGAAAGGGAAAGAACTAAAACGTAAGTTCTTGTCATTGTGAAGTAAAGCCCCTCTGGCAAAATTTCTTGGTTAGAAGGATGCTAGTTAAGAATAATAACATGCAGAGTCTTTATATGGCAAGCATCTTCTCAAAAACGGTATAAGCAATTCAGAAGTAGTTCAGGGACTAGAACAAGTGATGAATATTTCAATAAATGTACTGTTGGAGATACCAGATACAAACATACTACATCCTTTTTCATCCTCTAAGCAATATATGCTTTAAGGTCGATTTCTTCTGAAGAGCCACAGAAGGAATAGGATATAAAACACAGATGCTACTCTGTAGGAGCATATTTTTAATATTTCATATTTTTAATGGCATTTTGAAGGTCAACTGTCTAGGGAACATGAAGGGGGATTGTGCAAGATGTTGAGAGGTCTGAGAAAGCTCTGCTGTCTTTTCCGAAGAACTCTGCTTTCATCCATCCGCTCGGCAAGGCAGCCGTGATGCACATAAAACCTGTGTACATCCAGGCTTCATACACAGGAAACAAGTTATATGTTTTCTTTTACAAAATCCATTAAAAACTTTATGCCTAGATGGTGAAAATTTGATACTATTCTACTACCTTAGTTTATTTATATATTACTATCCGGTTGCAAAAGGCTGGCTTTCTTGAGTAATCTGAATTGCTTCTAGCTGCTCACCGAGACTGAAGAGTTGCTGCACTTTTAGATGAGGCAACTGTTAATCGAAATTGTTCTCATCCCAGTCTGATTCTTGCCCTTCCTCTGCATGCTTCCATGTTGAAAGGAGGCAGTTACGCCATAGATTACGTCTTTTTACAAACTGTTACACTGAAATAGAATTTGGTCTTGAGACAAAAGCTGCTGCTTCTTGGAACTCGTTTTCTCAACTATAATTATTTTCATTAATTTCTCTGTCATTTTCAATAACCTTTTCTTCTCTAGAAAGATATCAGAGGCTCCCTCTGGTGGCTACGTTAACTTAATTTGACTTTTTTTAAAAAAGATGAAAAAAGGAGTTACCCTGTACGATTGAAAGCCCAAACCAAAAGAAACAATGCTAATAACAGCACGGCTGCTGTACGGGAACAGCAATGTAGATTCATACTGAAGAGGGAAAAGGTAATTTCTTGCAGGGATAGCTGAAGGATTTGCAGCACAATACGAGCTTTCATTTAACACATTCGTACGCCAGTGCTATTGAGCAGTATGCTCAGATAGGAACAGGACATGAGATCTACTGAGTGAACACACAGCCTCTCTTTTTGATTATCTAAAAAATTAGACCTGTTATCTCACTTAGCATGGGAAACTACTTTGACTTTTTTTTTTCTCAATAGAATTGTAATGTACAGAGGTTTTTTGAAATAAAGATGGAGTCTGTTGCACTCAAAAAACCCCACATCACTCGGTTCCCATTAGCTACTTTTGTGTTTTATTTTTTCCCAGGCTTTCCGAGGCATATGTAAAACAATTCAGCAGTTCAGTTCTGCTGTTTGATAGGAATCCATCTGGCAGATAGTCTGGATGCAAGAAGCCGAAGCTAGTGGGTTTCATCTCACGGGCGAAGAGCGCGCAGGGTCTGGTGCCACAGCTCAGCTGCCAAACGCTACCTTGGTCCTCCACGACAGCTTTGGTCGTGCAGGCACCAGCTTAAACATGGCTTCTGCCAGCCTAAGAGACAGGACTGACGTCTCGCCCGGTTGCCAAAGCAAGGACTGGTTTTAGGTAGTGCTGCTCCCGTTGGTACAGAGAGAGCCGGTGCTGCCCAGTTCACCCGTTTTCTGTAGGTCACGAAGACAAGCGCTGGTAAGGCTTTGGGCCCAGAGCTGCGCTCCCTGCTCTTCACGCTCTGCCTCTCCCCTTCCACTCTCTGTCGCCAAAAGCTGCCCAGAAACCTAGCAGTCATAATTTACGGCAAAATCCCCTTTAAATGGCCCACTGGGTTATATATTTGGCAAATTCCCACTGGTTGGTGGAAGTTGGAAGCAGCCTAGTATCTACAATGTAAATGCAACCAACAGGGGCAGATGGTTGTGGGTTTTATTACTGGATTTATATACAGTCCTGCTTCTTGTGAGGATTTCACAGTTTCGCTGAAGTCTGTAACGGTAGATGAGGCAGATTAAAATACTTCAGAAGCTTACTCCCAAAAGAGAAAATGTATCATACAATGTCATTACCAAAAAGGATATAACTCTGTGTTATAAACCACACTAAAACAATTTCCTCCCTCATTTGGGTATGCTGTGTTTCAAAAGTAAGTGTAACAAGATGTAGGTTTTGGCATCAGATTAAGTTTACCTGATTACTGATTAAATTAATTTTAAAAAAATGCTGAATTCATTGCAGTTTAGAGTATCTGTTCTTGTACTTCCTCCATACCATGTAGAAGAGCTGATGAAGTTGAGAGAGCATCCCTTGCCACCTAAGAGAAAGCTGTGGTGTTTCAAGCCAGAAACACATACAGAGGCTTTGAGAAGTAGCAGTTTCCTCAATTTTTCCATGGGATAGAGTCATTTTACCTCAATCTTCCCTCCATTTCCAATTAGGCTTATGTATGTGGTGTACTGTATGCATAATTGTATCCATGACATAGGAAATGTGCTGAGTTTTAAGATGTACAAGGACATACGTGTATATAGTTATTTTTATTAAAATAGCTGAGTTATAAGGCATTATGCGCAGTAAGGCATCAAGTAAGCTATAGAATGGATTGTTTTATGAAGTCCTGGACACGCGAGAGGAACTTAGCTTTTGTATTTCCTTCAGAGAATCAGGTGCAATCGATAACATTGCCTAGTTGGCATTTTTTCTGAGAAGGTCCTTTTTCAACTGAGTTTAAGAAGTTAAGTTTAAACTTGCAGTATAAATGAATTAGCTCGGCAGGAAGGAGGGTGAAGTCCCTGGAGAAATCCTTTAACCCTCTGTTTCGACTGAAGCTGAAGCCCAGGGTATGCTTCTGTATGTGTGCCTGTGGTGTGGAGGCTCCGTCCTTCATCACAGCTCCTTTCTGTACACGAGAGTACGCAGAGTTGTGTTTACTGAGTCAAGTCTAATCCTAGCACAGCAAAAACAGTCACGTTGGTCCTCCAGGAGACTGCTTAGATAGGGGATAATAAGTGGCATTGGTCCTTTTCTTAATGGCTGAGTAATACCTGGGCTAAAGGGGAGGTTGCCTGTGCCATGTTAAGACAGCTACTAAACATGAGGTTGGCATTAATTTATCCCTTTACGCTATTGTATATGTGTCCTTTAGCCTTTCATTGATTCTTAACTTCTAACAAAACAATATAAAGTTATAATTCCTATAACTCTGCCTAGTTTCAGCATGGTGCTGATAGGGCACAATACACTGTATTTTATGAGAGCAGTAGGTCTAAATGCATGGAGGACAGGCACGCTTTATGAGCGGGAAAGATCTTTAGGTCAAGCCATCCGCTTCACACCACGTAGTGCTATCTCAGTGTGGGAACTCCTAACTACCTGTGGAGGTCACTCCTGCCTGATGTGTGAGGACTGATGCGTCTTTGGTGAGCAGCATGTGGGCATGAAATGGCTTGAGTCAGAAATCAGGAGCGGAGATACTTCTTTTCATGCTGGGAACAAGTATTTCTTAACAATAAGACAGATCAGATCAATGGCAGTCTCTCTGTCTTTAGGTATGGTGACATATTCACAGAAATTTAGTCGCAGAATTAATTCCAGAAAGTACCTGTGGGTTTTTTCCAGGAATGCAAAAAATTAATTAAAAGATTAATATTTTCAGGCCATGGTTGGGGCAGACTATGTAAAAGACCACCAAGCGTGGCAAGATGCTTTCTTGTCTTTGGATTTTATTGCCTAAACTCAAAAGCCTTATGGGGAACAGCCCTCAAAGGGGAAAGCAGCTGGGCCTGGCAAAGGATAAATGAAGTAAGTGGGGTTTTGAGAAGGGGTTTAAAAGACAGCTGGACATGAATGGAGAAAAATGAGGGGGATAAGCAGGTGTCATAAAAAGATAAATTCAAGCCTGAGAAGAAACAAAGCAGCCAAAAGTATATCCCGGGGAGAATGTAGGAGAAAGGTAGGGTACAGAAAGAACCGAGAATAGGGACATACGGTGAGGAAGAACAGGATGAGGGGCTTGAACTTCAAAAAGAAAGGAAAGGAAAGCAGTGAAGGGAGCTGGGGCTCTGCCCTCACCGACCAGGGCACAGTCCCACAGGATCTCAGCAGAGCTGGGTGCTGGTAACGGGGTCCATCGACAGCCCCACATGCAGCCAGGGGAGGAACCAGGTCCAGGGCCCAACCAGTCAGAGCAGCAGAAGATAGGGCTACAACACAGGTCCAAGGTACACCCAAAAGATGGGGCCAGAGACAGGCACCCCTACAGCATAACCCAGGCCAGGTCTGGGAGCTCAGGGCTGAGCTACCTGGAGCTCCTGAGCCACGGGCAGAGGGTGTGAGTGGAGGTTCCAGGTGAGGCCACTCAGTGCCATTAAGGCCTATCAATGCCCTCAGGGTCCTGGCAGAGATTGACACGAGAGCAGAGACGTTACTGGGAATTATCCGGGAGACGGGGGATTCGAGGCAGTTGTAGCAAGGCGGTTTGGGCACCAAACACTAGATGCCAAGTCATGGAGGGTGACTGCCATCAAGTAGAATGGGAAGGAAGAAAGGCAAAGATATTTAAGAGAAATTTTTTTTTGGGAAGTGGCCCCCAACACAGCCACGGAAGAAAGCTGTATGAGGATAGAGGTGACATGGAAGGAAAGGGTCGTTACTGTTCTCAGGAGGATGGTAAAACTGGTAATGATGAAGAGCAAAGGGGCGAGATAGTGTAATGGTCAGGAAGGTGGTGCAGGGACCATATCAGTGTTCTTCTTCCACCAGCATTATCAGCAGCCAAGTTCAGAGTTTTATTGTGAGACTGTTGTTGAGTTATTGGAAGCAAAAAATACCCACGAATTTCATGCATAACAAAACAAGGCTCTTAGTCTTGCCTAATCCAGCGAGGACTGCAAGAATTGTCTTGACCTTTCTAAAGCAGTTCGTTGCTAGTCTCGAATGACGTTCAAGATGGTGTCAGATTATGAAAAAAAAAAAAAAAAAATCTTTCTACGGGGGTCAGAAACTGAAAATGGCAGTATATTTAAACATGTTCAGCTCTCTTTTAATCTTGATGTAGTAAGGCATATTGGACAAGGTACCGGCTGACTGGAGTTTGGCTTTCTACTCTCCACTATGTCATTAGCCTGTGCTGTTTATGACCTACTTCTGTTTATCTCAGTGCCCCTCATGTAAACTGGAAATATATACGCCTGTCTTCATTATAGGGTAATCTGTAGTCTGGTTATAGGAGTAAAAATCATTTATAATCATAAGATTAGTACTGGCATGCTGTAGTCACAATAGCTACTGAAAGGCCATGCCTACTTAATAAGCTGCTTAACTAACTGGGTATTTTGGGCTACATTTATACAAAGAGACTGTAGATGTAAAGCGTAGATATAATAATTAGGAAGACCATAATTGTCTAAATAACCCAACTGCTCTTGCTTCTTGCAGGAAGCTTGATGTGTTCCTTGTATCAGTGGAGACTGCAATTCACTGAAGGGATGCTCGAAAATCTGTGCAGTTATAAAAAGAAATGGCTGAGCCAAATATTTTGTAAAAACAAAGTAAGATTTGAAAAGAGAGACCCTGAATTAAATGAGGCAACCCATTATGTGTGTGGCTGGAGTCTATGGTGTAGGGAGGGAGCCAGACTCCTGCATTTATTTAAGTCTGCTTACTATATAATTCAGGGTAGTGAGGTGAACTAAGGATGAAGCATTAGCTTCAGCATAGAATTTTTATTCTGATCACTGGAGCCTAAAGTTATTAAAAGAACAAACACAATGATGACATCCAAGGGGACTGGCACACATATAAATCTGGATATGCTCCCTATTTCTCGCAAAGCATATGTATGGATCTGTGTACCGCCTGCTTTTTATATTAACTAGGTTTGCTGCAGCTGTTGCTCTGAAAAGGACCATTTAACACTCTGGGGAAAGAGAAGCTGCAGAAATCCTCAAATTAGTATCTATTAAGAAAAATACATTTTAAATAAATTGCTTGTTTCTGTGGTTAAAACTCTTGTCCCTTGAATAAGAACGAAGAACTATCGCTTTGCTAGTTCTAGACCTTTCCTAGCTTGCAGCTAATCGACTTACAGTGCCATAAAAGATTTAGTAGCAGCTTATTCTTCCTCTTCCTCTAGTCCTTCAAAATGATGAGAATCTATTTTCATGATAGGTAGGGATGTGAATACTTTCTGAAGAACAAAAGCCCATAGTCTTTACATTTAACTAGTATATGTGATTTTCAGATTGGCTTTTATGAAAATATTTTGAGCATCAGGTAGCTCAGCATCACCTATTATCTGTGCACACGAATGCCATAACTCTCAATCTTTCAACTGACTGATAGCGATGTGTATATGTTATACAAAGTGTATTAGATTTCATCTGACAGTCTCAACTTCAGTGTTGTCAATGCAGAGTACCTTATGGAGTCTGTGGTTTTTAGAGGTGTCAGCAGAAAAAAAAAACCAAACAGGTTCTTCCGGTCCAAAAGGATAGGCCACTAACCCTTGGGGAGGCTCTCCTAGTGTATTGCCAGCCTCCAAAACTGTCCTGCCATCCGTCTTCCTGGCATTGATGCCTTGTTCTTTTTTCAGGCTCTGCCCGCCCCCTTAGCCCTGCTGCCTGGGACTGAGGGTTCCCCCCTCTCTTCCCTCTTGTCCCTCTCCAGCTCCCAGTTTTAGCCTACTGGGAACCCTCTTGGCTTCTTCTTGTGTCTCCATTTCCTTCTTTCTTATCTTCTAGTGGTATCACCATCCAAACAGCTGTCAGTCAGCTTCCAGGCTAACATAGTTTTATATGTCACTACATGCCATCTCTGTACCTTTGCCAGGTGCTCCTGCTGTTCCCGCTCTGGTTTCTTCGGTTTCTCTTCTGCCCTCAGCTTCTTCCTCTTCTGCGTAAATTCACTGCCATATCCATAACTGAAAGGGAGTGACTTTCAGTAGTGCCCTAAGACACTATCTCTAATACCCACAGATTAAAGAAAGCCCCATGATCTGGGCAATCAGGGACTTGGTTCTCTCACTTTAATAATTCACAAGATTTTAGATTATTTTTTTTAAGGTAGAGACATTAAAAGTCTTGGAGGTATGATACAAAATAAAGCATAGATGTATTAAAGAAAGATTGTGTCAGACTAATCTGTTAATCTCCTGAGACAGCAGCTGGTTTCCCTGGGAAGGGAAATGCAGCAGATATCGTCCGTCTTGACTTTCATAAACTGCCACTGGGGAAAGTATATGTGAAGATTTGGATTAATAGAAGAATTACCGAATTGATAGGAAACTGGCTAGAGAGAAAACAAGATTGTATTGAAAAGGGAAGCACTGGGCCAGAGGGGACTTTACACACCGACGATTTTTTGATGATGCCACAAAAATTGAGTGCGTGCCAGTGAAATTTGTCATTGCCATTTTTTGGGAATATTTTTTTTTTTTTAGGGGGATAAATATGAAGGCTCTGTAGTGGCAGGACATTTTAATTGTAAATATTTCTGTCTCGCTTACTAGCTGTTCTTTGACTTTGCTCCTTGAGTTGGCTTGTTCCAATGCTGCGGCAGTCCGGCATCACTTCCTGGCCATTGGGAGGTCCTGGGATAGGACTGCACCGGGAAAATGAACACAGGAGGATTTTTAGTAGGGACAGCCCCACCGCTGGATTGTCTGCTGTTACAGTCCCACTCCTGACCAGCTGTTTGAACAGAACAAATTTTAAGGGAGTTTTTAGCCTGATTTGAGGAATTAAATGGAACACAATTATGAATCAATAAGAAAGGAAAAAAATATGCTTCTGCATCGTCTTAACCTACTACTGATTTTTCCAGTATTTTCAGTATGGACAGAATAACTCACAGGACAGAGAATTTTAAACGAGTAACTTAATTAAAAATCGTTTTGGTGTGATGACAATGCTTCATTATCAGTGCCCAACTGGATTTCTGCTTCCTTTCTATACTATTTTGTGGGTTTGTCTCATTCTTGGAGAATAAGAAGCCAGCTTTGTTTCATTTTTTTCTTCAGTGAATGCGTTCTCATGAAGGGAAACAACAGACTAAAGCCTGTGCTTAATGCTATCAGTAGCAGCAGAACATAGGAACATAAAGTCACTTTTCGATGTAGAAGGAAATCAGAAGTTCTCCTTCAGTCCAGCCTAGGACCAAAATCCATCAGGGTATTTTTTTCCAGTGGATATTTTCTGCTTGCTTTCTAAAAGCTTGGCTTGAGTGGAAGTGCTTTGCGTTGTGATCTGAAGCAAACGTGAAAGGCGCAATCGCAGTCCTCCGGTGGAAAACACCTGGTGAACCAGCAAGACCACCTCGTCTTCCTTTACCTCTCCCAGGCCTTTAGGTAAATAATGTCCCAGCTTTGCCAGGCTAACCAAGTACGTACCAGCAAGCAAAACGTACGCAGAGGAAAGGGCGAATAAAAAATGGATGGCTGCAATGAGGTCCCCATCTAAGAGGAAAGGTTTCACGGGTAGGTGCATATAGAGAAAAATCACTGTAGGGCACCAGAGCTGTCAGAGCATCCAGAAGCATCAGAGGATTTGTGGTGAGGAATCAAGTGCAAAAGCTGGAAATGGTGTCTGTCTGCTCTCCTGCTTTAAGTATGTGCCAGCTTTTTTAATCTCTCGTCTCTCAGTCTTCTCTAGTATGCACTTTATTTAAAAGTTTAATATTACAATATTCACACATTAATCCTATATCCAATTCTGCCTGTTCTTGTGAAAGTATAAAATCAATTTCTATAGCACAGCTGAAAAGCAAAAATTGTTGGGTTACCATACTGTTGTGTGCAATAAAAATATAGCATTATCTAGGGAAGTCTGTGGTTGATTAGAGCGTAAATACCAACCCCCCAACTCGTGCCTCTGAGTGTTTGATTCCTGCATCTTATAGAAACAAGGATCTCTGCTGAACAGTGTGACATTTCATTACTTTGGATTTGCTGTGATGAATAATATTATATGCTATTGGCCTAGGAGAAATATTACTATAGTAACTAGCTCATGAATCATTTTTTATGTTTTTTTTTTTTGCTATATTTCCTAAGGGATGCCTGTCTAGACTAAAAATGTTTAAACTAACCCGTGGTAATGGTAATTAATTTTTTCCAGAGTGCTAAAAATATGGGACAGATAAACAACAATACTTAGATACTGCTTTTTAAAAACACAGCAGGCCCATAACATTCTTGAAATTGTGGGAATATAGTTTTATTTGGCACTTTTTTATTGGTAGCTTTCTGTGTTGTTATTAATCCTGTTTGGTGACCTAAGGCTGGATTCCCACATCAACGATATTGCAACGCTAATGAAATCCTTAGACGTGTAATATATTAAATGTTACACATGAGGATGAAAACACAAGCGGGGTTGGTTGATTTAAATGAAAGTAATGAGCTCACTTATTCATTTAAATCAGTAAAAAGGAAAACTTGACATAAACGATATATTAATGTTTTATATTTTGGATTTGTACATATTTAATTCCTTATGATGATTCTTATGGGCCACCAGTCAACAAGCACGTGTCGGCAAACACAATCTTTATTACAGTGCCTTATCAGCATAAGGAATAGGAGGATGTGTAAGGTATGTGCCCATTTATTGAAGTATATATAGACCTTAATGTACATTTATTAAGCAAATTTTATATTTTAAATTCACTTAGAAACGTGAAATATTATCTGTAACAAGGGCATTGAAGAAGTAATTCATTCTCACCTACTTCTTTTTTCACAGAATAAAAAAGAAAAACATAGTTTTGTATTTTTTTAATTCCTGGCAGAACTTGCAGCTTGAATAAAACCAGTCATTAAACTGAATTAGCTGAATAAATGGAAATGAAGAAAATATTCACCTTATATTGGCAGAAAGCTGAACAAAGTCTGGCTTCAGGATTTTGCTCATTTCTACCTAATGCTTGGTTTAACCCTCAGCATACAAATGTTATCATTTTCAATGGCTTTGTTCGAAAACTAAATATCCAGTTTAAATGTCGAGGAACTGGGAAGAGGTTGTGGGATTTCTTGGGCGGTAAGTTGGCTTCTATTCACCCTGAATCGTACCCCAGGATAGGCATGGTAACTTTCTGTAATAAAAACGTGGAAGAACTGAGGCTCTGTCAGCAGAACCACCGGCAGATTTACTTTCTGTGTTTTGTTTTTCCTCTCAGTGATGGGAGGTTCAGAGGATCACGCAGTAATATACGACATTTCATAAGGGTTCATAAATCACGCAGTCAGACTTGCTGGATTACAAAAGGCTGGAAGCAACAAGTGCTTCTTGCATTGTAAATGAAATGGCTTATTTACAAAGATGACATAGCTATATTAATTGCGAGAAGTTACGATTAAAGGGACAGGCCTATGCTGTTTAAGATGTTAATTAGAAGAAACTGACACTCGAGAAGAAACAAATGCATCTTTTCAGTTTGCTGTGGGTTTACTGAAGTGCTCCGCTGGTTGTATTCTTAAAGCATCTCACTTTTCCAGCAATTGTAAGTGGGTTTTCCTCAAGCGTTAGGCTAATGTTGAGGTAATCAAGGTTCACATTCAAAATTAAAAACGGTGATCAGCTCCACGGGTAGAAAATTGAGCTTGTTCCCTGCTGTATGACGCTGGCCGGGCACCGGCTGGGGTGTGCTGTCATCCCCGAGTGCCGAACGGCAGTTGGAGTAACTAATTGGAGGCAGGACCCCTGAAATAAAGGTGCTGTTATTACACCCGCAGTCATCTGTGCAGGGCCCTAGAAGCTGCCCTGCTGACGCTGCGGCTTTTCCCCCTTTCTCCCTGGTGAGGTTCCCAGGCAGAAGCAGCTCCAGCGGGGCTCCTGGAGGGACCCTTTTGCCCCACCAGGGTCCTGCTTACGCCTCCTCACGTTCCCCCTGCTGTGCCCTCTCGGGGGGGAGCAGCGATCCTTAGGCTTTCCAGGGAGATGTCAGTTTGATTTAGCACAGAAGTGCCCGGGGACTTGTCGTGCCCGAGTGGGGATTTTAAGGTTGAGCTGACCACCGCTCTCGGGAGCGTCTCTGAGTGACTGCTCCTTTCCAAGCGCACGCTGGGATGAGGAGAAAGGCAGGTGGCGAGCACAGTGGTGGGCAAGATTTGGCACCACGGAGGTCTCAATAGGAAGGCGCAAGGGCAGGTGGTGAGTTGGCCTGGGGAGGGCTGGAGTGAAGGGGGATGAAGAACACAAGTGGAAGGCCGGGGTTGGGGGAGAGGAGGGCGTGAAATGGAAAGATTAAAAAAAAAATGGGAATTGCAAATGAGGCAAGCGTTCAGCTTTTTGAATGAGCAGTTGCCTCTCTTGGAGCCTGTTGCCCTTCATGCAGGGCTTGCATGCTCATTTTTTATTGCAGATGGGTGCTTTTGCTGCTCCCGAACTACATTGCACACTGATTTCCTTATTTTTCTGCTATGACGCTCTTGGGTTATATGAAGGAGAATTAAGCTTAATGGTGTTCTTGATTTTATAGATCAGCTTGTGGTTTAAGCAAAGTACCCACCCCCTGGAGGTCTTATTTGCTGTTCTGTTGCTCCTACAAAGTAATTTGGACATCTCCCTTTCTTCCAGTGGGTTGTTAGGATCCCTGCATAAGGCTCAGCCGAGTGAGGAGGGATATCCAACAGCGCCGGGAGTTGGGAGATTGTTCTGCAAGGGTAGCAAGGGAGGTTGTGATTCACATCTTAAACAGGGCAGGGTTTTACAAAGCTGCCGAAGTCTCAGGGCAGATTAAGCATTAGCGACCCTTTAGGGATTAAGGAGAGTTTAGATTTTAGCAGGCATTTCACTAATGAAATCACAGGCTTATAATTTCATTTCACTTCCAAGGCTAGATGCTAATCGAAGCACATCCTTCCTTTTCTTGTTGCAGGGGTATGCGGATGGTTCAATTAACATCATCAACAACAAGGAAGCATAAACAGCCAAAGGCACACGATGCTGTGCCTGGGCGGCTTTCACAGAAGCAGGGCAGAAACTCTTAAAGGGATGAAAATGACTTTTCCTTTGTACGAGACAAGCAAGCCCTCGGCGTGTTTGCACTTGTGGCCCTTCTGCTTTAGTCCTAATTCGGCTTTTTACCGAGACCTGGCCTAAATTAAACTGCTCCTGCAGTGTTTACAGTCTCCTGATGAAGTGTGCGTGCAGGCACTCTGGTCCTGCCACAGGCTGCAAAGCCTCTGCCTCCCTCCACCCCCGACTGAGGTAGGGTGGGCTTGCTGATTTAGTGACCCCAAATACAGGTGTTGCTCTACGAGACGTCCATTCTCCATCGTACTGAAGGCAAATACCGGAAATACTCTCTATCTTCAATAGTATTACACATTATATGCCACTTTTCCTTCACTCTGTGCGTGTAACACTGAACTTAGAGTGCTGTCTCTGTTCAAGAATGAGGGCAGCCATTGCTGAGCTGACATGTATCAGCAGTTTGTCAGGGAAATGCTATACAGCAGTTTTAGAGGCAGAGAGGTCCATCGAATCTAGATTAGAAATCACCTCACCAGCACCATGAATTTACATGGAGCTGTAAGATATGGAGGGGAGGGAAGAGGGTAACAAGGAAAACAAAAGAGGAAACTGAGAAAAAGGAGTGGAGAAATAGAGAATGATGGGAAGAGCTGAGGGATTCTTCCTCCTGCCTTTTTTTGAGGCCTGTCTGAAGTTCAGTTGTGGCTATCATGATGTCTTGTTATCACAAATATGTGATTTTCCCCTGGCTTCCTGTATTTCAAGCTTTTCATTCGGGACAAGATGAATCATATGTCTGAGAATGTATAACGGAGAATTCTAGAAATACAGTCTGTTCAAATGAATTACAATGGTTCGTTTTAGACCCCAAGGAGAGCATTGCTTATTTTTCAGTCTACTGATTAATTTGACATCATTTTTATCTGACTGACAATAGCAAGTAATTCAGGTAAAATAAGAAGCCTTATAAACTGCTTCTGTTTTATCCAGGTTTAGAGCGTTGCTATTTTCTGATGACCTCCTGTTGGTCCGACAGTAGAAATACGGTAAATACCACAACCGAAATACATTCTGTATC
Organism: Chroicocephalus ridibundus; assembly: GCF_963924245.1. Lineage (NCBI taxonomy): Eukaryota > Metazoa > Chordata > Aves > Charadriiformes > Laridae > Chroicocephalus > Chroicocephalus ridibundus. The sequence goes on from NC_086286.1 coordinate 18,549,605, forward strand.
AACGGCATGTATTGCTGGTGATGATGACCTTAGGTACTCATGAGCCTCACCAGAAGGTATTATTGCTCTTTATATTTTACAGAATATCACTTAAAGGTGCCATGAAAAGGAAAGTCTTCAAGGCGGATTCAGCAGTAATTGTGTAGTCTTTACTTTAGGGATTTAAAGCCATACAATAGCATCCCATAAAGTTGTTGCTAGTGTTGATTATGATGATGGCTGCTGACCTTACTAAATTTTTACTATATAGGTAACTTGAAAATTTACTGCTTTATTTGGCAAATGCATTGTACAGTTTTTACTAGTAGGTCCTGGTGATCCCCCCCCCCCTTTTCCTCTTTGTAACCATGAGAAAAAGTCCAGCAGTCAAAGTAAAATTTCATTCTTTTCCCCAAAGACTCATTGAAGGGTTTATAAAGAAACCGAATCCATTGTAGTTCTAAGTTATTTTTTGTCTTATTTGATATACTCTTTCCTGCAGGATAACACCTTTCTATTATAACCAAAAGATTGGCTTTCCCATTTATGTAACTTTTATGGTTCTTTCCAAAAACTTATCTGGTGGCTCTGGCTGAAAACTGTTTTGGCTGGTTTCATCAGGTTCTAAAGGGACCAAAGCAAAAGACATCCCATCTGTAATGTGAGATTACTCCTGCCATTATAAAAATACTATATCACAACTTTGAGTGGCTGCTTTTAAATGCAGAGCTTTGAAAAAGGAAAGAAACTAAAGACTGTGAGAAGAAAAGACTTAATGTACCAAGCTGTGTTTTATTTGAGACATGTATTTCCTCATTTTTGACAGGATAGGGTGGAGTTTAACTAAACGAGACTATATGAAAAGGATTATTATGTAAAGGGTCCAATTCTGATCTCATTAAGGACCACTGGAAGATGGCAGTTCTCAGGGATGTTTCAGCATTGTTGTTCTTGAATATCATACCAGAACCGTTGTTCTTAAATTGAAAACTTTCAGTGATGGACTTAGCTGTCAGCTGAATAAGCTGTTGAGATACTTGGGCACAGAGGCAGGTCTCGCCGTAGCTCCCTCGCACATGACCTTGACTCCTCCTCAGCCAAAGAGCAGGAAGAGGTGGCATGGCGCTGGCTTCACTGCTCTGTGCCCGCATCATACACGTCTTCAAAAAGAAGTTTACCACACAAGTGACTTCCACTGATTTTAGTAGGACCAAGATTTGGGCCAAGTCTATTGTTGATATTTTTGGAGACAAGATGGGGCTGGGGTTTTGTTTACTTTGCCTTTATGGTCTTACCAAGAGAAGTTACCATATGGCGTGTGTAATCCACCTAACTAGCTGTTCCCTCAGGCTTTGTCCTTCTTCCTTGCTTCAGGAACAAGCAATGGAAATGCTGCATGGAAGCAGTGATCCTGTGCTGATTCCGTGTGTCATCTCTTATTCAGCAGCTGAATAACAGCTGGCTCCTGGCTCTGTAGAAACTAGAGGGTACATAATTCAATTTTTCCATTCGTGTTCCAGTTCCTTCTTGGGAACTCCCCTTGGGGATAGATTTGTCTGCTCGGAAACTGCACTCGAGAAAAAGCACCTAAGAGATGAACCTACTGGAAAACGATCCCTGGGAGGAACGAAAATCTTTGCTTGTGAGAGGTCACCAGAAAAGTGACAGTAGGGTCACAGAATTAGGCTGCACTAGGGGAAAAAAAACGTTCCTGCCTTCTGTATTGGGTTTTGTCCTGACAATCCCAAAATCTCTAACTTTGCGTATTTGACTTAATGAAAACTGAGAACTGAGCTTGGCTTATTTTTTTTAACCTGGCAAATTGTATGTGACCTCAGCACCTTTTTTTTTTATTTTATTGTTGCAGAGGCATAGTAGTAGGCAGGTGTGTACTTTTCCCTGATGCAGCTAGTAAGAAAAGACACATATTTCAAGGTGGGTTATAATATTCCGTGCCTGACTGCAAATTCAGCGATCACCGAAGTAACAAAATTGAGCTAAATGTCATGTTATCCCTTGGTTTAATGGAAGATAATTAAGATCATCACTGACTTTATTGAAGGATGTGGGTTTGGTGCCTGAAGCATAAGAAGCTTCTTTTTAACCTCTGGTAAAAACGGACAGCCCTTCTCTATTATTAAGTATTGCCTACAGTGTGTAATTCCATGAACGTAATGACTGTATTTCTCCTTGTTCGTCGTGTTAGCAAATAATAGAGAGTCTTGGGCAATTGGCGCTGGAGGTCTTGAGCCACGCGGCAGATGAGCGGGTGTGAAGTTCAGAGATTTGTTTGACTTGGCTACTGCTCTGGCCCTTCAGTTCTCCTGATAAACTTCAGTGGATGGAGGAGTAAAACCACGTTAAGAGCAGATGCTCTGCTGCTCTTGTGCTGCTTCAGCAAAGAGAGGGGACGCTAGTGAAGCCTCTTTCGGTGAAGAACCCCAGGTATCGGAGCGCTGCAGAGGGGCAGAGGCTGGGTGTAGGTGATGGTCCCCTCCGACACGCGTGGCAGTTGGGTATGTGGGCTGGGTTCTGCCCATCAGGGCACCTGCTGGAAATTGTAGCCTGGTTGGGGAGTTCAGTGCAGTGACCCAGACGCACCTAAAATCAGCCGTGTATGGAGTCAGGAAGGCGCAGTCCTCTCCGGTGAGCCGGCAGCGTGCCCTGCCTCTGCTAGCAGGAGCAGGTGATGGCACATACAACGCAGTGGCCTGCCATGTGCTTCTTGTGTTCTCCAGTAGCAGCCTTCAGCCAGGGGACTGGAGGGAGAAATTCAATGTTCAAAAGCATTGAGTGCTCTCCGTTGGGCTGCCGCAGTGTCCCACCAAGGCCTTTGGTGGAGGGAATGATTTGGCCTCAGGAAACAGAGATTTGTTTTGAAAAGTCTTCTACTGTAGTATCTCCCTTGTCTCTGACTGTACCACAGAGGCACTTCATCCTTATCCTGCAGGAAGTAGCTGAGGCTCTCCGATACTATGCTTTTAAAATCAAAACATTAAAGCTACAGTGCGATGATTTTCAAATTTTCCAGGCATCCCTCCCACTGGCATTAATTGTCCCCTTGCTGTTCCTGTTGCAAAGCTATTTGCTCTTTGAGTATGCGGTACTTGTTCAGTGCTGCAGTAAAGCTTTGTTGCTTTGCAGTAAAAAAAGCTTCAGTTTACGCAAATGACATTGAAATGCGTTTGATAAAGTGATAAACAGT